>NC_068427.1:45221781-45526781 GCF_023373465.1 Oncorhynchus keta | reverse complement strand
TGAGGGGCTATAGGTTACTAGCTCAGCAAACCAAGTGGAATTCTACTACTTTGAAGATGCAAAACATTTTTTATTGTGAAACAAACAAGAAATAAGACAAAAAACAGAAAACTTGAGAGTAAACCTCCGCCCCAGCTTAAATGAAAGACAAACAGGTTTCCCTCAAGAATGTCCCTGTATTTAGTGCCATCCATAATTCCCTCAATTCTGACAAGCTAACCAGTCTGTGCCGATTAAAAACATCCCCACAGCATGATGCTGACACCACCGTGCTTTACTGTGGGGATGGCGTTCTCTGGGTGATGAGAGGTGTTGCTTTTGCGCCAGAGTACCTCCCTCCACGTCTTTGGGGAGTCTCCCACATGCCGTTAGGCGAACACCAAATGTGTTTGCTTATTTTTGTCTTTAAGACATGGCCTTTTCTGGTCACTCTTCCGTAAAGCACAGCTCTGTGGAGTGTACGACTTAAAATGGTCCTATGGACAGATTCTCCAATCTCCACTGTGGAGCTTTGCAGCTTCTCCAGGATTATCTTTGGTCTCCCTGTTGCCCTCCTGATTAATGCCTTCCTTGCCTGGTCCTTGAGTTTTGGTGGGCGGCTCGCTTTTGGCAGGTTTGTTGTGGTGCCATATTCTATCCATTCTTTAGTAATAATGGATTTAATGGTGCTCCGTGGGATGTTCAAAGTTTCGTATATTTTTTTATAACCCAACCCTGATCTGACCTTCTCCACAACTTTGTCCCTGACCTGTTTGGAGAGCTCCTTGGTCTTCATGGCGCCTCTTGCTTAGTGGTGTTGCAGACTCTGAGACATTTCAGAACAGGTGTGTATATATACTGAGATCGTGTGACAGATCATGTGACACTTAAAAATTGCACACAAGTGGACTTTATTTAACTAATTATGTGACTTCTAAAGGTAAATGGTTGCACCAGATATTATTTAGGGGAATTCTTTGAAACAAGTTATTTTCTAAATTTCACTTCATCAATTTGGACTATTTTGTGTATGTCAATTACATGAAATCCAAATTAAAATACATTTAAATGACAGGTTGTAATGCACCAAAATAGGAAAAACGCCACGGTGGATGAATACTTTTGCAAGGCAGTGTTTTAAAGTGAACTTTTCAAGTAAAATATGCACTACTTTTCTGAAAATATTTCCCCAAAGGGCGCAGTGTTTCCATGCTCCGATCAACTTGTTTCAGTATTTAGTTCTCAAGCGAGCGGAGAAAGGCTATTTGGAGAATGTAATGTCAGTTGGTGTCCATCCAAATGGTTAGAAGGCGCACGTCTGATATTTGCCATTTATCGCGTCTGTGATAGCCAAACTCATAGACGTATTCACAGTCTGGTCTGCTCTCTATACTTCTCATATGCATTGGTCAACCAACACTGGTGGCTGGAGAGAAAGGTCACGTTTCACTTCTCAGACGTTGCATGCATCAACCAATCGTTGTGTGCCACATTGTTATAACATGTGCTTAATTGATATGGCTTTACATCTTCTTCTCATTGATTTCAGCAGTTACAGTATTTTTGAACATACTGGTGATCATCTCCATCTCTCACTTCAAGCAGCTCCACACTCCAACCAACCTGCTCATCCTCTCTCTGGCTGTGGCAGATCTCCTGGTGGGACTGATTGTGATACGAGTAACGACGATAGCATTAATGGAACCATCTTCGAGATTTTGGGAAATATCTGTGTGTTTTATTTCATGTTGCTGTGTGTGATCCCTTATTGTACCACTCTAAAATAACAACAACAAGAATGATGTGTTGTATATCCATTACCTTGTATTGTTTCATATATTTGTATGTGTTTATTATGGATCCCCATTAGATGCTGCACTCTTTCTGGGGTACAGCAAAATTAACGCAGTTTATACAATTTCAAACATAACAATACATTCACAGATTTCATAACGCACTGTGCCCACTCAGGCCCCTACGCCACCACATATCTACAGTACTAAATCCATGTGTATGTATAGTGCGTATGTTATCGTATGTATGTGTGTGTGTATGCATGTGTCTGTGCCAATGTTTGTGTTGCTGTTCCATAAGGTGCTTTTGTTCATCTGTTTTTTAAATCTAATTCTACTGCTTGCATCAGTTACTTGATGTGGAATAGAGTTCCATGTGGTCATGTCTCTATGTAGTACTGTGTGCCTCCCATAGTCTGTTCTGGACTTGGGGACTGTGAAGAGACATCTTGTGACCTCGTGGCATAATGATGCTGCTATTCTAAAAACATTTGTAATTGTACAGGTACCCAGGACCGGTTTGAATATAATTGACCTTGTATTTACAATGGTTGTCCCGTGCTCTATTATTATAACACTTTATATTAAAATCTTTGTGATGGCCAGATCACAGGCCAGAAAATTGGAACGGAAATGGCGCCACACAAAACTGGAAGTCTTCCGACTAGCTTGGAAAGACAGTACTGTGCAGTACCGAAGAGCCCTTACTGCTGCTCGATCATCCTATTTTTCTAACTTAATTGAGGAAAATAAGAACAATCCAAAATTCCTTTTTGATACTGTCGCAAAGCTAACTAAAAAGCAGCATTCCCCAAGAGAAGATGACTTTGATTTTAGCAGTGATAAATTCATGAACTTCTTTGAGGAAAATATTATGATTATTAGAAAGCAAATGACGGACTCCTCTTTAAATCTGCGTATTCCTTCAAAGCTCAGTTGTCCTGAGTCTGCACAACTCTCCCAGGACCTAGGATCAAGAGAGACGCTCAAGTGTTTTGGTACTATATTTCTTGACACAATGATGAAAATAATCATGGCCTCTAAACCTTCAAGCTGCATACTGGACCCTATTCCAACTAAACTACTGAAAGAGCTGCTTCCTGTGCTCGGCGCTCCTATGTTGAACACAATAAACGGCTCTCTATCCACCGGATGTGTACCAAACTCACTAAAAGTGGCAGTAATAAAGCCTCTCTTGAAAAAGCCAAACCTTGACCCAGAAAATATTAAAAACTAATCGGCCTATATCGAATCTTCAATTCCTCTCAACATTTTTAGAAAAGGCTGTTGCGCAGCAACTTACTGCCTTCCTGAAGACAAACAATGTATACGAAATGCTTCAGTCTGGATTTAGACCCCATCATAGCACTGAGATGGCACTTGTAAAGGTGGTAAATTACATTTTAATGGCATCGGACCGAGGCTCTGCATCTGTCCTCATGCTCCTAGACCTTAGTGCTGCTTTTGATACCATCGATCACCACATTCTTTTGGAGAGATTGGAAACCCAAATTGGTCTACACGGACAAGTTCTGGCCTGGTTTAGATCTTATCTGTCGGAAAGATATCAGTTTGTCTCTGTGAATGGTTTGTCCTCTGACAAATCAACTGTAAATTTCGGTGTTCCTCAAGGTTCCGTTTTAGGCCCACTATTGTTTTCACTATATATTTTACCTCTTGGGGATGTTATTCGAAAACATAATGTTAACTTTCACTGCTATGCGGATGACACACAGCTGTAAATTTCAATGAAACATGGGGAAGCCCCAAAATTGCCCTTGCAAGAAGCATGTGTTTCAGACATAAGGAAGTGGTTGGCTGCAAACTTTCTACTTTTAAACTCGGACAAAACAGAGATGATTGTTCTAGGTCCCAAGAAATAAAGAGATCTTCTGTTGAATCTGACAATTAATCTTAATGGTTGTACAGTCGTCTCAAATAAAACTGTGAAGGACCTCGGCGTTACTCTGGACCCTGATCTCTCTTTTGAAGAACATATCAAGACCATTTCAAGGACAGCTTTTTTCCATCTACGTAACATTGCAAAAATGATCCAAAAATGCAGAAAAATTAATCCATGCTTTTGTCACTTCTAGGTTAGACTACTGCAATGCTCTACCTTTCGGCTACCCGGATAAAGCACTAAATAAACTTCAGTTGGTGCTAAATACGGCTGATAGAATCCTGACTAGAACCCCAAAATTTGATCATCTTACTCCAGTGCTAGCCTCTCTACACTGGCTTCCTGTCAAAGCGAGGGCTGATTTCAAGGTTTTACTGCTAACCTACAAAGCATTAGATGGGCTTGCTCCTACCTATCTCTCTGATTTGGTCCTGCCGTACATACCTACACGTACGCTACGGTCACAAGACGCAGGCCTCCTAATTGTCCCTAGAATTTCTAAGCAAACAGCTGGAGGCAGGGCTTTCTCCTATAGAGCTCCATTTTTATGGAACGGTCTGCCTACCCATGTCAGAGACGCAAACTCGGTCTCAACCTTTAAGTCTTTACTGAAGACTCATCTCTTCAGTGGGTCATATGATTGAGTGTAGTCTGGCCCAGGAGTGGGAAGGTGAACGGAAAGGCTCTGGAGCAAAGAAACGCCCTTGCTGTCTCTGCCTGGCCCGTTCCCCTCTTTCCACTGGGATTCTCTGCCTAACCCTATTACAGGGGCTGAGTCACTGGCTTACTGGGGCTCTCTCATGGTGTCCCTGGAAGGGGTGCGTCACCTGAGTGGGTTGATTCACTGATGTGGTCATCCTGTCTGGGTTGGCGCCCCCCCTTGGGTTGTGCCATGGCGGAGATCTTTGTGGGCTATACTCAGCCTTGTCTCAGGATGGTAAGTTGGTGGTTGAAGATATCCCTCTAGTGGTGTGGGGGCTGTGCTTTGGCAAAGCGGGTGGGGTTATATCCTTCCTGTTTGGCCCTGTCCGGGGGTGTCCTCGGATGGGGCCACAGTGTCTCCTGACCCCTCCTGTCTCAGCCTCCAGTATTTATGCTGCAGTAGTTTGTGTCGGGGGGCTAGGGTCAGTTTGTTATATCTGGAGTACTTCTCCTGTCCTATTCGGTGTCCTGTGTGAATTTAAGTGTGTGTTCTCTCATTCTCTCCTTCTCTCTTTCTTTCTCTCTCTCGGAGGACCTGAGCCCTCGGACCATGCCCCAGGACTACCTGACATGATGACTCCTTGCTGTCCGCAGTCCACCTGGCCGTGCTGCTGCTGCTTATTAGTCGACCATGATGGTCATTTCTGAACATTTTAACATCTTGGCCATGTTCTGTTATAATCTCCACCCGGCACAGCCAGAAGAGGACTGGCCACCCCACATAGGAAGAAACCTAGAGAGGAACCAGGCTATGTTTTGGCCTTTCTAGGGAGTTCTTCCTAGCCACCGTGCTTCTACACCTGCATTGCTTGCTGTTTGGGGTTTTAGGCTGGGTTTCTGTACAGCACTTTGAGATATCAGCTGATGTACGAAGGGCTATATAAATAAATTTGATTTTCAAAAGAGGCTGCCAATGTGTCTCAAACTGTACAGGCAAATAAGTCTGAGAGAAAAGCAGCAAAAACTGTAGCTATTGTTGTTCCCAACTATCTCATTTGTTGGATTCCAATTAAATTGTATTTAAATAGTTAATGCTTCATCATTCATTATCAGCTTTTTCCACTTGTTAATTCCGCAATTAATCCAATAATTTATGCTTTCTTTTATCCATGGTTCAAAGTGACAGCTAAACTTATTTTAACTCTGAAGTTAAGGTGTTCATAGTTCCTATGTTTTTATTCCCTACTTTGACATAGTTATGTTATACTATTTGTTGTTGTTATTGCTTCTTTCATGTAACAATATGTTGACATTACTACGCTGCAGGTTCTCGTCATAGATACATGTAGAGAGGGGTAAAGAATGATTTTGTTTCGGCACCAGGCAGGTATTAACCATGGCGAAAGGAAAAGAGTAGAATAGAGAGAGTACCACTACCAGACTCACACACATCAGCAGAAGAGACTGCCTAGAGTGTAGCCTGTTTACCAGATAGCCAGTGGAGAGAAAAAAAGAATACACACCATATAAAACCCACATCACAGAACAGCAAGAATACCTCATACATTAATAATAATACTAATAATGGCAGAGCAATTTAACAGCAACTTCATACAAGAAAGAACCCAGTCATCAACAGAGGATTTGCAATAATATGTATTATCGTCCAGTGGAGGAGTGCAGAGGGTATGAATGTGGAGGGTGTTCATAGTGGAGGAGTGCAGAGGGTATGAATGTGGGGGGTGTTCATAGTGGAGGAGTGTAGAGGGTATGAATGTGGGGGGTGTTCATAGTGGAGGAGTGCAGAGGGTATGAATGTGGGGGGTGTTCATAGTGGAGGAGTGCAGAGGGTATGAATGTGGGGGGTGTTCATAGTGGAGGAGTGCAGAGGGTATGAATGTGGAGGGTGTTCATAGTGGAGGAGTGCAGAGGGTATGAATGTGGAGGGTGTTCATAGTGGAGGAGTGTAGAGGGTATGAATGTGGGGGTGTTCATAGTGGAGGAGTGCAGAGGGTATGAATGTGGGGGGTGTTCATAGTGGAGGAGTGCAGAGGGTATGAATGTGGAGGGTGTTCATAGTGGAGGAGTGCAGAGGGTATGAATGTGGGGGGTGTTCATAGTGGAGGAGTGCAGAGGGTATGAATGTGGGGGTGTTCATAGTGGAGGAGTGCAGAGGGTATGAATGTGGGGGTGTTCATAGTGGAGGAGTGCAGAGGGTATGAATGTGGGGGTGTTCATAGTGGAGGAGTGCAGAGGGTATGAATGTGGGGGTGTTCATAGTGGAGGAGTGCAGAGGGTATGAATGTGGGGGTGTTCATAGTGGAGGAGTGCAGAGGGTATGAATGTGGGGGTGTTCATAGTGGAGGAGTGTAGAGGGTATGAATGTGGGGGTGTTCATAGTGGAGGAGTGTAGAGGGTATGAATGTGGGGGTGTTCATAGTGGAGGAGTGCAGAGGGTATGAATGTGGGGGTGTTCATAGTGGAGGAGTGCAGAGGGTATGAATGTGGAGGGTGTTCATAGTGGAGGAGTGCAGAGGGGTATGAATGTGGAGGGTGTTCATAGTGGAGGAGTGCAGAGGGTATGAATGTGGGGGTGTTCATAGTGGAGGAGTGCAGAGGGTATGAATGTGGAGGGTGTTCATAGTGGAGGAGTGCAGAGGGTATGAATGTGGAGGGTGTTCATAGTGGAGGAGTGCAGAGGGTATGAATGTGGGGGGTGTTCATAGTGGAGGAGTGTAGAGGGTATGAATGTGGAGGGTGTTCATAGTGGAGGAGTGCAGAGGGTATGAATGTGGGGGGTGTTCATAGTGGAGGAGTGCAGAGGGTATGCATGTGGAGGGTGTTCATAGTGGAGGAGTGTAGAGGGTATGAATGTGGAGGGTGTTCATAGTGGAGGAGTGCAGAGGGTATGCATGTGGAGGGTGTTCATAGTGGAGGAGTGCAGAGGGTATGCATGTGGAGGGTGTTCATAGTGGAGGAGTGCAGAGGGTATGCATGTGGAGGGTGTTCATAGTGGAGGAGTGTAGAGGGTATGAATGTGGAGGGTGTTCATAGTGGAGGAGTGCAGAGGGTATGAATGTGGGGGGTGTTCATAGTGGAGGAGTGCAGAGGGTATGCATGTGGAGGGTGTTCATAGTGGAGGAGTGCAGAGGGTATGAATGTGGAGGGTGTTCATAGTGGAGGAGTGCAGAGGGTATGAATGTGGGGGGTGTTCATAGTGGAGGAGTGCAGAGGGTATGCATGTGGAGGGTGTTCATAGTGGAGGAGTGCAGAGGGTATGAATGTGGAGGGTGTTCATAGTGGAGGAGTGCAGAGGGTATGAATGTGGAGGGTGTTCATAGTGGAGGAGTGCAGAGGGTATGAATGTGGAGGGTGTTCATAGTGGAGGAGTGCAGAGGGTATGAATGTGGAGGGTGTTCATAGTGGAGGAGTGCAGAGGGTATGAATGTGGAGGGTGTTCATAGTGGAGGAGTGTAGAGGGTATGAATGTGGAGGGTGTTCATAGTGGAGGAGTGCAGAGGGTATGAATGTGGGGGGTGTTCATAGTGGAGGAGTGCAGAGGGTATGCATGTGGAGGGCGTTCATAGTGGAGGAGTGCAGAGGGTATGCATGTGGAGGGTGTTCATAGTGGAGGAGTGCAGAGGGTATGAATGTGGAGGGTGTTCATAGTGGAGGAGTGCAGAGGGTATGCATGTGGAGGGCGTTCATAGTGGAGGAGTGCAGAGGGTATGAATGTGGAGGGTGTTCATAGTGGAGGAGTGCAGAGGGTATGCATGTGGAGGGCGTTCATAGTGGAGGAGTGCAGAGGGTATGAATGTGGAGGGTGTTCATAGTGGAGGAGTGCAGAGGGTATGAATGTGGAGGGTGTTCATAGTGGAGGAGTGCAGAGGGTATGAATGTGGAAGGTGTTCATAGTGGAGGAGTGCAGAGGGTATGAATGTGGAGGGTGTTCATAGTGGAGGAGTGCAGAGGGTATGAATGTGGGGGGTGTTCATAGTGGAGGAGTGCAGAGGGTATGAATGTGGGGGGCGTTCATAGTGGAGGAGTGCAGTGGGTATGAATGTGGAGGGTGTTCATAGTCGAGGAGTGCAGAGGGTATGAATGTGGAGGGTGTTCATAGTGGAGGAGTGCAGAGGGTATGCATGTGGAGGGCGTTCATAGTGGAGGAGTGCAGAGGGTATGAATGTGGGGGGTGTTCATAGTGGAGGAGTGCAGAGGGTATGAATGTGGGGGGCGTTCATAGTGGAGGAGTGCAGAGGGTATGAATGTGGGGGGCGTTCATAGTGGAGGAGTGCAGAGGGTATGAATGTGGGGGGTGTTCATAGTGGAGGAGTGCAGAGGGTATGAATGTGGGGGGCGTTCATAGTGGAGGAGTGCAGAGGGTATGAATGTGGGAGGCGTTCATAGTGGAGGAGTGCAGAGGGTATGAATGTGGGGGGTGTTCATAGTGGAGGAGTGCAGAGGGTATGAATGTGGAGGGTGTTCATAGTGGAGGAGTGCAGAGGGTATGCATGTGGAGGGTGTTCATAGTGGAGGAGTGCAGTGGGTATGCATGTGGAGGGTGTTCATAGTGGAGGAGTGCAGAGGGTATGCATGTGGAGGGTGTTCATAGTGGAGGAGTGCAGTGGGTATGCATGTGGAGGGTGTTCATAGTGGAGGAGTGCAGAGGGTATGCATGTGGGGGGTGTTCATAGTGGAGGAGTGCAGAGGGTATGCATGTGGGGGGTGTTCATAGACACAACAAAGGCCTTAAAAATGTCCACAATCTTCTCGGCCACATGTCATTAGTACACCTCAATACAGTTCACATAACAATGCTTAAGTTGCATGCAACCTCCCTTTTAACTAAAATGTCCACCCAAATACTTCTGGCAGGGAAATAATAGTCCAGCTCTAATGAACATCAATGGGAAGAGCATTGGAAAAACAGAGAGTCTGTTACAGGGTAAAGCACTGGAACGATAGAGGGAAAAGAGAAAGAGAACAAGAGAGATCTTAGCTGTGGTCATCAAGCATGCCGGTGTACTGTCTGACTGTCCGATGGTTTGTTGGTTTGTATGTTAAAAGCTTCGCTATTACTTTTGCTACTAATCCATGCGATCCATAACGGGCGCGGTCCCAAACGAAAACAACCACGACCTAGAGCAATTAGACCGATGATTGAGTTAAATACTTTATAAACTACACAAGGTGAAAACAAACAAAACTTCTGTAGCACAGCACACACAATCAAACTGTCGCGCCACCCAAGAGCTCCTCCCCAAAGAGCTGAATGAGCTCTCTTTACTTTATCCTTCCTTACTGCGCATGCGCTCTTAAAGTGGCAGTGCACGGTGAAGGCTCCGTGCAGAATTCGCCTAAGTGTTTATACAGAATGATTTGGGTGGATTGACTTGGAGTGACTTGGATAAGGCATAAAAACGATTCAACTTGTTTTATAAATACATTGTAGTCATTTCGGGTTGTATATTCCAAATACCAATGTCTGTGGTTGTTCAATGTTATTTAAGGATAAACTGTACGTAATAATTCTAAAAGTACATTTTGAGGATGTCATGTATCATACCGTATGTTGTTTAACATCACCCTCTAGTGGCATAAATTGGGACACAATGCCTTGAACAAGTGTACAAAAGTTGCATGATCCTAGATGATATCACATAACTTCCAGGTCTCACCCAATGGTGTATTGTAATAGTTGACGGTCAAATGCAAGAATATGCAATTATGGGTAACAATTTTTAACAACATTCAGTAATCAGGCATTTACAGTTTGTTCACCAAATTACTCATTACTTCCACATTTGTTAAATGTTAGCCAGCTAGGTTTTCTCATGTTTATAAATGACTACTATTTGTATAAATTATTAAACACAACAGTACAGGAGACCACAGCAGACACTTCAATTTCAACATACTGGGTATGAACACTACCACTCCTCTCACTACCACTTCTCTCAAAACCACTCCTCTCACTACCACTACTCTCACTACCACTTCTCTCAAAACCGCTCCTCTCACTACCACTACTCTCACTACCACTCCTCTCACTACATTACTGCTGCCAGGTCAGGGGTCACACCAGAGCAGCTCTCAAATGCTGTTTACTCTGAATGAATATAGAGATTAGTAACACTTTATAATAACACTTTGTAATAAACAATTTATATTGGATTAGTAAATAGTTCATTCATCATTCATTTATCATTATTCCCATTTGCTTTAGTAAGCTAGTTATTCACACATTTATAAACAACTGTTATAGTTTGTAGTAATGATTCATACGTTCATAAGATGTTCAATAAATGTAATTATAAACCGTTTACTACTCATTAGTAAAGTCATTTTGCTGACCATAAACACGACTTCCTTCAGCACACTACAGTGTGACTGTTTCAGAATAAAATGTTTCATTTAACATCCTCTGTGTTGTTTTGTGTTTATACTTTAACCATTGATATGTTCTAGATCATTTTGAGAATTGTCAATTTAAATAAATATTGCGGCCACCATGGTATTTGTCTTTACACATATTTTTATATGTTAAAATATATATATATATTTCACTGTGACCTGTAGCTTTTGACTACCAAGCAGTGTGCAGGTTGTTACTGGGTGAGGGAGTGGTGGGGTGGGGTGGGCCGGAGGGGGATGTGCGTGTGTGTGTGTGTGTGTGTGTGTGTGTGTGTGTGTGTGTGTGTGTGTGTGTGTGTGTGTGTGTGTGTGTGTGTGTGTGTGTGTGTGTGTGTGTGTGTGTGTGTATGTTGAGAGCGCACTGAAGTCATGGTGAGTCATGGTGACAGTGCATCATGCACACACGTGGTGTCATCTTTTACCAGTTGTAGGTAGGCTATTTAGATTGTCATTATGGAGACACCTATTTCCAATCCATTTTTCCATAAAGTTATTGAGAGAATTAGGAAAGGAATATCGTACACTAAGAAGCAAAATGTATGAAGAGAAAATATCAAATCAAATCAAATTAATTTACATAGCCCTTCGTCCATCAGCTGATATCTCAAAGTGATGTACAGAAACCCAGCCTAAAACCCCAAACAGCAAGCAATGCAGGTGTTGAAGCACGGTGGCTAGGAAAAACTCCCTAGAAAGGCAAAAACCTAGGAAGAAACCTAGAGAGGACCCAGGCTATGAGGGGTGGCCAGTCCTCTTCTGTCTGTGCCGGGTGGAGATTATAACAGAACATGGCCAAGATGTTCAAATGTTCATAAATGACCAGCAGGGTCAAATAATAATAATCACAGTGGTTGTAAAGGGTGTAACTACTCTGAGACAAGGCCGAGTATAGCCTACGAAGATCTCCCCTCCGAAGATCTCGCCCGGTTGATTTGTAGGGGTCCAGATTTTGCAGCTCTTTCAGAACATCAGCTATCTGGATTTGGGTAAAGGAGAAGTGGGGGAGGTTTGGTGAGTTGCTGTGGGGAGCGCAGGGCTGTTGACCGTGTGTTTACAAACCATGTGTGTTTAGTCAGTCCGTCAGATGAGAGACGGTAGGGATGACCAACTTAGCACTTCCAGATCCTTTCAATTTTTGCAAACTTTCCATTGGATCCACTGTAAATGCTGGTAACAACACTGAACATCAAATGCCATTAAATTCCAGTGAATTGCAACCATCAGCAAAGCATGATTACATTTTCAAATGGCTTAATGAATGAGCTCAACACATGGCATCATCACAACACAGCTTAATAAATGGGGGAGTTCCTTTTGCATGGCCTAGAGTCCCCGGGTGGGTGGATATTTCACTTAAGGACCAATGGTATGGTCTAAAATCAAAATACTCTGTTCACACTGGGCACCGGACCATGCTAAACTAACTCAGATTTATAGATTTATAGATTTATAGTCATGTTTGTTACATTCATACGTATCTGTTTGACCGTTTAGATATGAAAACAACTGATGTATCTAGTCCCCCCATTTGAAGAAGTCATAAGTATGTGGACACCTTTACTTGTAGTGTATTAAAGGTGGTAACCCTTTAAACGTAATGTTCAGTTAAATGATGTATTTAGATATTGGTTCTATTACCCTGTAAGCAGTCTATGAACGGCTCTAATGAGTGACTGCAATCCACACTTTGGTTTTGAAAGTCACTGCCGACAGACAAGAATGTTAGCATTTTCAGACATAACATGTTACTACTTCAGCACACTACCATAACAATGTGACTGTTTTTCAATGAAAAATGCAATATATTTCCTTTAATTAACATCCTCTGTGTTGTGTGCTTATTGTTTAACCATTGATATATATGTTCTGGGTCATTTTGAGAATGTAAGGATCATCGGGTAACTGCTGTAACGTCCATATTTTTGTGAGAAATTGCACTGGTCTCTGTTGAAAACATTTATAAAGTATTAAGAAAGTTCGAATAGTCCTCACTTCAGATTAGGGACTGAAAACTACTTTACTAATGATTATTAAATGGTTTATAAGGACATTTATTATACATCTTATAAATGATCTCATAAATCCTTATTACAGACTATAAAAGTTGTTTATGATTTTGTGATGAACTAGCTTGCTAAATCAAATGCAGGAGTGATGATACATCAATTAAGAATAAACTATATACTTATCCATTCTTAATTATTTAGTGTGTTACCCAATCACTATATTCATTCACACTAAACAGCTTCTGAGAGAGCTGCTCTGGTGTGACCCCTGACCTGGCAGCAGTGATGTAGTGAGAGTAGTGGTAGTGAGAGTAATGGCAGTGTTCATAACCAGTATGTTGAGGTTGAAGTGTCTACTGTGGTCTCCTGCAACTGTTGTGTTTAATCATTACTGCATATAGTAGTTATTTATAAATGTCATAATACCCAGGTGATTAACATTCAGCAAATGTGGAACTAATAATAAATAGTGATCAAAATGTAAATGTCTTACAAATGTTTTTTTTTACTGAACATTATAAAGTGGTACATAATTGCATATTCTTGCATATTCTTGCATTTTACCCTCAACTACTTACACAATACACCATTGAGATAGAATTGGACGTCATCTGATATCACGCCGTACTGAACATTTCAACTTCACTGCACTTGTTAAAAGGTGTTGTGTCACTATGTATTATGTTTTAGTCACTCAAAGTATTTTCAAAATGGGAATCGTGATATCTTTGTAAGACTGGTTTGTGATGTCAGTTCTCAGTTTGGACCATAATCCACAACCTCAGGAGACATGACAGCTTGCCACATGTCAGCTGGCTCGTGTAGGAAAGCTGACAGTAAGGAAATTGATGAGAAGGCATGACATTTACATTTACATTACATTTAAGTCATTTAGCAGACGCTCTTATCCAGAGCGACTTACAAATTGGTGCATTCACCTTATGACATCCAGTGGAACAGTCACTTTACAATAGTGCATCTAAATCTTAAAGGGGGGAGGGAATACTTATCCTATCCTAGGTATTCCTTAAAGAGGTGGGGTTTCAGGTGTCTCCGGAAGGTGGTGATTGACTCCGCTGTCCTGGCGTCGTGAGGGAGTTTGTTCCACCATTGCGGGGCCAGAGCAGCGAACAGTTTTGACTGGGCTGAGCGGGAGCTGTACTTCCTCAGTGGTAGGGAGGCGAGCAGGCCAGAGGTGGATGAACGCAGTGCCCTTGTTTGGGTGTAGGGCCTGATCAGAGCCTGGAGGTACTGAGGTGCCGTTCCCCTCACAGCTCCGTAGGCAAGCACCATGGTCTTGCCTACGGATGGCGAGTTCATGGAACGGGCAGTCCTTCCCCGGGAGGAAGAGCAGCTCCGTCTTGCCGAGGTTCAGCTTGAGGTGGTGATCCGTCATCCACACTGATATGTCTGCCAGACATGCAGAGATGCGATTCGCCACCTGGTCATCAGAAGGGGGAAAGGAGAAGATTAGTTGTGTGTCGTCTGCATAGCAATGATAGGAGAGACCATGTGAGGTTATGACAGAGCCAAGTGACTTGGTGTATAGCGAGAATAGGAGAGGGCCTAGAACAGAGCCCTGGGGGACACCAGTGGTGAGAGCGCGTGGTGAGGAGACAGATTCTCGCCACGCCACCTGGTAGGAGCGACCTGTCAGGTAGGACGCAATCCAAGCGTGGGCCGCGCTGGAGATGCCCAACTCGGAGAGGGTGGAGAGGAGGATCTGATGGTTCACAGTATCGAAGGCAGCCGATAGATCTAGAAGGATGAGAGCAGAGGAGAGAGAGTTAGCTTTAGCAGTGCGGAGCGCCTCCGTGATACAGAGGAGAGCAGTCTCAATTGAATGACTAGTCTTGAAACCTGACTGATTTGGATCAAGAAGGTCATTCAGAGAGAGATAGCGGGAGAGCTGGCCAAGGACGGCACGTTCAAGAGTTTTGGAGAGAAAAGAAAGAAGGGATACTGGTCTGTAATTGTTGACATCGGAGGGATCGAGTGTAGGTTTTTTCAGAAGGGGTGCAACTCTCGCTCTCTTGAAGACGGAAGGGACGTAGCCAGCGGTCAGTGATGAGTTGATGAGCGAGGTGAGGTAAGGGAGAAGGTCTCCAGAAATGGTCTGGAGAAGAGGGGAGGGGATAGGGTCAAGCGGGCAGGTTGTTGGGCGGCCGGCCGTCACAAGACGCGAGATTTCATCTGGAGAGAGAGGGGAGAAAGAGGTCAGAGCACAGGGTAGGGCAGTGTGAGCAGAACCAGCGGTGTCGTTTGACTTAGCAAACGAGGATCGGATGTCGTCAACCTTCTTTTCAAAATGGTTGACGAAGTCGTCTGCAGAGAGGGAGGAGGGGGGGGAGGGGGAGGAGGATTCAGGAGGGAGGAGAAGGTGGCAAAGAGCTTCCTAGGGTTAGAGGCAGATGCTTGGAATTTAGCGTGGTAGAAAGTGGCTTTAGCAGCAGAGACAGAGGAGGAAAATGTAGAGAGGAGGGAGTGAAAGGATGCCAGGTCCGCAGGGAGGCGAGTTTTCCTCCATTTCCACTCGGCTGCCCGGAGCCCTGTTCTGTGAGCTCGCAATGAGTCATCGAGCCACGGAGCGGGAGGGGAGGACCGAGCCGGCCTGGAGGATAGGGGACATAGAGAGTCAAAGGATGCAGAGAGGGAGGAGAGGAGGGTTGAGGAGGCAGAATCAGGAGATAGGTTGGAGAAGGTTTGAGCGGAGGGAAGAGATGATAGGATGGAAGAGGAGAGAGTAGCGGGGGAGAGAGAGCGAAGGTTGGGACGGCGCGATACCATCCGAGTAGGGGCAGTGTGGGAGGTGTTGGATGAGAGCGAGAGGGAAAAGGATACAAGGTAGTGGTCGGAGACTTGGAGGGGAGTTGCAATGAGGTTAGTGGAAGAACAGCATCTAGTAAAGATGAGGTCGAGCGTATTGCCTGCCTTGTGAGTAGGGGGGGAAGGTGAGAGGGTGAGGTCAAAAGAGGAGAGGAGTGGAAAGAAGGAGGCAGAGAGGAATGAGTCAAAGGTAGACGTGGGGAGGTTAAAGTCGCCCAGAACTGTGAGAGGTGAGCCGTCCTCAGGAAAGGAGCTTATCAAGGCATCAAGCTCATTGATGAACTCTCCGAGGGAACCTGGAGGGCGATAAATGATAAGGATGTTAAGCTTGAAAGGGCTGGTAACTGTGACAGCATGGAATTCAAAGGAGGCGATAGACAGATGGGTAAGGGAGAAAGAGAGAATGACCACTTGGGAGAGATGAGGATCCCGGTGCCACCACCCCGCTGACCAGAAGCTCTCGGGTGTGCGAGAACACGTGGGCGGATGAAGAGAGAGCAGTAGGAGTAGCAGTGTTGTCTGTGGTGATCCATGTTTCCGTTAGTGCCAAGAAGTCGAGGGACTGGAGGGAGGCATAGGCTGAGATGAACTCTGCCTTGTTGACCGCAGATCGGCAGTTCCAGAGGCTACCGGAGACCTGAACTCCACGTGGGTCGTGCGCGCTGGGACCACCAGATTAGGTGGCCGCGGCCACGCGGTGTGGAGCGTTTGTATGGTCTGTGCAGAGAGGAGAGAACAGGGATAAACAGACACATAGTTGACAGGCTACAGAAGAGGCTACGCTAATGCAAAGGAGATTGAATGACAAGTGGACTACACGTCTCGAATATTCAGAAAGTTAAGCTACGTAGCAAGAATCTTATTGACTAAAATGATTAAAATGATACAGTACTGCTGAAGTAGGCTAGCTGGCAGTGGGTGCGTTGTTGACACTACACTAATCAAGTCGTTCCGTTGAGTGTAATAGTTTCTACAGTGCTGCTATTCGGGGGCTAGCTGGCTAGCTAGTAGTGTTGTTTACGTTACGTTGCGTTAAAAGAACGACAATAGCTGGCTAGCTAACCTAGAAAACCGCTCTAGACTACACAATTATCTTTGATACAAAGACGGCTATGTAGCTAGCTATGTAGCTAGCTACGATCAAACAAATCAAACCGTTGTACTGTAATGAAATTAAATGAAAATGTGATACTACCTGTGAATGCGACCGGGTTGTTGAGTTCTATTCAGAAGACGTTGGCTAGCGTTGGCTAGCTGTTGGCTAGCTAGCAGAGTCTCCTACGTTAAGGACGACAAATAGCTGGCTAGCTAACCTCGGTAAATTAAGATAATCACTCTAAGACTACACACTCTAAACCTAAACAACACAATTATCTTGGAACGAAGATACGAAGACAGCAAAGACAGCTATGTAGCTAGCTAACACTAGACTAATCAAGTCGTTCAGTTGAGTGTAATAGTTTTCCCAGTGCAGCTAATCAGTGGACGTTAGCTAGCTGGCTAGTGAAGACTACGTTAGGACGGCGAAATACGATAATTACGCAATTATCTTTGATACAAAGACGGCTATGTAGCTAGCTGAGAAGAAATTGCTAAGATTAGACAAATCAAACCGTTGTGCTATAATGAAATATAATGAAATGTAAAAAGTTATACTACCTGCGGGAGCGAAGCGCCGATGCGACCACTCGCTCCAAACCGGAAGTACTACCGTGACTTTATGGTGTACATGTTTATAGCACATACAATCAGAATTAATAGTGGTATTCCATAGGAACACTCCATACACTTTAAAATGTCCATCTGAACTGAATTATAAACCTCAAGTTGAGGGAGACTTTGTCTCAGTTACATAATAAGGACAAAAACTATATATTTTTTTTATTTAACTTCTTTTTAATTATGCAAGTAAGTTAAAAACATATTCTTATTTACAATGACAGCCTACCCCGGCCAAACCCTACCCTAACCCTACCTGCGCCGTCCTATGGGACTCCCGATCACGGCCGGTTGTGATACAGCCCGGGATGGAACCAGGTCTGTAGTGAGGTCTCTAGCACTGAGATACAGTGCCGCAGACCGTTACGTCACAAGGGAGCCTATTATTTGTCAGACATCAGAACCATCACACTGTATTCTGACCCAGTCAATCGTCAATGTTGTTTTCCATTTCTGTGGTGTTGTTTTCTCTAATTTAAACAAAAAAAGACCCTAAGAAATGTGATTTCCTTTTCAGTTCAGTTGTATCGAGTAATGATCTCAAAAGTACTTCAAGTAATTAGGGACAGTTCAAAATATACTGGGAATATTTTCATAAGAACATAACCTGCCCCCTCATAGAATTAACTCTAAATAATGCTTACGAGCATAAATAATAACTGTAGCAACTCTGTGTTTAGAAAGGTGGATATTGACTTTGCCACGTCGCTATGTTTTTGTGGCATTCTTGTATAAATGTATAAATGTTCTTAACCAGGCGGTTGATATGTCAGTAAAAATTGGACTAAGAAGACCGTTGCATTTCTTTATAATTAAAAATCATAATTTTTCTGAAAAATAATGACTGAATTGTTGACAACGTACATTGGTTTAACCACATTTCATGACTAATGGGATTAATGAATCAATATTCAGACTTAAAGTTACATATAATAGTAATAAAACTGCACTTTGTCATATATTATCTCAAATGTAGTCTGAACATGTGGGAAACATGGTGGAAGAACCTGGATTAATTGATATGTAAGAAAACCAACACCATCTGAAAAAACATGCCTTTAACATATGCAATTAACATCATTTGTTAAATTTGTCATCAGTCCTCATTTATTTAACAATACTTACCTACCTACAGTATAACAGCCATTGAAGGAGACCTAAAGTAATGTTTGTAATATTGTTGAGATGAGTAAATATGCTATGCAAATTGACATTCTAATATGGCAGTGCCAGCCCTGCCATTCAAACACAACATCTCATACTGAAGTTCTTTAGACTTCAGACTTCAGTCAACTAAATAACATTTGGAAGGATGTTGTTTATGAAAGTACAGGTCCACATCACGGCATACATCATTTGGCCAGTGCATTAGAAAATTGACTGTCGGACAGTTGATAAGATGGCGTATCTTTATGCAGTATGCGCTCACGGCATACCATAGGAACATTCCACAGACTTGTACAAATGTCCATCTGAACTGAATTATGAAACAATGATTCAAGTTGAGGGAGACAGTTGCATCATTGGGACACATAATATATGACAGACATCACCCTGCAGTGTTCTGACCCAATCATATTGTTTGTATAGTTTGATATTGCCTCAGATTCCAGAGGGACCTGTTTGCACTGACCTGCAAGGCTCTGTAATAATTACACATATCACTCTACCAATTAAAGGTTTCAAACAAGACACACACACACACACACACACACACACACACACACACACACACACACACACACACACACACACACACACACACACACACACACACACACACACACACACACACACACACACACACACACACACACACACACACACACACACACACACACACTGTGATTTCATATTGCTTCAGCAAAACTCAACCTGTGCTCTGTGAATGACGTCCAGACCTCTAAGGAATTCTACCAATTAAAGGTGTTGGAGACACATAAATGCTTTACTCCAGGGCCCAATAAGGCCCCAATAAAGCATAAACATTCAAAGTGAACGTGCAGTAAACCTGAATATACCTCTATTGTGATTTGTGTGTGTACTACTTCCATGAGGCCTCAGCCACAGTACAACCCTCACCCCTAAACTTTCCAGCACAGGTCAAGAATCCCACCTCTGAATCTTGACTCTGTCACAGGTGGGACCTGAACCCCGGGATCCTGAGTGGAAAACCAACATCTTATCCAATAGTCCAAGAGGAAAGTCCCTCTTGAACTGAAGGTGACACTGATTTTGAAGTCGCAGGCAGGGCTACCTCATCACAAGAGCTTGAGTCAGACTCACCTCTGCTACACATTTTAGTCATTTAGGAGATGGAGTTGTGGCATTGCTTTTTAAAAGTCTAAGACTTTGTGGCCTTTAATAAACAATTAAGATTTAAGATAAACAATCTTCCATTCAATAGCATATTGGATTTGGCCTTTACTACTATAGCCCGTAGGAACACATTGAATAACACATTCATAAATTGCAATAAAGACAGTCAAATAATAAATCACTTGCAATAAGATTTTGAAGTGTTTGTCCTATATCTGGGACGTATAAGAAAGCTCAGGAAATATATAGAGAATTTATTTTACATTTTTTGGGGGTAGGCACAAAACTACCTCTATACTTCCATTCATTTGTTAAACCGGTAACAGTTAGATTCAGATGAGTCACATAACACTTGTGGGGGTAGTAGAGCAAAACAGAATATGCCATGGTGTACATGAGAATCCTCCCTTTACACACTAGTTTGTAGCTCAACCGGTTCGGACACTACAAACAGAAGATGGCACATCGACAGTACAGACTTCAGACAAGTTGTTATATTATTTGTTGTCATGTTAGTTTTTTAGAGAACCATACCAGGCCAAACACATGAACACAACATAGAAAAAAGAACATAGACTACCCACCCCAACTCACACCATGACCAATCTAAAACAAAGACATAACAAAGGGACTTAGGTCAGAACGTGACAGTACCCCCCCTCCAAAGGTGCGGATTCCGGCCGCAAAACCTGAACCTATAGCGGAGGGTGTGGGTGGGTCGTCTGTCCGCAGTGGCGGCTCCGACGCAGGACGTGGACCCCACTCCACCATAGTCTCGGCCCACTTAAGTGGTGCCCTGAGAGCGGCGACCCTCGCCACCGACCTCGGACTGGGGACCCTGGCCCTTGGGAGACTGACGGGCGGCTCTGGCAGCACCTGACTGATGGGCGTCTCTGGCAGCACCTGACTGACGGGCGGCTCTGGCAGCTCGTGACTGACGGGCGGCTCTGGCAGCTCAGGACAGACGGGCGGCTCTGGCAGCTCAGGACAGACGTGCTATGAGCGCGTACTGGCGACACCGTGCGCTTGACGGCACAACACGGTGCCTGACCAGTACTGCGCTTCTTCCGATAAGCACAAGGACTCTCCAACCTGACTCTGCCACATTCCCTGTGTGCCCTCAACCAAAAAAAATGTTTTGGAGCTGCCTCTCGTGCCTGTCGCGCTGCCGTGCTGCCTCCTCATATCGCCGCCGCTCAGCTTTCGCTGCCTCCAGCTCTGCCTTGGGGCGGCAATATTCCCCAGCCTGTGCCCAGGGTCCCTTTCCGTCCAAAATCTCCTCCCATATCCAGGAGTCCAGAACCCTCTGCTCCTGGTCTATACCACGCTGCTTGGTCCTTGGTTGGTGGGTGATTCTTTAACGATCGTCGTTGGAATGAGACCAAACGCAGCGTGGAAATTGTTCATATTTAATTTTCACGAAAAAGCACTCAAAGAAAATTAATAAACGGGGAAAAAGAAAGCGCACAGTTCTCTCAGGGAAATAACCTAAACAGAAAACAATCACCCACAAAAGAGACAATGAATGACACCTGCCTCTGATTGAGAACCATACCAGGTCAAACACATTAACACAACATAGAAAAAAGAACATAGACTACCCACCCCTACTCTCTTAAACTGTCACGACTTCTGCCGAAGTCGTTGCCTCTCCTTGTTCGGGCGGTGCTCTGCGTTCGACATCACCGGTCTTCTAGCCATCATTGATCCTTTTTTCATTTTCCATTGGTTTTGTCTTGTCTTCCCACACACCTGTTTTCAATCCCATTCATTACCTGTTGTGTATTTAACCCTCTGTTTCCCCTCATGTCTTTGTCAGAGATTGTTTTATTGTCAGTGTAGTGTGTTTGTTGTATAGGTGCGCGTAGGGTCCTCGTACCCCTGTTTGTTTGTTTATGTACATTTAGTGTTATGGAGCATACTCCGTGGACTTTATTAAAAGACTAAATTTTTCACTCCATTTGACTCTCCTGCGCCTGACTTCCCTGCCACGTATTACACCTATGCATGACATAAACAGACAATTTTACCCCCTTAACAACCTTTTAATGCAGTGGGCTAAATCCTGGGCACACAGAGTGTTTCTTGGTAGTCTTAAACAAATGTACTGTGAAACAAAAGTCTACACCTTACACAATGTATTCATTTTTGAGTTTGCATCCCAGTTGGTCAATATTCCCCTTCAGTGAATCACCAACATCATGTCAACATGGGCCCGAAAAAACAGAGCAGATATCTTACACCAATCTATCTCATAGACATTTATCCATAACATGGCCTAGGCGGTCCTTATAGTGTCCAAAAATGTGTACCCCCTCTTGCACCAGGGTTAGCTCACTCTCAAATGTTGTTTTTTGCCATCATTGTAAGTCTGCCCCACACACACTGTAGTATACAGTATATTTATTAAACATAAGAATGAGTGAGTGCTTGAAAGGATGCACATAACTTTGCAATGTTGGGTGGTGTTGGAGACAGTCTCAGTCTTAAATAATTCTCAGGGGATGCTGCAGTGTACCCACGTGGAGTCAGGAGCAACTGCTTGCACGCGCATTATCACTCTACTATGTCTCCTTGTTTTTTTGTTTGTTTTTGCATTACAAAAGACATGAAAAATGTCTCCAACATTCTATTTTGCTATGTAATAAACTTTCATATTGTTTTGTTTTAATGTTTTAATTATTTATGGGTAATACCTTGCTTTGATCATGTGTTCTCTCATGGGTTAATTATTTTAATTACAATATATATATTTTTAGTCCCAACCTCCCATGTAGTCCCATCCCTCCCATGTAGTCCCGCCCCTCCCATGTGGTCCCAGGTGCATATTTAGTAGCCCATATAGAGTCAGGATGTACGGTTTACTAGTTATGTCAAATTTCAGGAATACCTGGTTGTTGTATCATAATAAAAATAAAAAACATCTAAGCTTAACTTGGACCACATCTTTTCACATATGTTTTATTTGGGCCTTTTTTCATTTACGACTTTGATTGGCCAATGGAAGCTCGGTGCATGTACAAAGAAAATAACGCAATTCAACCATTGATAGATGGTGGCGAAAACAACGACATTGCCAGTAGTCATGTTAAGTTTTTCAATGTTTTATTGTTGGAGTTCATGGATTTGCATGTGGCTGTGCATTATATGAAACCTGAATAGGAAAGAAGATCTGATCATGTCTTTGGTATTCTTGAACAATTATTGATCCAAAAAGACACACAACTGTTTGAGGTTGTTACGTCCGTTGTTAGAATGAGACCAAGGTGCAGCATGGTAAGCGTACATCTTTCTTGATTTAGATGAACACCAAAAAACAACAAAAGATAAACGAACATAACGTTCTGCAGGCTACACAGTAACTGAACAAAAACAAGATCCCACAAACTAAGGTGGGGAAAAAGGCTGCCTAAGTATGATCCCCAATCAGAGACAACGATCAACAGCTGCCTCTGATTGGGAACCATACCCGGCCAACAAAGAAATATACAAACTAGAATGCAAACCTAAATTACACCCTGACCAACCTGGATAACAAGATAGCACCGGAGTAGATGGGCCCGTTTTACGGTCTCCGAACCAATTGTGCTATTATGTGTTTTTTCCCCACAATATGTGTAAATTATTTTGTACATAATGTTTCTGCAACCGTATCTTACGGCAGAAAAGAGCTTCTGGATATCAGGACAGCGATCACTCATCTCGGATTAGACAAAGATTTCTTCAACAACAACAACAGCAGCAAGCAGGACTCACACGATATTCTCCAAACAACCCACAGGGCAGACATCCCAATTATTCGCAAAAGGAAGCGAAGCAGAGGACGAAGAGCTGGATGCCTCGTCCGGACCCACAGAAGACAACTAGGGAAGCTGCCGTTACTGTCAATATTACTCGCCAACGTGCAATCATTGGACAATAAACTACATGATTTACGATCACAAATATCCTACCAACGGGACATCAAAAACTGTAATATCCTATGCTTCTTGGAATCGTGGCTGAATGATGACATGGATACTCAGCTAGCGGGATACACGCACACCGGCGGGATAGAACAGCACACTCCGGTAAGACGAGGGGGGGTGGTCTGTGCATATTTGTAAACAACAGCTGTTGCACGAAAATCTAAGGAAGTCTCTAGATTTTGCTCGCCTGAAGTTGAGTATATTGTGATAAATTGCAGGCCACACTACTTGCGTAGAGAGTTCTCAGCTATACTTTTCGTGGCTGTTTATTTACCACCACAGACAGATGCTGGCACTAAGACCGCACTCAGTCAGCTGTATAAGGAAAAAAGCAAACAGGAAACCACTCACCCAGAGGCGGCGCTCCTATTGGTCGGAGAATTTATTGCAGGGAAACTTAAATCAGTTCTACGAAATCTCTATCAACATGTTAAATGTGCAAGCAGAGGAAAAAAATTCTAGATCACCTGTACTCCACACACAGAAACCCGTACAAAGCCCTCCCTCGCCCTCCATTTGGTAAATCCGACCACAACTCTATCATCCTGATTCCAGCTTACGAGCAAAAAATTAAAGCAGGAAGCACCAGTGACTCGGTCTATAAAAAAATGGTCAGATGAAGCAGATGCTAAACTACATGACTGCTACAGGATGTTCCGGGATTCTTCCGATGACATTGAGGAATACACCGCATCAATCACTGGCTTTATCAATAAGTGCATTGAGGATGTCGTCCCCACAGTGACGGTACGTACATATCTCAACCAGAAGCCATGGATTACAGGCAACATTTGCACTGAGATAACGGGTAAACTGCCGCTTTCAAGGGGCGGGACTCTAACACGGAAGCTTACAAGAAATCCCACTATGCCCTGTGACGAACCATCAAACAGGCAAAGCATCAATACAGAGCTAAGATTGAATAATACTACACCGGCTCCAATGCTTGTCGGATGTGGCAGGGCTTGTAAACTATCACAGTCTACAAAGGGAAGCACAGCCTCAAGCTTCCCAGTGACACGAGCCTACTAGACGAGGTAAATCACTTCTATGCTCACTTAGAGGCAAGCAACACTGAGCAATGCATAAGAGCATCAACTGTTCCGGACAACTGTGTGATCACACTCTCCGTAGCCGACGTGAGTAAGACCTTTAAACAGGTCAACATACACAAGGCTGTGGGGCCAGACGGATTACCAGGATGTGTGCTACGGGCATGTGCTGACCAACTGGCAGGTGTCTTCACTGACATTTTCAACATGTCCCTGATTGAGTCTGTAATACCAACATGCTTCAAGCAGACCACCATAGTCCATGTGCCCAAGAACACAAAGGCAACCTGCCAAAATGACTACAGACACATAGCACTCACATCCGTAGCCATGAAGTGAGTAATGGCTGGTAATGGCTTACATCAACACCATGATCCCAGAAACCCTAGACCCACTCCAATTTGCATACCGCCCAAACAGATCCACAGATGATGCATTATCTATTGCACTCCACACTGCCCTTTCCCACCTGGACAAAAGGAACACCTATGTGAGAATGCTGTTCATTGACTACAGCTCAGCGTTCAACACCATAGTACCCTCAAAGCTCATCACCAAGCTAAGGATCCTGGGACTAAACACCTCCCTCTGCAACTGGATCCTGGACTTCCTGACAGGCCGCCACCAGGTGGTAAGGGTAGGTAGCAACACATCTACCACGCTGATCCTCAACACTGGAGCTCCCCAGGGGTGCGTGCTCAGTCCCCTCCTGTACTCCCTGTTCACCCACGACTGCATGGCCAGGCACGACTCCAACACCATCATTAAGATTGCTGACGACACAACAGTGGTAGGCCTGATCACCGACAACGACGCGACAGCCTATAGGGAGCAGGTCAGAGACCTGGCCGGGTGGTGCCAGAATAACAACCTATCCTTCAATGTAACCAAGACTAAGGAGATGATTGTGGACTACAGGACAAAGGAGCACCGAGCACGTCCCCATTCTCATCAACGGGGCTGTAGTGGAGCAGGTTGAGAGCTTCAAATTCCTTGGTGTCCACATCAACAACAAACTAGATTGGTCCAAACACACCAAGACAGTCGTGAAGAGGGCACGACAAAGCCTATTCCCCTTCAGGAAACTAAAAAGACTTGGCATGTGTCCTGAGATCCTCAAAAGGTTCTACAGCTGCAACATCGAGAACATCCTGACCGGTTGCATCACTGCCTGGTACGGCAATTTCTCGGCCTCCGACCACAAGGCACTACAGAGGGTAGTGCGTACGGCCCAGTACATCACTGGGGCAAAGCTGCCTGCCATCCAGGACCTCTACACCAGGCGGTGTCAGAGGAAGGCCCTAAAAATTGTCAAAGACTCCAGCCACCCCAGTCATAAACTGTTCTCTCTACTACCGCATGGCAAGCGGTACCGGAGTGCCAAGTCTAGGACAAAAAGGCTTCTCAACAGTTTTTACCCCCAAGCCATAAGACACCTGAACAGGTACCCGGACTGTTTGCATTGTGTGCCGCCGCTCCCAACCCCTCTTTTACGCTCTGATTATCTTATATGCTTAGTCACTTTCACCTGTTACTCCTACCCCCTACTTTTTCGAACATTCTGTTAAAAATCGCGTAACATTTCAGCGCCCTGCTGCTCATGCCAGGAATATAGTATATGCATATGATTAGTATGTGTGGATAGTAAACACTCAGACGTTTATAAAACTGGTTAAATCACGGCTGTGACTATAACAGAACGTGCGTTTCATCGAAAAGCGCAGGAAAATCTGATCACTGAAAATTGAAATATATATCCATCCGCCACTTCAACCCATTGATAAAGGTGAACCACAATAAATGGGGTTGAGGTTGCAATACCTACAGCTTCCACACGATGTCAACAGTCTTGTCATTTGCCTAGGCTTTGTTTCTTGGTCAAACGAAGAAGAGACAAGCCATTTCTTCAGGTCCCCGACCGGATATTTTGGTTGAGATTTACCCGGACATTATTTCCAGACGGACAGCTAAAGAATATACATCGCCTCGTGATCAATTTGGTCGCTTATTAACGTGTACTAATTCCTAAAGTTGCATTACAAAAGTATTTCAAAGTGTTATGTGAAAGTTTATCGTCAAATATTTTAATTTAAAAAAATGACATTACGTAATAAGACGCTATTTTTTTCAGAGCAAGAGGTTAACTATTCATTCATGTACATACTACCTAAATTGGCCCGACCAACCTGTGCTCCTGCACATTGGCTAACCGGGCTATCTGCATTGTGTCCCACCACCCGCCAACCCCTCTTTTTACGCTTCTGCTACTCCCTGTTCATCATATATGCACAGTCACTTTAACGATACCTACATGTACATACTACCTCAATAAGCCTGACTAAGTGTCCGTATATAGCCTTGCTACTCTTTTTTAAAATATCTTTCTACTGTTGTTTTATTTCTTTACTTACCTACACACACACACACACACACACACACATACCTTATTTTGGGACCATTGGTTAGAGCCTGTAAGTAAGCATTTCACTGTAAGGTTTACACCTGTTGTATTCGGCGCACGCAAAAAATAAACTTGATTTGGTTTGAACCAAATAGAGAAATAAAAAGGCACTCTAAGATCAGGGCGTGACAGTACCCCCCCCAAAGATGCGGACTACGGCCGCAAAACTTGACTCTATAGGGGAGGGTTCCGGGTGGGCATCTATCATCAGCGACGATTCCAGTTCGGAACGTAGCCCCCGCTCCACACACTGATCCCTCCGCAACCGTGAAACTGGACCGTGGATCATCGCCGGAGACTCCAGCCGTGTATTATTGCTGGAGGAGCCGGACCATGGATCATCACCTAAGGCTCTGGACTGGGAACCCCCGCTGGAGGCTCTGGGCTGCCTACCGTCGCTGGAGGCTCTGGACCGCCGACCGCCGCTGGAGACTCTGGACTGCAGACCGTTTCAGGAGGTTCCATACTGTGGACCGTCTAAGGAGGTTCCGGACTGTGGACCGTCTAAGGAGGTTCCAGACTGTGGACCGTCTCAGTAGGTTCCGGGCCATGGATCATCACTGCAGGCTTCGGGCCATGGATCATTACTGGAGGCTTCGTGACATGGATCCTCACTGGAGGCTTCAGGCTACGGATCATCACTGGAGGCTTCGGGCCATGGCTCATCACTGGTGGCTTCGTGCCATGGATCATCACTGAAGGCTTCGGGCCATGGATCATCACTGGAGGCTTCGGGCCATGTATCATCCCTGGAGGCTTCGTGCATGGAGCAGGCACAGGACGTACAAGGCTGGAGACACGCATTGGAGGCAGGGTGCATGGAGCTGGCACAGGATTTACTGGACCGTGGAGGCACACTGGAGGTCTGGAGCGTAGAGCTGGCACAACGCGTCCTGGCTGGATGCTCACTTTAGCCCTGCAAGAGCGGTGCGCTGGCACAGGACGCACTGAGCCATGAAGGCGCACTAGCGACACAGTGCGTAGAGCCGGCGCAGGATATCCTGGACCTAGGAGGCGCACTGGAGACCAGGAGCGCTGAGCCGGTACAACCCGTCCTGGCTGTATGCTCACTTTAGCCCTGCAAGTGCTGGGAGCTAGCATAGGACACACTGGGCCATGAAGGCGCACTGGCGACACAGTGCGTAGAGCCGGCACAGGAGCCCTGAGCCGGCACAACTCGTCCTGGCTGTATGCTCAATTTCACATGGCAAGTGCGAGGAGCTGGCACAGAACTCACCGGGCTGTGGATGCCACTGGAGACACATTGCGCATCTCCGCAAAACATGGTGCCTGAAAGGTCACACGCTCTTTTTTATTACTAGATAATTGTGGACTACAGGAAAAGGAGGGCCAAGTGTCAGGATTTGGCCAGGGTTGTTCCGGTTTTTGGTCACTATATGCCCCCATTGTGCCTTTTGATCTTTTGTTTTCCCTTGATCCCCATTATTATTTGCACATGTGCCTCGTTTCCCCTGATTGTATTTATACCCTTTGTTTTACTCAGTTCTTTGCTCTGTGTTTGTATGTTAGCACCCAGCCCTAGTACTCTGTGAGCTCTTGTTGATCCCGGTGGACTCTCTTGTGGAGTTCTGTTTTTTGTTCTTGTTTGTTTGTTTTTGAGTATCTTTTGAGGCTTTTTGTGCTGTGCCTTCCACCTTGTGGATTTGCCTTTTTGTCTTGGAGGATTGCCTTTGTTCTTTTGGAATTCCTTTTGAGGTTGTGGAGCTACATGTTTTCCTGAAGAACTTCACTTTTTACTTCATTAAATACACCGTCTCAAGTACTGCTGTGTCTGCCTCATCTTCTGGGTTCTGCTGACTATTCGTGGCTCAGTTGGTTTAGTGACTGTTTCTCACTCCGGAGACCCGGGTTCGTAACCGGGTCCTGACACCAAGCACACCCCCATTCTCATCGACTGGGCTGTCGTGTTGAAGGAAATCATGTTTTTTTTTCCTTCAGAAAATGCTAACATTTGCTTTTGTTGGCAGTGACTTGTCTACAAAACCAAAGTGTGGATTGCAGTTACTAGAGCAGTTCATAGACTGCTTACAGGGTAAGGGAAGCCTTACATACCTTAAGGGGAACATTACATACCTTAAGGGAAGATTTCGGCAGTACCTGTATGGTTAGTGAGAAAGTCCATATTGCAAATGTACGGTCCCTTACTAGACGTCCGAAATCGTTTGTAAAATTTGCGGATGGCGTCGGGCCGAGCGGCAGGGCCGGACCTACCAGGAAGTCATCAAATGAACTTTGTCGGACATTCGGTTTCCGTTTTACAAAAATAATAAGATTTAGGTAATTTTTCCGCTGTCCTGGAAATTCCCACAAGAGGGCATAAGCAATCATATTGCTATTGGACAAAACATCACGATTCACGACGGGGCCTTATCTCGAAAACTGAAAATATTTAGAAGCCGAAACTCGGTGAGCGTAGGGGCGGCATAATGGGCAGTTGGCCCCGAACAAGATGGCATCTAGGCCTCAACGGTTTTTGAGTTATGGCCATTTATCTGGGATTAAAGGTCCAAAATGAAAATAGAGAAATTATTCATTTCACGTCAAAGTCAAGGAGCCTCCGGTGTCAATAAAAAAAGAACCAGCCATTTATCTATCGTCATTTAAGAGAAATCGTACAACGACACCTTGGTGATGTTCACGGATAGGTGTTTTTTTTTCAACGGTTACAGATCCAGTTGCAGGGTGTTCTTACGAA
Source organism: Oncorhynchus keta (assembly GCF_023373465.1). Classification (NCBI taxonomy): domain Eukaryota; kingdom Metazoa; phylum Chordata; class Actinopteri; order Salmoniformes; family Salmonidae; genus Oncorhynchus; species Oncorhynchus keta. The sequence continues at coordinate 45,496,983 of NC_068427.1, read as the reverse complement.
TCTTTTTAAAGTGTGCTGCGGAGCTCTGCGAGATTTCTGTGATTTTCTATGATTTTCTGAAATAACACACACTCACTAAACCCTCCGTAAATAACTCAGTTCTTAACGTAACGACTTAAAACTCAGGATTCTGTAAAGGCATAGCCCAATCATGATATGAGTTTATTTATAGCTTCCTGTGCCAACCGGAAGTGCCTTAAATGGTGTCACAGTGGCAGTTTCCAAGGGTTAAAAAGGTCAGATCTTTTCAAAACTTCATATGTGTGATTAGGCAACCCCCATAAACTGTAAGTCAGTCATTTCTCCCAACAGATGTCAAAGAAAAGCTCTCACACGCACACACAGCAAGGATGGAGTGAAAAAGTGTGGTTCTCAAAGATACAGAGAGCAGGCAATGGCATACACATAATCTCTAGGCCGTGCCGAGTTCAACGAGATATCCCGCTTGACCGTAGCTCGCTTGGTCTAAGCGCAGCGACCATTAGAAAATTAGGCCCAAAATGAAGCCTGCACCACAACGTCATTTGCTTTTGGGTGACAGTGAGAGAACCGTTAGGGTGAGAAGCACAATTCGACCTCAGGTACGTTCCTAAGGTCCTGCCGATCCGTGCAAGCCTAACCTTGACCCTGTGGCATTAACCCTTAACAGTTAAAAGAAGGTGTTTACATCAAAGAGTTTGCATTGACTTCTCTCCCCATAGGAATACATTGCCTGCACCTCTAAATTCAACCTGAAGCCTATGTGGGTTATGAATGCCTAATGAACCTGTCTTCTATGACAGTCCATCAGACCACTATGAGGTCTACCTGTGTCGATTCTAAGCTTCCTGGAGCAACCGGAAGTGGTTAAATTGACCCAAAAGGAGTTTTGATGTACATAACCTTCAAAGGTGAAAATGACTGCATACAACACTGTGTAGATCGTAGATCAGTCAATTCTTAACTTAAAGACTTAAAACTCAGGATTCTGTAAGTGTTTATGTCAGTCATGAAATGTGTTTACTTATAGCTTCCTGTGCCAACCGGAAGTGCCTTTAATTGGGTCACACTGTCTGTTTTGAAGGGTTAGAAAAGTCACATCTCTCCAAAACTTCATATGTGTGACCAGGTAACCCTCCTAAACTGTAAATCAGTCATTTCTCCCAGCAGATGTCAAAGAAAAGCTCTCACACGCACACACAGCAAGGATGGAGTTAAAAAGTGCGGTGCTTAAAGACATAGAGAGCAGAAAATGGCATTACCATAATCTCTAGGCCGTGCCGAGTTCAACGAGATATCCCGCTTGACCGTAGCTCGCTCGGTCTGAGCGCAGCGACCATTAGAAAAGTAGGCCCAAAATTAAGCCTGCCCCACAATGTCATTTGCTTTTGGGTGACAGTGAGAGAACCGTTAGGGTGAGAAGCACAATTCGACCTCAGGTACGTTCCTAAGGTCCTCCCGATCCGTGCAAGCCTAACGTTGACCGTGTGGCATTAACCCTTAATAGTTAAAAGAAGGTGTTTACTTCTCTGAATGACCTTCTTGATCCAAATCAGTCAGGTTTCAAGACTAGTCATTCAACTGAGACTGCTCTTCTCTGTATCACGGAGGCGCTCCGCACTGCTAAAGCTAACTCTCTCTCCTCTGCTCTCATCCTTCTAGACCTATCGGCTGCCTTCGATACTGTCAACCATCAGATCCTCCTCTCCACCCTCTCCGAGTTGGGCATCTCCGGCGCGGCCCACGCTTGGATTGCGTCCTACCTGACAGGTCGCTCCTACCAGGTGGCGTGGCGAGAATCTGTCTCCTCACCACGCGCTCTCACCACTGGTGTCCCCCAGGGCTCTGTTCTAGGCCCTCTCCTATTCTCGCTATACACCAAGTCACTTGGCTCTGTCATAACCTCACATGGTCTCTCCTATCATTGCTATGCAGACGACACACAATTAATCTTCTCCTTTCCCCCTTCTGATGACCAGGTGGCGAATCGCATCTCTGCATGTCTGGCAGACATATCAGTGTGGATGACGGATCACCACCTCAAGCTGAACCTCGGCAAGACGGAGCTGCTCTTCCTCCCGGGGAAGGACTGTCCGTTCCATGACCTCGCCATCACGGTTGACAACTCCATTGTGTCCTCCTTCCAGAGAGCTAAGAACCTTGGCGTGATCCTGGACAACACCCTGTCGTTCTCAACTAACATCAAGGCGGTGGCCCGTTCCTGTAGGTTCATGCTCTACAACATCCGCAGAGTACGACCCTGCCTCACACAGGAAGCGGCGCAGGTCCTAATTCAGGCTCTTGTCATCTCCCGTCTGGATTACTGCAACTCGCTGTTGGCTGGGCTCCCTGCCTGTGCCATTAAACCCCTACAACTCATCCAGAACGCCGCAGCCCGTCTGGTGTTCAACCTTCCCAAGTTCTCTCACGTCACCCCGCTCCTCCGCTCTCTCCACTGGCTTCCAGTTGAAGCTCGCATCCGCTACAAGACCATGGTGCTTGCCTACGGAGCTGTGAGGGAACGGCACCTCAGTACCTCAGGCTCTGATCAGGCCCTACACCCAAACAAGGGCACTGCGTTCATCCACCTCTGGCCTGCTCGCCTCCTACCACTGAGGAAGTACAGTTCCCGCTCAGCCCAGTCAAAACTGTTCGCTGCTCTGGCCCCCCAATGGTGGAACAAACTCCCTCACGACGCCAGGACAGCGGAGTCAATCACCACCTTCCGGAGACACCTGAAACCCCACCTCTTTAAGGAATACCTAGGATAGGATAAGTAATCCCTCTCACCCCCCCCCCTTTAAGATTTAGATGCACTATTGTAAAGTGACTGTTCCACTGGATGTCATAAGGTGAATGCACCAACTTGTAAGTCGCTCTGGATAAGAGCGTCTGCTAAATGACTTAAATGTAAATGTAAATGTAAAGAGTTTGCATTGACTTCTCTCCCCATAGGAATACATTGCCTGCACCCCTAAATTCAACCTGAAGCCTATGTGGGTTATGAATGTCGTATGAACCTGTCTTCGATGACAGTCCATCAGGCCACTACGAGGTCTACCTGTGTTGATTCTAAGCTTCCTGGACCAACCAAAAGTGGTTAAAATCACCCTAAAAGTGTATATCCATACCCTGCCTGCAGTTTGAAAGACATAGTGCATTCAACCCTGTGTAAATCAGTCAATTCTTAACGTAAGGACTTAAAACTCAGGATTCTGTAAAAGCATACCCGAGTGAGGATATGTGTTGACTTATAGCTTCCTGTGCCAACCGGAAGTGCCATAATTGGTGTCTCTTGGGCTCTTTCGAGGGGTTGAAAAAGTCAGATCTTTCCAAAACTTCATATATGTGATTAGACAACCCCCATGAACTGTAAATCAGTCATTTTTCCCATAAAATTTCAAAGGAAAACTAAATCACACATACACACAGCTTAGAAGTAAGGACCTATTGGGGTGCGTAGAGACATACACTGCCTGCATTAGTTAACCTTGTTGGAACTTTTAAAGAACCATCAGACCTACAGTTCCGAAACTTTAGAATACTGTTCTAGACCTCAGGTCGATAGTGCGTGGTGAGTTACGTGGCTCTAGACGGTTCTCGGACCGAGAAACAGCTTCGTACATTTGCAATGACTTCAATTCATTTTGACCATTACGAAAATGGCGACATTAGGGTTTTGCTCGGACACCAAATGACCGATCGAGCCGAAACTTGGGATTCGGGGTCGCCTCAGCTAGGCCTACACGTAACATAAGAAATGGACCCGCAGCTAGAACGTAACTACGTGTTTTATGTTTTTTTATGGTTTGAACCAAAGGCGTTGTGAATTTTGGGCCAGCTCTGAAGTATGTGATAGTTGGCTACTAAACAGGTTGGAAAAAGTGGGTTTAGTGTCAGTTTGTATCAGTTTGGTGTCAGAATGATATCTAATTGACTGATGGACGGTGACTTGCTGGTGACTCTTGTCCATTTGCAATATGTTTAAACAGTGAGGTACCATCACCAAAAGTGACATTCTGAAATCAACCCTAACGAGCCATTGAGATGAACCAGAATCACTGCCCAGCCATCCCGAGTTCATCGGGCCAGTCAATTTCACATTCCTGCAGGATTTTTATAGCATGACAAATTCATGATGGTACCTGCCCATTGAACCATATTGCAAATGCACAGTGACTTTGCAAAAGTGAGAAAACATAAACAAATGGACATGATGAAATCAACACAACGAGTGATGGAAATGTACAACTATCACTGCCCGGCCATCCTGTGTTCCCATAGCGGGCATTAATATCAGAATGACCAGTAAATGCATTCACAACCATATTTTTATTTTTGGGTTACCAGGTGCCTATTTTCAATCACCAGTTGCACAACAATGCGTATCCATCAGAATATTTTAAACAGTCCATAAAGCACTCAGGACTGGCCCCATAGATAGAGGGCCGTAGTAGTGTACTCCCATAGCGGGCTTGGACAATAGGAGTCCCGGTAAATGCATTTACAACCATATTTTTATTTTGGGGTTACCAGTTGCACAACAATGCACGTGCATTTGCAATATGATTCTATAGTGAAAAAACATCACCAAATGGACATGATGAAATCAACACAACGAGTGATGGAAAGGTACAACTATCACTGCTCGGCCATCCTGTGTTCATCAGACCAGTCAATTTTTCATTTTTGAGCATGTCAAATTTCATATGGTAAATGCACATTGAAACATATTGCAAATGCACGTGCATTTGCAATATGATTCTATAGTGTAAAAACATCACCAAATGGACATGATGAAATCAACACAACGAGTGATGGAAATGTACAACTATCACTGCCCGGCCATCCTGTGTTCCCATAGCGGGCATTAATATCAGAATGACCAGTAAATGCATTCACAACCATATTTTTATTTTTGGGTTACCAGGTGCCTATTTTCAATCACCAGTTGCACAACAATGCGTATCCATCAGAATATTTTAAACAGTCCATAAAGCACTCAGGGCTGGCCCCATAGATAGAGGGCCGTAGTAGTGTACTCCCATAGCGGGCTTGGACAATAGGAGTCCCGGTAAATGCATTTACAACCATATTTTTATTTTGGGGTTACCAGTTGCACAACAATGCACGTGCATTTGCAATATGATTCTATAGTGAAAAAACATCACCAAATGGACATGATGAAATCAACACAACGAGTGATGGAAAGGAACAACTATCACTGCCAGGCCATCCTGTGTTCATCGGGCCAGTCAATTTTGCATTCCTGCAGGATTTTTATAGCATGACAAAATCGTGATGGTACATGCCCATTGAACCATATTGCAAATGCACAGTCACTTTGCAAAAGTGAGAAAACATAAACAAATGGACATGATGAAATCAACACAACGAGTGATGGAAAGGTACAACTATCACTGCTCGGCCATCCCGAGTTCATCTGGCCAGTCAATTTTGTATTTCTGCAGGATTTTTGAGCATGTCAAATTTCTTACGGCATTTGGCCCACAGAAAAATTCCTTATGCACAATTAAAATAAAAAAATAAAAAATATGATAATAAAATTGGACAAAAGTATATTCATACAGTTCTTACACATGTGTAATTGACAAAAAAATCGAAAGAATTTCGAAAAACGGTCCAGAAAGCATTTTTTTAAGGGGTGATAAGTTTTTGACAAAAAATTCATTTTTTCAAAATTTTGCTTTTGGACGTTGACTTGGGATACATTTCCAATATGAAAAACCACGGTGGAGCGGATTCGCCCCCTGTTGAATTTTTAAAGTGTTACAACTGGCAATTGCCATATGGCATTTGCAATACACTTTGCATGAATCAACTCCATTTTGCTGATCCCTGCCTACAGGCAGAAACTAAAACAAGAGGTTCCCACGCTGAGGTCTGTCCAACGCTGGTCAGACCAAGCTGACTCCACACTCCAAGACTGCTTCCATAACGTGGACTGGGACATGTTTCGTATTGCGTCAGATAAAAATATTGACGAATACGCTGATTCGGTGTGCGAGTTCATTAGAACGTGCGTTGAAGATGTCGTTCCCATAGCAACGATAAAAACATTCCCTAACCAGAAACCGTGGATTGATGGCAGCATTCGCGTGAAACTGAAAGCGCGAACCACTGCTTTTAATCAGGGCAAGGTGTCTGGCAACATGACCGAATACAAACAGTGCAGCTATTCCCTCCGCAAGGCTATTAAACAAGCTAAGCGTCAGTACAGAGACAAAGTGGAATCTCATTTCAATGGCTCAGACACAAGAGGCATGTGGCAGGGTCTACAGTCAATCACGGACTACAAGAAGAAACCCAGCACAGTCACAGACCAGGATGTCTTGCTCCCAGGCAGACTAAATAACTTTTTTGCCCGCTTTGAGGACAATACAGTGCCACTGACACGGCCTGCAAAGAAAACATGCGGTCTCTCCTTCACTGCAGCCGAGGTGAGTAAGACATTTAAACGTGTTAACCCTCGCAAGGCTGCAGGCCCAGACGGCATCCCCAGCCGCGCCCTCAGAGCATGCGCAGACCAGCTGGCCGGTGTGTTTACGGACATATTCAATCAATCCCTATACAAGTCTGCTGTTCCTACATGTTTCAAGAGGGCCACCATTGTTCCTGTTCCCAAGAAAGCTAAGGTAACTGAGCTAAACGACTACCGCCCCGTAGCACTCACTTCCGTCATCATGAAGTGCTTTGAGAGACTAGTCAAGGACCATATCACCTCCACCCTACCTGACACCCTAGACCCACTCCAATTTGCTTACCGCCCAAATAGGTCCACAGACGATGCAATCTCAACCACACTGCACACTGCCCTAACCCACCTGGACAAGAGGAATACCTATGTGAGAATGCTGTTCATCGACTACAGCTCGGCATTCAACACCATAGTACCCTCCAAGCTCGTCATCAAGCTCGAGACCCTGGGTCTCGACCCCGCCCTGTGCAACTGGGTACTGGACTTCCTGACGGGCCGCCCCCAGGTGGTGAGGGTAGGCAACAACATCTCCTCCCCGCTGATCCTCAACAAGGGGTCCCCACAAGGTGCGTTCTGAGCCCTCTCCTGTACTCCCTGTTCACACGACTGCGTGGCCATACGCCTCCAACTCAATCATCAAGTTTGCGGACGACACAACAGTGGTAGGCTTGATTACCAACAACGTGAGACGGCCTACAGGGAGGAGGTGAGGGGGCCCTCGGAGTGTGGTGTCAGGAAAATAACCTCACACTCAACGTCAACAAAACTAAGGAGATGATTGTGGACTTCAGGAAACAGCAGAGGAACACCCCCTATCCACATCGATGGAACAGTAGTGGAGAGGGTAGCAAGTTTTAAGTTCCTCGGCATACACATCACAGACAAACTGAATTGGTCCACTCACACTGACAGCGTCGTGAAGAAGGCGCAGCAGCGCCTCTTCAACCTCAGGAGGCTGAAGAAATTCGGCTTGTCACCAAAAGCACTCACAAACTTCTACAGATGCACAATCGAGAGCATCCTGGCGGGCTGTATCACCGCCTGGCACGGCAACTGCTCCGCCCTCAACCGTAAGGCTCTCCAGAGGGTAGTGAGGTCTGCACAACGCATCACCGGGGGCAAACTACCTGCCCTCCAGGACACGCCTTCATCCAGAAGGCGAGGTCAGTACAGGTGCATCAAAGCTGGGACCGAGAGAATGAAAAACAGCTTCTATCTCAAGGCCATCAGACTGTTAAACAGCCACCACTAACATTGAGTGGCTGCTGCCAACACACTGTCATTGACACTGACCCAACTCCAGCCACTTTAATAATGGGAATTGATGGGAAATGATGGAAATATATCACTAGCCACTTTAAACAATGCTACCTTATATAATGTTACTTACCCTACATTATTCATCTCATATGCATACGTATATACTGTACTCTACATCATCGACTGCATCCTTATGTAATACATGTGTCACTAGCCACTTTAACTATGCCACTTTGTTTACTTTGTCTACATACTCATCTCATATGTATATACTGTACTCGATACCATCTACTGTATGCTGCTCTGTACCATCACTCATTCATATATCCTTATGTACATATTCTTTATCCCCTTACACTGTGTATAAGACAGTAGTTTTGGAATTGTTAGTTAGATTACTTGTTGGTTATCACTGCATTGTCGGAACTAGAAGCACAAGCATTTCGCTACACTCGCATTAACATCTGCTAACCATGTGTATGTGACAAACAAAATTAGATTTGATTTGATTTGAATTGGGTGGTATTGGACAATGTGTATATGGTTTGTCCGATGCCAATGACTTCCCATTCATTTTTGTCCAATACAGGGGGGTATTCCCTTACATGTAAAAGGGTTACTACCTACACTACAAGTCAAGTTGTCCAAATACTTATCACTTCTTCAAATTTCAATTAGAACCTTTCAATCATGGTTCTTTATACCTTCAACTGTCTCTTCTTGAAAAACATGTTGAAATCATTTATTTCATCTTCAATTCCTGTTACTAATACCTAAAATAGGAATATCCAATATATATATATATATATATATATATATATATATATATATATATTTTTTTACTCAATGTTTGTTTTGGAAATATCCAAACTCTACCAGGCAGTTGAGAAGTCATGAGAGTCATACCAGCAATGCCATATTAGAATGGCAATTTGCATAGCATTTTTACTCATCTCAACAATATAAAAAAATATACTTTAAGTCTGCTTCAATGGCTTTGATACTGTAGGTAGGTAAGCATTACTAAATGAGCACAAATTACACATTTTAACAAATGATGTCAATTGCATATGTATTATATGTATGCATTTTCAGGTGATGTTGGTTTTCTTACATTACAATTTATCCAGGTCCTTCGACCATGTTTCCTCCATTTTCAGAAAACTTTTTGAGATAATATATGACAAAGTGCATTTTTTATTACTATTATATGTGTTATTTTATAGGCAACCTTAAGATTGGACATAATGATGGACTGTCGTGTCTCTTTAATAATTTGAGCTGTTCTTGCCATAATGTGGACTTGGTCTTTTACTAAGAACTGGTGCCATCTTCTGTATACCACCCCTACCTTGTCACAACACAATTGATGTATCACCTTTCAGGTAAGACCCAGATGACGACAATGTTGAAGTAACAACAGTTTATTAATCCAACAGGGGCAGGCAAAAGACAGGTCAAGGGCAGGCAGGGGTCAGTAATCCAGATCAAATCAAATCAAATTGTATATGTCACATACACATGGTTAGCAGAAATTGATGCGAGTGTAGTGAAATGCTTGTGCTTCTAGTTCCGACCGTGCAGTAATATGTAACAAGTAATATAACAATTTCACAACAACTACCTTATACAGACAAGTGTAAAGGAATGAATAAGAATATGTACATATAAATATATGGATGAGTGATGGTCGTGCGGTATAGGCAAGATGCAGTAGATGGTATAGAGTACGGTATATACGAATGAGTTGAGTAATGTAGGGTATATAAACCATTTTTAATGATTAAAGTGGAGATTTGATAGGTGGGGCATACAGGATGGCAGGCAGGCTCAGGGTCAGGGTAGGCAGAGGTCAGCAATCCAGATAGGTGGGGCGAAGGTACAGGATGGCAGGCAGGCCCAGGGTCAGGATAGGCAGAGGTCAGCAATCCAGATAGGTGGGGTGAAGGTACAGGATGGCAGGCAGGCTCAGGGTCAGGGTAGGCAGAGGTCAGCAATCCAGATAGGTGGGGTGAAGGTACAGGATGGCGGGCCCAGGGTCAGGGTAGGCAGAGGTCAGCAATCCAGATAGGTGGGGTGAAGGTACAGGATGGCAGGCAGGCTCAGCTTCAGGGTAGGCAGAGGTCAGCAATCCAGATAGGTGGGGCATACAGGACGGCAGGCAGGCACAGCTTCAGGGTAGGCAGAGGTCAGCAATCCAGATAGGTGGGGCGAAGGTACAGGATGGCAGGCAGGCCCAGGGTCAGGGTAGGCAGAGGTCAGCAATCCAGATAGGTGGGGCGAAGGTACAGGATGGCAGGCAGGCCCAGGGTCAGGGTAGGCAGAGGTCAGCAATCCAGATAGGTGGGGCGAAGGTACAGGATGGCAGGCAGGCCCAGGGTCAGGGTAGGCAGAGGTCAGCAATCCAGAGAGGTGGGGTGAAGGTACAGGATGGCAGGCAGGCTCAGGGTCAGGGTAGGCAGAGGTCAGCAATCCAGATAGGTGGGGTGAAGGTACAGGATGGCAGGCCCAGGGTCAGGGTAGGCAGAGGTCAGCAATCCAGATAGGTGGGGTGAAGGTACAGGATGGCAGGCAGGCTCAGCTTCAGGGTAGGCAGAGGTCAGCAATCCAGATAGGTGGGGCGAAGGTACAGGATGGCAGGCAGGCCCAGGGTCAGGGTAGGCAGAGGTCAGCAATCCAGATAGGTGGGGCGAAGGTACAGGATGGCAGGCAGGCCCAGGGTCAGGGTAGGCAGAGGTCAGCAATCCAGATAGGTGGGGCGAAGGTACAGGATGGCAGGCAGGCCCAGGGTCAGGGTAGGCAGAGGTCAGCAATCCAGATAGGTGGGGCGAAGGTACAGGATGGCAGGCAGGCCCAGGGTCAGGGTAGGCAGAGGTCAGCAATCCAGATAGGTGGGGCGAAGGTATAGGATGGCAGGCAGGCCCAGGGTCAGGGTAGGCAGAGGTCAGCAATCCAGATAGGTGGGGCAAAGGTACAGGATGGCAGGCAGGCTCAGGGTCAGGGTAGGCAGAGGTCAGCAATCCAGATAGGTGGGGTGAAGGTACAGGATGGCAGGCAGGCTCAGGGTCAGGGTAGGCAGAGGTCAGCAATCCAGATAGGTGGGGTGAAGGTACAGGATGGCAGGCCCAAGGTCAGGGTAGGCAGAGGTCAGCAATCCAGATAGGTGGGGCGAAGGTACAGGATGGCAGGCCCAGGGTCAGGGTCAGGGTAGGCAGAGGTCAGCAATCCAGATAGGTGGGGTGAAGGTACAGGATGGCAGGCCCAGGGTCAGGGTAGGCAGAGGTCAGCAATCCAGATAGGTGGGGTGAAGGTACAGGATGGCAGGCAGGCTCAGCTTCAGGGTAGGCAGAGGTCAGCAATCCAGATAGGTGGGGCATACAGGACGGCAGGCAGGCACAGCTTCAGGGTAGGCAGAGGTCAGCAATCCAGATAGGTGGGGCGAAGGTACAGGATGGCAGGCAGGCCCAGGGTCAGGGTAGGCAGAGGTCAGCCATCCAGATAGGTGGGGCGAAGGTACAGGATGGCAGGCAGGCCCAGGGTCAGGGTAGGCAGAGGTCAGCAATCCAGATAGGTGGGGCGAAGGTACAGGATGGCAGGCAGGCCCAGGGTCAGGGTAGGCAGAGGTCAGCAATCCAGATAGGTGGGGCGAAGGTACAGGATGGCAGGCAAGCCCAGGGTCAGGGTAGGCAGAGGTCAGCAATCCAGATAGGTGGGGCGAAGGTATAGGATGGCAGGCAGGCCCAGGGTCAGGGTAGGCAGAGGTCAGCAATCCAGATAGGTTGGGCGAAGGTACAGGATGGCAGGCAGGCTCAGGGTCAGGGTAGGCAGAGGTCAGCAATCCAGATAGGTGGGGTGAAGGTACAGGATGGCAGGCAGTCCCAGAGTCAGGGTAGGCAGAGGTCAGCAATCCAGATAGGTGGGGTGAAGGTACAGGATGGCAGGCCCAGGGTCAGGGTAGGCAGAGGTCAGCAATCCAGATAGGTGGGGCGAAGGTACAGGATGGCAGGCCCAGGGTCAGGGTAGGCAGAGGTCAGCAATCCAGATAGGTGGGGCGAAGGTACAGGATGGCAGGCCCAGGGTCAGGGTAGGCAGAGGTCAGCAATCCAGATAGGTGGGGCGAAGGTACAGGACGGCAGGCAGGCTCAGCTTCAGGGTAGGCAGAGGTCAGCAATCCAGATAGGTGGGGCTTGGGTACAGGACGGCAGGCAGGCTCAGCTTCAGGGTAGGTAGAGGTTAGCAATCCAGATAGGTGGGGCGAAGGTACAGGACGGCAGGCAGGCTCAGCTTCAGGGTAGGCAGAGGTAAGCAATCCAGATAGGTGGGGTGAAGGTACAGGATGGCAGGCAGGCCCAGGGTCAGGGTAGGCAGAGGTCAGCAATCCAGATAGGTGGGGTGAAGGTACAGGATGGCAGGCCCAGGGTCAGGGTAGGCAGAGGTCAGCAATCCAGATAGGTGGGGTGAAGGTACAGGATGGCAGGCCCAGGGTCAGGGTAGGCAGAGGTCAGCAATCCAGATAGGTGGGGCGAAGGTACAGGATGGCAGGCAGGCCCAGGGTCAGGGTAGGCAGAGGTCAGCAATCCAGATAAGTGGGGCGAAGGTACAGGACGGCAGGCAGGCTCAGCTTCAGGGTAGGTAGAGGTCAGCAATCCAGATAGGTGGGCGAAGGTACAGGACGGCAGGCAGGCTCAGCTTCAGGGTAGGCAGAGGTCAGCAATCCAGATAGGTGGGGTGAAGGTACAGGATGGCAGGCAGGCCCAGGGTCAGGGTAGGCAGAGGTCAGCAATCCAGATAGGTGGGGTGAAGGTACAGGATGGCAGGCCCAGGGTCAGGGTAGGCAGAGGTCAGCAATCCAGATAGGTGGGGTGAAGGTACAGGATGGCAGGCCCAGGGTCAGGGTAGGCAGAGGTCAGCAATCCAGATAGGTGGGGTGAAGGTACAGGATGGCAGGCCCAGGGTCAGGGTAGGCAGAGGTCAGCAATCCAGATAGGTGGGGCGAAGGTACAGGATGGCAGGCAGGCCCAGGGTCAGGGTAGGCAGAGGTCAGCAATCCAGATAGGTGGGGCGAAGGTACAGGACGGCAGGCAGGCTCAGCTTCAGGGTAGGTAGAGGTCAGCAATCCAGATAGGTGGGGCGAAGGTACAGGACGGCAGGCAGGCTCAGCTTCAGGGTAGGCAGAGGTCAGCAATCCAGATAGGTGGGGTGAAGGTACAGGATGGCAGGCAGGCCCAGGGTCAGGGTAGGCAGAGGTCAGCAATCCAGATAGGTGGGGTGAAGGTACAGGATGGCAGGCCCAGGGTCAGGGTAGGCAGAGGTCAGCAATCCAGATAGGTGGGGTGAAGGTACAGGATGGCAGGCCCAGGGTCAGGGTAGGCAGAGGTCAGCAATCCAGATAGGTGGGGCGAAGGTACAGGATGGCAGGCAGGCCCAGGGTCAGGGTAGGCAGAGGTCAGCAATCCAGATAGGTGGGGCGAAGGTACAGGACGGCAGGCAGGCTCAGCTTCAGGGTAGGCAGAGGTCAGCAATCCAGATAGGTGGGGCGAAGGTACAGGACGGAAGGCAGGCTCAGCTTCAGGGTAGGCAGAGGTCAGCAATCCAGATAGGTGGGGCGAAGGTACAGGATGGCAGGCAGGCCCAGGGTCAGGGTAGGCAGAGGTCAGCAATCCAGATAGGTGGGGCGAAGGTACAGGACGGCAGGCAGGCTCAGCTTCAGGGTAGGCAGAGGTCAGCAATCCAGATAGGTGGGGCGAAGGTACAGGATGGCAGGCCCAGGGTCAGGGTAGGCAGAGGTCAGCAATCCAGATAGGTGGGGCGAAGGTACAGGATGGCAGGCAGGGCTCAGGGTAGGCAGAGGTCAGCAATCCAGATAGGTGGGGCGAAGGTACAGGATGGCAGGCAGGGCTCAGGGTAGGCAGAGGTCAGCAATCCAGATAGGTGGGGTGAAGTTACAGGATGGCAGGCAGGGCTCAGGGTAGGCAGAGGTCAGCAATCCAGATAGGTGGGGCGAAGGTACAGGATGGCAGGCAGGCCCAGGGTCAGGGTAGGCAGAGGTCAGCAATCCAGATAGGTGGGGCGAAGGTACAGGATGGCAGGCAGGCCCAGGGTCAGGGTAGGCAGAGGTCAGCAATCCAGATAGATGGGGCGAAGGTACAGGATGGCAGGCAGGGCTCAGGGTAGGCAGAGGTCAGCAATCCAGATAGGTGGGGTGAAGTTACAGGATGGCAGGCAGGGATCAGGGTCAGGGCAGGCAGAATGGTCAACAACGGGAAAACTAGAAAACAGGATCAACCGAGAGACACGAACAGAGGGGTACACGCTGGTAGCCTTGATGAAACAAAACGAACTGCAACAGACATACATAGAACACAGGTATAAATACCCAGGGGATAATGGGGAAGATGGGCGACACCTGGAGGGGGTGGAGATGATCACAAAGAGAGGTGAAACAGATCAGGGTGTGACAAACTAGCTACTTTACATGTTGATATTGACTTATTATTGCGGTATTATTGTGTGTAGCTCCGTCTCCTAGCAAGCTACCTACAGAGAACAATGTATTATGGATTTTGTAGTCGGCTTGACCTGCAACAAATTTCCATAACAATTTTTTATGTTGCTACCAACCTTATTATAAAGCTGAAATGAAACATTTGTTGAAGGGATAATTTGGCCCCATTTCACTGTGGGATGAATGGCCAAGAGAAAGAGGCTGAAATCTCCTGTCATTTACAGTCCCTCGGTCTCTGAGTACCGGATGTGAGCTAGGCTGCTTGGTTTGGTTGTCCCGTGATAGCGTGTGACTGTTCTGGAGTTCCTCCAGATGATACATAAGGGTAATTTTGGCTAAAACAAGTTGAAATAGTTAGTATATATAAGTTAATGGGGAACAGTTTAATGATGTCTCATTGGTTAAAAATGGCTGCTCCCCTTTGTTAGCTTAGCATCTGGAGCAATGCTTTCTTGCGCTGGGTTTCCACCTCACCGCACAAGGGAAGTTCCCTCCAACAAGGGAACGGGTTTACTAGGTGACGTCTCACGTTCAACCCTTGTAATGGCTGGCTCATATGTCCTCTGCTCTAGGAATTGCTTATGACCGAGTCAGGTCGCCCCTGAGAGCGATCGACAGAAATAACACTAAGTTGGGCCCGACTACCTGCATCGGCTGGTACTTATGCCCTAGCTCGTAGCATTCAGTAGACCCCCCTTACCCACTGGCTTTCATCAGAAATACCACAGGGGTGGTACACTCTTGACCAGTATCTGGGTGAAGTTGAACGTCACACACACACGCTTCTATCCCGCACTAGTCCTGCCTACAGCTATTAATGGCATATATGTATCTTGCTACACAATTGGTATGGAATTAACCCAACAGTGCGGCCTAGTCATATCTTAGATTCCTCACCAGGGGGCGCCAATATGTCGTGACGTTGAATTAGTTAATGTGACGACTGTTGCTCATCGAACGATTAAAGGTTTTTAATTGCGTGATTAACTTAATCAAGCAATTATTAACTCATGAACCTGGGGTACCATGGGAAAATTAGTTTTATTGATTTTCCATTTCCCAAATTAACTCAAAGAATATCAGAATATCAATTTTACAACATTAACCAGTTACCTCTACAGTCTCGTTCTGAACGTCGTATAATCCGGGAATCTGCAAGAACCCGGGTCTCACCAATGAGTTCGTACCACGCCAATCTTAGTTGAGTATTTTTTACTAGAAAGCTAAAATTATGATAAGAGATATACATACAGAAAACCACATTCTAGGCTATTGATTAGAACTTAGTATAACGGGCCAACACACGATGACGCGTGTTACCCAAAATGGGGATTTCAAAGAGAGAGAATAAGAGAATGTACACGAGAGAAATATACCTTTGGGTGAATTTGTCAGCTATGCCTATTCTAACCCTAGCCTTGACCCAAACTGCCGCTCTTATGGGTCAGAATATAATGATGTAATTACATGGGGAAGGTCTTGGTGGATTCTCCACGTGGACCATTCAAGCTGCTCAATGACGCACTTCTCCGGCGCAACTCTTTGGTTGTCCTTACGAGGTCAGTGTCCTTTTGGCTTAGGAGTCTGTTCCCTCGGCCTTGCTCTGGAAGGGCTCTTCTGAGGACAGACAGCTCTGTAGCTCAGAGCTCACAGCATTGGAATGAAACAGTGTAGATACCCCGATTCGATGAGGAGTGGAGTGGAGGCTAGGGGGTTTGACTTGAATTCACCCGCTTAGATACAGCTACTCATCCGTAGCTTGGGTAGAAAAATATATCTTTGGCTTCAAACTTGTGTTGCGTTTTGGGTTTGCTGACTTTTTTAGACCTCGGCTGCAGCTTGGGTCACGTAGTCTTATCTGTAAATTCTTCACGCACAGGTTTTATACCCTCGGGTCAAAAGTGGGTAGGACTGCCTTTAGGGCACTTCTCTGGGCGTACCAAGTTATGGGCAAGGTCTAGATTAGACTCAAATCCAATTTTAGACAACTAACTTCACATTTCATCTTTACCAAAACATTCTCTTTGAATTGGACATTTTCCATACAACGTACAATGTTTTCATAATAACGTCATCTATTAACCTTCAATAAAAAATAAAAAATACATACATTTTCATATTCCCTCTATCGTCATGACCACCATTGTGGCTGACGGAAGCCATTGTGCCAAAGTCCCTTTATTTCATGTTTAATGTTCTGAGGCTGGTTCTCCATAGTAACAGGACAAAAGGAATTTGTTTGTGGCCTAATATTTAACATGCGTGTGAGGGGTCATAAAACCCCCACATCTTCAGACCCCTAGATCTCTCCTCCTCTGTTGGGGTTTGAGAGATAATCTGTAGGGTTGTGGTCTCCTGTAACCTGACCTGATCAGGACAGTCATGACAACATGCTATTTTTTCTATTCAGTAAAGTACCATGAAATATGTGGATAAGTTGCTGTCAATGCATCCCATCTCAACCTTCTTTATTGTGTGGGAAACAAAAGAATCGGGGTCTATGCTCACATCCTGTATGTGCTCCTGCTCGGGTGACTCTGTGCTGTATTGCTGAGGTCTTCCTCAACACTGCGTCATCTAGGATGACTTCCACTCTCTCCTCTGCCCTCTTGACCAGGTCAGGCTGTAAGTTTGGTTCCCTCTGGGGACTGGAGAGAGATGAAACTCCAGACTCCTCCCACTGAGAAGAGGCAGAGGTCCAGGTAGAGCCTGCCTGCCTGACTGTCTGACCCAGACTCTGTCTCACTGTCCTGCTTCTAACCTACTTAAAAATGTATTTGTTTGAATCAGCCCAATTATAAATGAAATAAGCATGATTTACATAATTTTAAATTCACATCTCTGGCTATTAATAAAACATTGTGGAAATAGGAGAACAAAATCGTCCCCATTATAATCCTCAGTATTTCAGAACATGTACCTTTACACTCATATCTAACAATCAGTGAAAGTGAAGGACAGGCTAGGTGGGCACAGCAACATCCAATCACGTCATACATTACATCATGTTTTCATAAATTATTTGTGTGTGTGCAGAGAGGCTCCTGTGGGGGGGTGGTCTGTCAGTCAGTCATGGATAAATAGAGAGGCAGAGCTCAGAGATTGTCAGACGGCTGACCTGGCAGGGTCACACACAGGACCAACCAGGAGCAGGATGATCTCAGCATTTTGATATTTTACTACAAATGGAGGAACTCGAAGATGTTCAATACTGTTTTCAAGACAGAAATTCTTCTTGCAGAAAGGCTTTGCCATTGACTTCAATTCACTCAGCAATCTACTTATTCATCTCAGTAATTTCAGCAGTTACAGTATTTTTGAACATACTGGTGATTATCTCCATCTCTCATTTCAAGCAGCTCCACACTACAACCAACCTGCTCATTCTCTCTCTGGCTGTGTCAGATCTCCTGGTGGGGTTGTTTGCGTTACCAGTAACGACGGTAGCAGTAATGGAATCATGCTGGGGATTTGGGGAATATTTCTGTGTGTTTCAATTCTACATTACTTGTTTATGTACTTCTTTATCTCTGGGCAATTTGGTCTTGATATCTATTGACCGCTATGTTTCTGTGTGTGATCCCTTATTGTACCACTCTAAAATAACAATAACAAGAACGATGTGTTGTATATCCTTTACCTGGTGTTTATGTGTCATACACGATGCTGCTATTATAAAAAACTTTGTAAATGTACATGTACCGAGTAGGTGTTTGAAAGAATGTTTTATACTTGAAGGGTTCAATTGGGTTAATATCATTGACCTTGTCCTTAAAATGGTTGTCCCTTGCTCTATTATTATAACACTTTATATGAAAATCTTTGTGGTGGCCAGATCACAGGCCAGAAAGGTGTTTTCAAAAGAGGCTGGTGTTCAAACTGTACAGGAAAATAAGTCTGAGAGAAAAGCAACAAAAACTCTTTCTATTGTTGTTTTCAACTATCTAAGTTGTTGGACTCCATCTCTATTTGTTTTCTTTCTTTCTTTTTTAGGTGAAAATGTATCATCATCCATCATCTGCTTTCTGCCACTTGTTAATTCCTTAATTAATCCAATAATTTATGCTTTCTTTTATCCATGGTTCAAAGTGACAGCTAAACTTATTATAACTCTGAAGTTTAGGTGTTCATAGTCCCTATGTTTTTATTCCCCAATTTGACAAACAGGTTTGATATGGTTTTGTTATACAATTGTTGTAATTGTGGATGTCGTGGATGTCATAAGGTGAATGCACCAATTTGTAAGTCGCTCTGGATAAGAGCGTCTGCTAAATGACTTAAATGTAATGTAAATGTAATTGCTTCTTTCATGTAACAATACTCTTTCATTACTTATCTCTGTGTTGTCATCATAGATACATGTGGTGTTGATACAGAATGATTTGGTTGGATTGAAATGACTAGGAGAAGGCTTAAGAAGGTATAAGCTTGTTTTATAAAAGATATTGTAGTCAGTTTGGGTTGTATATTCCAAATACCAACGTCTGTGGTAGTGCCATGTTATTTAATGGTAAATAGTTTGTGCGTTTTCTGAAAGCACATTTTGAGGATGTCATAAGTAATTATAAGCTGAGTGTACAAAACATTAGGAACAACAACCTAATATTGAATTGCACCCACTTTTGCCCCCAATACAGCCTGAATTTGTCAGGAAATGGACTCTACAAGATGTCGAAAGTGTTTCACAGGGATGCCGGCCCATATTGACTCCAATCCTTTGTTCTGTGGGTGACTGACCAATCTTAATACACAGGAAATTGCTGGGTGAGAAAAACACCATTGCCCTTCTTGACACAATCAACACCAATTCCCCTGGCACCTAGTACCATACCCCTTTCAAAGGCACTTAAATATGTTGTCTTGCCCATTCACCCTGTGAATGGCACACATACACAATCCATGTCTTAATTGTTTTAAGGCTTAAAAATCCTTATTTTACCTGTTTCCTCACCTTCGTCTACAATGATTGAATTGGATTTAACAGGTGACATCAATAAGGGATTGTACCTTTCACCTGGATTCACCTGATCAGTCTATGTCATGTTCTGTACACTCAGTCTTATATGTTGTTAAACATTACCCTCTAGTGGCTCATTTGGGACACAATGCCTTAAACAAGTACATTAGAGTTGAAATGTGCAATTCTTTATGATATCAGATAACAACCAAGTCTAACTCAATGGTGTATTGGGTAAGTAGTTGTAAGATGTAATAATATGAAATTGTGGGTAACACTTTATAATAATGTTCAGCATTAAACCATTTGTAATCATTTACAGTTTTTTCACCATTTATTCATCATTACTCCCACATTTGTTAAATGTTAGTCAGCTAGGTATTCTCACTTCTATAAATAACTACTATATGCAGTAATGATTAAACACAACAGAGCAGGAGACCACAACAGACACCTCAACCTCAACACACTGGTTATGAACACTACCACTGCTCTCACTCCATTAATGCTTCCAGGTCAGGGGTCACACCAGAGCAGCTCTTTCAGATGCTGTTTACTCTGAATGTATATAGAGATTGCTGACACTTTATAATAACACCTTTTATTACAGCATTTAGAATGGATGAGTAAATAGTTATGTATCATTACCCCCACATTGTTTTAGTAAGGTAGTTATTCTCACATTTATAAACAACTTTTAAAGTATGTAATAATGATTCATTAGTTCATAAGATGTTCAATAAATGTAATTATAAACCGTTTACTACTCGTTAGTAAAGTCATTTTGCAGACCATAAACACATGACTTCCTTCAGCACACTACAGTGTGACTGTTTCAGTATAAAATGGTTCATTTAAAAATCCTCTGTGTTGTTTTGTGTTTATACTTTAACCATTGATATGTTGTAGATCATTTTGAGAATAGTCAATACAAATAAATGTTGCGGCCACCATGGTATTTGTCTTTATATATATTTTGTTATATGTTTCACTGTGACCTGATGCTGCTGACTATCAAGCAGTGTGCAGGCTGTTACTGAGTGAGTGAATAAGTTAGTTTGTGAGTGGGGGGTGGGGAGGGTGAGGGCAGGTGGGCTGAATGTGTGTTGGGAGCACTGGTTGAGAGAGTGCTGCAGTTGTAGGTAGGCTCTTTAGATTATCATTATGGAGACACCTATTTCCAGTCCTTTTTCCATTAAACATATGAAGGGTCCAAGATGGCGTAGCAGTCGGACGTGTGTTTTGTCTTGTCCCGTCCTGTCTGGTGTAAATATAGTTTTCCTCGTTTTTTTCTGTATATATTTCGTACATATTTTTAATCTCACTTTCCAACTATAGGCTGAATATACTCTAATGCAACCCGCATCACCCAATGTGGTACAGATCTGCTTTTTCTATACTTTAGAACCGGAACCCCCATCAGAAGCTAGCCAGCTAACTAGCTACTAGCTAGTACTCAGTTAGCCACTGCTAGCGGTCTTCAAAGCTAACTAGGACACCAGCGCGACATCAACCCATAGCATATCAGACTGCTTTTTCTCTACCACATCTCCGGATTCCTACCGCAAGCTCTGAACCTTTACAACGGATCATCGCAACTAGTGTGGCTACTCCTGGCTAACGTCTCTGCCCCAAAGCAAGCACCAGTTAGCCTTGAGCTAGCCTCGAGCTAAGCCCATCTCCCGACTAGCCGAAGAGGTCCAACATTACCTCTTTTGCCATTTGGCCTGGACCCTTTACTGCCGACACGGAGCCCCGCCGATCCATCACGACTGGTCCGCCGACATAATCGTCCGAGGTGGTTTCAACAGGCTTTTCCGTTGCGACATCGCCAAAGATCCATCTGCTGGCCAAGGCCCGCAAGCTTTCTGAAACGCTGTGTCTCCAGCTCACCTAGCGTACTAGAGCACCTGTAGCATACTCCTGGGCCACAATTACCCGGGCCCACGACCGGTCTGTCGATGTCACCGCATGAAGAGGAATAAACAGACTCACCCCATCGCGACGTCCCCCAAAGGTTAACTGTCTAGCCCACGCTATCTCCCTGCTTGCTAATTCGGCCTGCTAACAGCTAGCTTGTCTAGCCCGGGACCTACGAACTGTTAGCTTGATAGCACAGGCCTGCTAACCGTCTGAATCACCGCGTCCCAAACACTCTCTGAACCCATTTACTTTCTATCTCTTTTTGATTTTTATTTTGTTTATACCTTCCGGAAACCTGCCTCACCCACTGTGATACGGAATCGCTATTACTTTTAATTTTAATTTTATTTTTATGACTCACTCAAGAACCTCCAGACGCTAACCAGCTAACTAGCTACAAGCTATTTAGTCATTGTTAGTTTCTTTTTAAACCTGGATAACACTCGCCAGTCCAGCTTCCCTGCCCATCCACCGCTTCCCCCTGGACACTGATCTCTTGGCTACATAGCTGACGCACACTGGACTGTCCATTAATCACGGTACTCCATTCTGCTTGTTTTTTTATCTGTCAGCCCAGTTGCCTAGTCAACGCCATTTTACCTGCTGTTTGTTGTGCTAGCTGATTAGTCTCGCCTACTGTTTTTAGCTAGCTTTCCCAATTCAACACCTGTGATTACTGTATGCCTCGCTGTATGTCTCTCTCAAATATCAATATGCCTTGTATACTGTTGTTCAGGTTAGTTATCATTGTTTTAGTTCACAATGGAGCCCCTAGATCCACTCTGCATACCCCTGTTACCTCCTTTGTCCCACCTCCCACACATGCGGTGACCTCACCCATTACAACCAGCATGTCCAGAGATACAACCTCTCTCATCATCACCCAGTGCCTGGGCTTACCTCCGCTGTACCCGCACCCCACCATACCCCATACCCCACCATACCCCATACCATAATGTCTGCGCATTATGCCCTGAATATATTCTACCATGCCCAGAAACCTGCTCCTCTTATCCTCTGCCCCCAACGCTCTAGGCGACCAGTTTTGATAGCCTTTAGCCGCACCCTCATACTACTCCTTCTCTGTTCCGCGGGTGATGTGGAGGTAAACCCAGGCCCTGCATGTCCCCAGGTACCCTCATTTGTTGACTTCTGTGATCGAAAAAGCCTTGGTTTTATGCATGTCAACATCAGAAGCCTCCTCCCTAAGTTTGTTTTACTCACTGCTTTAGCACACTCTGCTAACCCTGATGTCCTTGCCGTGTCTGAATCCTGGCTCAGGAAGGCCACCAAAAATTCAGAGATTTCCATACCCAACTATAACATCTTCCGTCAAGATAGAACTGCCAAAGGGGGCGGAGTCGCAGTCTACTGCAGAGATAGCCTGCAAAGTAATGTCATACTTTCCAGGTCCATACCCAAACAGTTTGAACTACTAATTTTGAAAATTACTCTCTCCAGAAATAAGTCTCTCACTGTTGCCGCCTGCTACCGACCACCCTCAGCTCCCAGCTGTGCCCTGGACACCATTTGTGAATTGATCGCCCCCCATCTAGCTTCAGAGTTTGTTCTGTTAGGTGACCTAAACTGGGATATGCTTAACACCCCGGCAGTCCTACAATCTAAGCTAGATGCCCTCAATCTCACTCAAATCATCAAGGAACCCACCAGGTACAACCCTAACTCTGTAAACAAGGGCACCCTCATAGACGTCATCCTGACCAACTGGACCTCCAAATACACCTCCGCTGTCTACAACCAGGGTCTCAGCGACCACTGCCTCATTGCCTGTATCCGCCACGGAGCCGCAGTCAAACGACCACCCCTCATCACTGTCAAATGCTCCCTAAAACACTTCTGTGAGCAGGCCTTTCTAATCGACCTGGCCCGGGTATCCTGGAAGGACATTGACCTCATCCCGTCAGTTGAGGATGCCTGGTCATTCTTTAAAAGTAACTTCCTCACCATTTTAGATAAGCATGCTCCGTTCAAAAATGCAGAACCAAGAACAGATACAGCCCTTGGTTCACTCCAGACCTGACTGCCCTCGACCAGCACAAAAACATCCTGTGGCGGACTGCAATAGCATCGAATAGCCCCGTGATATGCAACTGTTCAGGGAAGTCAGGAACCAATACACGCAGTCAGTCAGGAAAGCTAAGGCCAGCTTCTTCAGGCAGAAGTTTGCATCCTGTAGCTCCAACACCAAAAAGTTCTGGGACACTGTGAAGTCCATGGAGAACAAGAGCACCTCCTCCCAGCTGCCCACTGCACTGAGGCTAGGTAACACGGTCTCCACCGATAAATCCATGATTATCAAAAACTTCAATAAGCACTTCTCAACGGCTGGCCATGCCTTCCGCCTGGCTACTCCAACCTCGGCCAACAGCTCTGCCCCCCCCCGCAGCTCCTCGCCCAAGCCTCTCCAGGTTCTCCTTTACCCAAATCCAGATAGCAGATGTTCTGAAAGAGCTGCAAAACCTGGACCCGTACAAATCAGCTGGGCTTGACAATCTGGACCCTCTATTTCTGAAACTATCTGCCGCCATTGTCGCAACCCCTATTACCAGCCTGTTCAACCTCTCTTTCATATCGTCTGAGATCCCCAAGGATTGGAAAGCTGCCGCAGTCATCCCCCTCTTCAAAGGGGGAGACACCCTGGACCCAAACTGTTATAGACCTATATCCATCCTGCCCTGCCTATCTAAGGTCTTCGAAAGCCAAGTCAACAAACAGGTCACTGACCATCTCGAATCCCACCATACCTTCTCCGCTGTGCAATCTGGTTTCCGAGCCGGTCACGGGTGCACCTCAGCTACACTCAAGGTACTAAACGATATCATAACCGCCATCGATAAAAGACAGTACTGTGCAGCCGTCTTCATCAACCTCGCCAAGGCTTTCGACTCTGTCAATCACCATATTCTTATCGGCAGACTCAATAGCCTCGGTTTTTCGGATGACTGCCTTGCCTGGTTCACCAATTACTTTGCAGACAGAGTTCAGTGTGTCAAATCGGAGGGCATGCTGTCCGGTCCTCTGGCAGTTTCTATGGGGGTGCCACAGGGTTCAATTCTCGGGCCGACTCTTTTCTCTGTATATATCAATGATGTTGCTCTTGCTGCGGGTGATTCCCTGATCCACCTCTACGCAGACGACACCATTCTATATACTTCTGGCCCGTCATTGGACACTGTGCTATTTAATCTCCAAACGAGCTTCAATGCCATACAGCACTCCTTCCGTGGCCTCCAACTGCTCTTAAACGCGAATAAAACCAAATGCATGCTTTTCAACCGATCGCTGCCTGCACCCGCATGCCCGACTAGCATCACCACCCTGGATGGTTCCGACCTTGAATATGTGGACATCTATAAGTATATAGGTGTCTGGCTAGACTGCAAACTCTCCTTCCAGACTCACATCAAACATCTCCAATCGAAAATCAAATCAAGAGTCGGCTTTCTATTCCGCAACAAAGCCTCCTTCACTCACGCCGTCAAGCTTACCCTAGTAAAACTGACTATCCTACCGATCCTCAACTTCGGCGATGTCATCTACAAAATGGCTTCCAACACTCTACTCAGCAAACTGGATGCAGTCTATCACAGAGCCATCCGTTTTGTCACTAAAGCACCTTATACCACCCACCACTGCGACTTGTATGCTCTAGTCGGCTGGCCCTCACTACATATTCGTCGCCAGACCCACTGGCTCCAGGTCATCTACAAGTCCATGCTAGGTAAAGCTCCGCCTTATCTCAGTTCACTGGTCACGATGGCAACACCCATCCGTAGCACGCGCTCCAGCAGGTGTAGCGGAGGACAGCGGAGTCAATCACCACCTTCCGGAGACACCTGAAACCCCACCTCTTCAAGGAATACCTAGGATAGGGTAAGTAAGGGTAAGTAATCCTTCTCACCCCCCTTCTCCCCCAACAAGATTTAGATGCAAGTGGCTGTTCCACTGGTTGTCATAGGTGTTTGCACCAATTTGTAAGTCGCTCTGGATAAGAGCGTCTGCTAAATGACTTAAATGTATGATGTAAATGTGTATCTCACTGATCATCCCTAAAGCCAACACCTCATTTGGCCGCCTTTCGTTCCAGTACTCTGCTGCCTGTGACTGGAACGAACTGCAAAAATCGCTGAAGTTGGAGACTTTTATCTCCCTCACCAACTTCAAACATCAGCTATCCGAGCAGCTAACCGATCGCTGCAGCTGTACATAGTCTATTGGTAAATAGCCCACCCAATTTACCTACCTCATCCCCATACTGTTTTTATTTATTTACTTTTCTGCTCTTTTGCACACCAATATCTCTACCTGTACATGACCATCTGATCATTTATCACTCCAGTGTTAATCTGCAAAATTGTATTATTCGCCTACCTCCTCATGCCTTTTGCACACATTGTATATAGACTGCCCATTTTTTTCCTACTGTGTTATTGACTTGTTAATTGTTTACTCCATGTGTAACTCTGTGTTGTCTGTTCACACTGCTATGCTTTATTTTGGCCAGGTCGCAGTTGCAAATGAGAACTTGTTCTCAACTAGCCTACCTGGTTAAATAAAGGTAAAATTAAAAAATTAAAAAATTAAAATAATGCAGCGACAAAGCACTGTACAATTACTTTAGGCGCTATAGAGGCTTTAGATATGGAAATTCGCTCAGAGATGGCTTAAAGTAAACTGTTTTCTAATGTTAACTTTTCTAGAGGGGAAACCGTATCAAACAGCTATCTAAGCAGCTCACCGAGATCGCTGCAGCTGTACACAGCCCATCTATAAATAGCCCATCCAACTACCTACCTCAACCCCATATTGTTTTTATTGACTTTTTTTGCACACCAGTATTTCTACATGCACATCATCATATGCACATCTATCACTCCAGTGTTAATTTGCTAAATTGTAATTACTTCACTACTATGGCCTATTTATTGCCTTACCTCCTTACTCCATTCGCACACACTGTAAATAGATTTTTTCTATTGTATTTGCCTGTACTTTTGTTTTATCCCATCTGTGTTGTTTTTTGTCACACTGCTTTGCTTTATCTTGGCCAGGATGCAGTTGTAAATGAGAAAATGTTCTCAACTGGCCTACCTGGTTAAATAAAGGTTCAATTTAAAAAAATACAAATAGAAAATCTTAGTCCTGTATTGACGCCTATTTGATGGTTCATCAGAGGGCATTGCGGGATTTCTTATAAGCTTCCGGGTTAGAGTCCCGCTCCTTGAAAGCGGCAGCTCTACCCTTTACCTCAGTGCAGATGTTGCCTGTAATCCATGGCTTCTGGTTAAGGTATGTTCAAACGGTCACTATGGGGACGACGTCATCGATGCACTTATTGATGAAGCCAGTGACTGATGTGATGCTCCTCAATGCCATTGGAATAATCCCAGAACATATTCCAGTATGTGCTAGAAAAACAGTCCTTTAACATAGCATCTGCTTCGTCTGACCACTTTCTTATTGACAGAGTCACGTGTGCTTCCTGCTTTAGTTTTTAATAGTAAGCAGGAATCAGGAGGATATAATTATGGTCAGATTTGTCAAATGGAGGGCAATGGAGAGCTTTGTTCATGTCTCTGTGTTTGGAGTAAAGGTGGTCTTGAGTTTTTTATTAATCTGGTTGCACGTTTAACATGCTGGTATAAATTAGATAAAACAGATTTAAGTTTCCCTGCATTAAAGTCTACGGCCACTAAGAGCGGCGCCTCTGGATGAGAGACAGCTACAAAGAATATAGATGAAAACTCTATTGGTAAATAGTGTTGTCTACAGCTTATCATGAGATACTCTACCTCAGCTTTCCACATATTCTAAGTCAGAAACATCCAGAGTGGTTATGCTAGTTGGGCAGGCGGGTGCGGGCGGGCAGGTGCATGCAGCGATCGGTTGAAAAGCATGCATTTAGTTTTACTAGCATTTAAGACCAGTTGTATGGCATTGTAGCATGGCATTGAAGCAAGTTTTGAGGTTTGTTAATAATTAATCCAATAATTTAAAATGTGGTTATCCATGGTTCAAAGTGACAGCTAAACTTATTTTAACATGGTTGATGTTAAGGAATTCATAGTTCTTATGTTTTTATTCCCTAGGTTGACATAGTTAAAAAAACTGTTTTGTTGTTGTTATTGCTTCTTTCATGGAACAATATATTGACATTACCTTGCTCTGTGTTCTCATCATAGATACATGTGGTGTTGATACAGAATGATTTGTCCGGATTGGGTTGGAATGACTGGGAAGAGCTAAAAGAAGGTATAATCTTGTTTTACAAAATACATTGCAGTTATTTGGGGTTATATATTCCAAATTCCAATGTCTGTACTTGTTCCATGTTATTTAATGATAAATAGTATGTAATAATTCTAAAAGTACATTTTGAGGATGTCATGGATCATACTGTATGTTGTTTAACTTTACCATCTAGTGGCTTAATTGGGACACAATGCCTTTAACAAGTGTTGAAATGTACAATACTGCATGATATCAGATAACTTCCAGGTCTCACTCAATGGTCTATTGTAGTAGGTGATGGTAAAATGTAAGAATATGCAATTATGGGTAAAACTTTATAATAACATTCAGTAATACACCATTTAAGGGCATTTAAAATTTGTTCACCAACGTTTGTTTATTAATCATTACTCCCACGTTTGTTAAATGTTAGCCTACTAGGTAATCTCACGTTTATAAATGACTTCTATATGTATTCATTATTAAACACACCATTGCAGACACAGCAGACACTTCAACCTCAACATACTGGTTATGAACACTACCACTACTCTCACTACATCACAGCTGCCAGGTCAGGGGTCACACCAGATCAGCTCTCTCAGATGCTGTTTACTCTAAATGAAAATAGAGATTGGTAACACTTTATAATAACACTTTGTAATAAACTATTTATAATGGATTAGTAAATAGTTCATTCATCATTCATTTTTCATTACTCCCAGATTAATTATATTAAGCTAGTCTTTTAAACATGTATAAACAACTTTCATAGTATTTAATAATGATTTATAAGATCATTTATAAGATGTTTAATACATGTCCTTATAAACCATTTATAAATCATTAGCAAAGTATTTTTGCAAAGTGAGAACTATTCATACTTATAACCGAAAAGAGCTCCTTGAAATCAGGACAGCGATTACTCACCCGTACTGCAAGAATATTTTTTATTTAACGAGTCAGACTCGAAGGATTACTTCAGACACCTGACAAGGCCCAAATTCCCGAGATTTGCTTGAAAAAGAGATGGAGGTATCGGGGACATAGGTTGCCTTCTAAGGATCCGATGGCGAGTAGGTAATCTGTCTCTACCATCAGTCCTATTAGTCAAAGTTGAATAATTGGATAAAAAAATAGATTAACTATGATCATGGACATTTCAAACTGTAATATCTTATGTTTCACCTAGTCGTGGTTGAACGACAGCATGAATAACATACAGCTGGTTGGGTTTACACTGCATCGGCAAGATAGAACAGCCGCCTCTGGTAAGACAAGGGAAAGCGGTCTGTGTATATTTCTAAACAGCAGCTGGTGGAAGAAATCTAATAGTAGAGAAGTCTCAGGATTTTGCTAGCCTCAGGTAGAGTATCTCATGATAAGCTGTAGATAACACTATTTACCAATAGAGTTTTCATCTATATTCTTCGAAGCTGTCTATTTACCACCACAAACCGATGCTGGCACTAAGACCACATTCAACGAGCTGTACATTGCCATAAGCAAACAGAAAAACGCTCATCCAGAGGCGCCGCTCTTAGTGGCCGTGGACTTTAATGCAGGGAAACTTAAATCTGTTTTATCTCATTTATACCAGCATGTTAAAAGTGCAACCAGATTAATAAAAAACTCAAGACCACCTTTACTCCAAACACAGAGAAGTGTACAAAGCTCTCCATCGCCCTCCATTTGACAAATCTGACCATAATTCTATCCTCCTGATTCCTGCTTACTAATAAAAACTAAAGCAGGAAGCACCAGTGACTCGGTCAATAAAGAAGTGGTCAGATGAAGCAGATGATAAGCTACAGGACTGTTTTTCTAGCACATACTGGAACATGTTCCGAGATTCTTCCGAAGGCATTGAGGAATATATCACATCAGTCACTGGCTTCATCAATAACTGCATCGATGACGTCGTCCCCATAGTGACCGTTTGAACATACCTTAACCAGAAGCCATGGATTACAGGCAACATCTGCACTGAGGTAAAGGGTAGAGCTGCCGCTTTCAAGGAGCGGGACTCTAAACCGGAAGCTTATAAGAAATCCTGCAATGCCCTCTGACGAACCATCAAACAGGTGTCAATACAGGACTAAGATTTTATTTTATTTTTTATGTATTTAACCTTTATTTAACCAGGTAGGCCAGTTGAGAACATTTTCTCATTTACAACTGCAACCTGGCCAAGATAAAGCAAAGCAAAGCAGTGCGACAAAAAACAACACAGATGGGATAAACAAAAGTACTGGCAAATACAATAGAAAAAATCTATTTACAGTGTGTGCGAATGGAGTAAGGAGGTAAGGCAATAAATAGGCCATAGTAGCGAAGTAATTACAATTTAGCAAATTAACACTGGAGTGATAGATGTGCATATGATGATGTGCATGTAGAAATACTGGTGTGCAGAAAAAGTCAATAAAAACAATATGGGGTTGAGGTAGGTAGTTGGATGGGCTATTTATAGATGGGCTGTGTACAGCTGCAGCGATCGGTGAGCTGCTTAGATAGCTGTTTGATACGGTTTTCCCTTTAGAAAAGTTAACATTAGAAAACAGTTTACTTTAAGCCATCTCTGAGCGAATTTCCATATCTAAAGCCTCTATAGCGCCTAAAGTAATTGTACAGTGCTTTGTCGCTGCATTATCAGTTCTAGCGTGTTCATATGTTTAATGGAAAAAGGACTGGAAATAGGTGTCTCCATAATGATAATCTAAAGAGCCTACCTACAACTGCAGCGCTCTCTCAACCAGTGCTCCCAACACACACTCAGCCCACCTGCCCTCACCCTCCCCACCCCACCCCCCACTCACAAACTAACTTATTCACTCACTCAGTCACAGCCTGCACACTGCTTGATAGTCAGCAGCATCAGGTCACAGTGAAACATATAACAAAATATATATAAAGACAAATACCATGGTGGCCGCAACATTTATTTGAATTGACTATTCTCAAAATGATCTAGAACATATCAATGGTTAAAGTATAAACACAAAACAACACAGAGGATGTTAAATGAACCATTTTATTCTGAAACAGTCACACTGTAGTGTGCTGAAGGAAGTCGTGTGTTTATGGTCTGCAAAATGACTTTACTAACGAGTAGTAAACGGTTTATAATTACATTTATTGAACATCTTATGAACTTATGAATCATTATTACATACTTTAAAAGTTGTTTATAAATGTGAGAATAACTACCTTACTAAAACAATGTGGGGGTAATGATACATAACTATTTACTCATCCATTCTAAATGCTGTAATAAAAGGTGTTATTATAAAGTGTCAGCAATCTCTATATACATTCAGAGTAAACAGCATCTGAAAGAGCTGCTCTGGTGTGACCCCTGACCTCGAAGCATTAATGGAGTGAGAGCAGTGGTAGTGTTCATAACCAGTGTGTTGAGGTTGAAGTGTCTACTTCAGTCTTCTGCCCTGTTGTGTTTAAGCATTATTCCATATAGTAGTTATTTATAAAAGTGAGAATACCTAGCTGACTAACATTTAACAAATGTGGGAGTAATGATGAATAAATGGTGAACAAACTGCAAATGATTACAAATGGTTTAATGCTGAACATTATTATAAAGTATTACCCACAATTTCATATTATTACATTTTACAACTACTTACCCAATACACCATTGAGTTAGACTTGGTTGTTATCTGATATCATAAAGAATTGCACATTTCAACTCTAATGTACTTGTTTAAGGCATTGTGTCCCAAATGAGCCACTAGAGGGTAATGTTTAACAACATATAAGACTGAGTGTACAGAACATGACATAGACTGATCAGGTGAATCCAGGTGAAAGGTACAATCCCTTATTGATGTCACCTGTTAAATCTAATTCAATCATTGTAGACGAAGGTGAGGAAACAGGTAAAAGAAGGATTTTTAAGCCTTAAAACAATTAAGACATGGATTGTGTATGTGTGCCATTCACAGGGTGAATGGGCAAGACAACATATTTAAGTGCCTTTGAAAGGGGTATGGTACTAGGTGCCAGGGGAATTGGTGTTGATTGTGTCAAGAAGGGCAACGGTGTTTTTCACACCCAACAATTTCCTGTGCATCAAGATTGGTCAGTCACCCACAGAGGATTGGAGTCAATATGGGCCGGCATCCCTGTGGAACACTTTCGACATCTTGTAGATTCCATTTCCTGACAAATTCAGGTTGTATTCAGGTTGTATTGAGGGCAAAAGAGGGTGCAATTCAA
Source organism: Oncorhynchus keta (assembly GCF_023373465.1). NCBI lineage: Eukaryota > Metazoa > Chordata > Actinopteri > Salmoniformes > Salmonidae > Oncorhynchus > Oncorhynchus keta. Next base: position 45,465,372 of record NC_068427.1, on the reverse strand, counting down.
TATTAGGTTGTTGTCCCTAATGTTTTGTACACTCAGCTTATAATTACTTTTGACATCCACAAAATGTGCTTTCAGAATGTGCTTTCAGAAAACGCACAAACTATTTACCATTAAATAACATCGCACTACCACAGGCGTTGGTATTTGGAATATACAACCCAAAATGACTACAATGTCTTTTATAAAACAAGCTTATACCTTCTTAAGCCTTCTCCTAGTCATTCCAATCCAACCAAATCATTCTGTATCAACACCACATGTATCTATGATGACAACACAGAGATAAGTAATGAAAGAGTATTGTTACATGAAAGAAGCAATTACAACAATTGTATAACACAACCATATCAAACCTGTTTGTCAAATTGGGGAATAAAAACATAGGGACTATGGACACCTAAACTTCAGAGTTATAATAAGTTTAGCTGTCACTTTGAACCATGGATAAAAGAAAGCATAAATTATTGGATTAATTAAGGAATTAACAAGTGGCAGAAAGCTGAGGATGAATGACGATACATTTTCACCTAAAAAAGATAGAAAGAAAACAAATAGCGATGGAGTCCAACATATGAGATAGTTGAAAACAACAATAGAAAGAGTTTTTGTTGCTTTTCTCTCAGATTTATTTTCCTGTACAGTTTGAACACCAAACACACTGGCAGCCTCTTTTGAAAATACCTTTCTGGCCTGTGATCTGGCCACCACAAAGATTTTCATATAAAGTGTTATAATAATAGAGCAAGGGACAACCATTTTAAGTACAATGGTAATGATATTAACCCAATTGAACCCTTCAAGTATAAAACATTCTTTCAAACACCTACTTGGTACCTGTACATTTACAAAGTTTTTTACAATAGCAGCATCGTGTATGACACATAAACACCAGGTAAAGGATATACAACACATCGTTCTTGTTATTGTTATTTTAGAGTGGTACAATAAGGGATCACACACAGCAACATAGCGGTCAATAGATATCAAGACCAAATTGCCCAGAGATAAAGAAGTACATAAACAAGTGATGTAGAATTGAAACACACAGAAATATTCCCCAAATCCCCAGCATGATTCCATTATTGCTACCGTCGTTACTGGTAACACAAACAATCCCACCAGGAGATCTGACACAGCCAGAGAGAGGATGAGCAGGTTGGTTGGAGTGTGAAGATGCTTGAAGTGAGAGATGGAGATAATCACCAGTACGTTCAAAAATACTGTAACTGTTGAAATTACTGACATGAATAAGTAGATTGCTGAGTGAATTGAAGTCAATGGCAAAGCCTTTCTGCAAGAAGAATTTATGTCTTGAAAACAGTATTGAACATCTTCGAGTTCCTCCATTTGTAGTAAAATATCAAAATGCTGAGATCATCCTGCTCCTGGTTGGTCCTGTGTGTGACCCTGCCAGGTCCGCCTTCTGACAATCTCTGAGCTCTGCCTCTCTATTTATCCATGACTGACTGACTGACACCCCCCTCCACAGGAGCCTCTCTGCACACACACAAACACACACAAATAATTGATGAAAACATGATGTAATGTATGACGTGATTGGATGTTGCTGTGCCCACCTAGCCTGTCCTTCAGTCTCACTGTTTGTTAGATATGAGTGTAAAGGTACATGTTCTGAAATACTGAGGATTATAATGGGGACGATTTTGTTCCCCTATTTCCACAATGTTTTATTAATAGCCAGAGATTTGAATTTAAAATTATGTAAATCATGGTTATTTCATTTATCATTGGGCTGATTCAAACAAATACATTTTTAAGTAGGTTAGAAGCAGGACAGTGAGACAGAGTCTGGGTCAGACAGTCAGGCAGGCAGGCTCTACCTGGACCTCTGCCTCTTCTCAGTGGGAGGAGTCTGGAGTTTCATCTCTCTCCAGTCCCCAGAGGGAACCAAACTTACAGCCTGACCTGGTCAAGAGGGCAGAGGAGAGAGTGGAAGTCATCCTAGATGACGCAGTGTTGAGGAAGACCCCAGCAATACAGCACAGAGTCACCCGAGCAGGAGCACATACAGGATGTGAGCATAGACCCCGATTCTTTTGTTTCCCACACAATAAAGAAGGTTGAGATGGGATGCATTGACAGCAACTTATCCACATATTTCATGGTACGTTACTGAATAGAAAAAATGGCATATTGTCATGACTGTCCTGATCAGGTCAGGTTACAGGAGACCACAACCCTACAGATTATCTCTCAAACCCCAACAGAGGAGGAGAGATCTAGGGGTCTGAAGATGTGGGGGTTTTATGACCCCTCACACGCATGTTAAATATTAGGCCACAAACAAATTCCTTTTGTCCTGTTACTATGGAGAACCAGCCTCAGAACATTAAACATGAAATAAAGGGACTTTGGCACAATGGCTTCCGTCAGCCACAATGGTGGTCATGACGATAGAGGGAATATGAAAATGTATGTATTTTTTATTTTTTATTGACGGTTAATAGATGACGTTATTACGAAAACATTGTTCGTTGTATGGAAAATGTCCAATTAAAAGAGAATGTTTTGGTAAAGATGAAATGTGAAGTTAGTTGTCTAAAATTGGATTTGAGTCTAATCTAGACCTTGCCCATAACTTGGTACGCCCAGAGAAGTGCCCTAAAGGCAGTCCTACCCACTTCTGACCCGAGGGTATAAAACCTGTGCGTGAAGAATTTACAGATAAGACTACGTGACCCAAGCTGCAGCCGAGGTCTAAAAAAGTCAGCAAACCCAAAACGCAACACAAGTTTGAAGCCAAAGATATATTTTTCTACCCAAGCTACGGATGAGTAGCTGTATCTAAGCGGGTGAATTCAAGTCAAACCCCCTAGCCTCCACTCCACTCCTCATCGAATCGGGGTATCTACACTGTTTCATTCCAATGCTGTGAGCTCTGAGCTACAGAGCTGTCTGTCCTCAGAAGAGCCCTTCCAGAGCAAGGGCGAGGGAACAGACTCCTAAGCCAAAAGGACACTGACCTCGTAAGGACAACCAAAGAGTTGCGCCGGAGAAGTGCGTCATTGAGCAGCCTGAACGGTCCACGTGGAGAATCCACCAAGACCTTCCCCACGTAATTACATCATTATATTCTGACCCATAAGAGCGGCAGTTTGGGTCAAGGCTAGGGTTAGAATAGGCATAGCTGACAAATTCACCCAAAGGTATATTTCTCTCGTGTACATTCTCTTTTTCTCTCTCTTTTAAATCCCCATTTTGGGTAACACGCGTCATCGTGTGTTGGCCCGTTATACTAAGTTCTAATCAATAGCCTAGAATGTGGATTTCTGTATGTATATCTTTCATCATAATTTTAGCTTTCTAGTAAAAAATACTCAACTAAGATTGGCGTGGTACGAACTCATTGGTGAGACCCGGGTTCTTGCAGATTCCCGGATTATACGACGTTCAGAACGAGACTGTAGAGGTAACTGGTTAATGTTGTAAAATTGATATTCTGATATTCTTTGAGTTAATTTGGGAAATAGAAAATCAATAAAACTAATTTCCCATGGTACCCCAGGTTCATGAGTTAATAATTGCTTGATTAAGTTAATCACGCAATTAAAAACCTTTAATCGTTCGATGAGCAACAGTCGTCACATTAACTAATTCAACGTCACAACATATTGGCGCCCCCTGGTGGGGAATCTAAGATATGACTAGGCCGCACTGTTGGGTTAATTCCATACCAATTGTGTAGCAAGATACATATATGCCATTAATAGCTGTAGGCAGGACTAGTGCGGGATAGAAGCGTGTGTGTGTGACGTTCAATTTCACCCAGATACTGGTCAAGAGTGTACCACCCCTGTGGTATTTCTGATGAAAGCCAGTGGGTAAGGGGGGTCTACTGAATGCTACGAGCTAGGGCATAAGTACCAGCCAATGCAGGTAGTCGGGCCCAACTTAGTGTTATTTCTGTCGATCGCTCTCAGGGGCGACCTGACTCGGTCATAAGCAATTCCTAGAGCAGAGGACATATGAGCCAGCCATTACAAGGGTTGAACGTGAGACGTCACCTAGTAAACCCGTTCCCTTGTTGGAGGGAACTTCCCTTGTGCGGTGAGGTGGAAACCCAGCGCAAGAAAGCATTGCTCCAGATGCTAAGCTAACAAAGGGGAGCAGCCATTTTTAACCAATGAGACATCATTAAACTGTTCCCCATTAACTTAGATATAGCAACTATTTCAGGTTAATTGAAGCTAATTCCTGTAGCCTATACAGGGTTGACTAATCATTCAAATTGATTAATAAATTAAATCTGTTTTACCAGCTTAATGACCATTTTACAGTATTTTGAAATTCTACCTTTACTGGTACCCGGTCGATTTTAGCTTGTGTTAACAGTGACCTCTGGTGGTGAAGAATCACCAGTAATTATTTTTAAATAATCTTACCAGTCTCAACTGATTGGATATCATTGGCTCATTCAATGTAATAAATACATTAAATTGCTACACTACCTTTCCAGGTTGATTATTGGAATAATACACAAACGAATGTGTTCTAACCAATGAGACATAGTTCAACTTTTCAACGTTAACTTAGAGAGCGCAACTCTTTCAGGTGAATTAAAGTTAAAATTCCCAAATAGCCTATTCAGGTTAGATTTATCATTCAAATTAATTTAATCAATTAAATCATTTTTTTCAAGTTCAGTAATAACCAACTCATATTACTAACCCAGTCTTTATGATTCATTGACATTTACAAACTGAGTTAAATTGTGTTTTCAGCCTCCAACTCAAAAACCCAAACATGACATAAATTCAAATAACTGATAATCATAACAATGAGCAATCCATCAAATGGGTTTCCACCCATTTCCCCTCTAATCTGGCACCTGGCCGCCTTCCCAGTAATGAGTGTATTTTGGCATTATGATATGGACAGGTTATGATAGTGAAACTACAGTAGGTATCAAGTATGTGCGAAATTACAACTCTTGCAACGCTGCCACTGAGACTATCAGATGTGATGTATCATCTGCTATGCAAATGGCGGACGGAAGACAGGGTGGTGCGGCAGGTGCCGCTTCTCATTCGAATGCTGTAATTTTATCTAAACCATCAGATGTACGCCGATCCCAGTTAAGTAACTCATGCAAAGAGTTAAAGCGCAATTATGCGTTTTATCTCCAGTACTCTGCCATGATTGTCAGTTATGTAGCTGCTCTACTGATAATCTCAGTGCGTCCTTGCTGGGATGACACAATCAGTCTACTACCAGAGAATATCAACACCAAACACATTGGTTCACTGTTCCACGGGAGCAGACAGTACACAGCATACCATAATGTTCTGAATAATGGCCAAGTCTACCTCGGTCCTTATTCTACTGAACCTCTTAGGCGTAACAAACACAAGTCCAACATTTATTGGAAACTGTTAAACTACCTGTTCACTACCCACCTGCTCCCCGGGGATGTACAACTCAATCCTGGCCGCTGTGGAGGTGGGTGAGTGCTATGGTCCTATGGTTTCTCTCGACTCACCCGGCTCCAGGATAGATTTTGACTCTTCAAACATACCAGAGTCGCTATATGCGATCCCTGTCTCTGCTTCTGGTACGCAAGCTATTTTAATTAGTTCCCCGCATCCAGTGCAGGCGGGAGTGTCACGCCTTGGTCATTGTATTTTGTGTTTTTGGTATATGTTTGGGTAGACCAGGGTGTGACATGGGTTTATATGTTGTGTTTCGTATTGGGGTTTGTATTAATTGGGATTGTGTATGATTAGGGGTGTGTCTAGTTAGGCTTGGCTGCCTGAGGCGATTCTCAATTGGAGTCAGGTGATTCTCGTTGTCTCGAATTGGGAACCGTATTTAGGTAGCCTGAGTTCGCGTTGTATTTTGTGGGTGTTTGTTCCTGTCTCTGTGTAGTGTTCACCAGATAGGCTGTATTAGTTTCACGTTTCGTTTGTTGTTTTCGTATTTTGAGTTATTTCATGTACCGCAATTCCTTCATTAAAGTCATGAATAACCTACATGCTGCATTTCGGTCTGACTCTCTTCATACAACAGACAAACGTCATTACAGGGAGGGATTGTTAATTGCGCTACCGAACTGCCCCTAATCAAAACGAAACAAAACGGCCTAAACCCAGCCGTCAGAAAACACAGAAAATTTAACTTTTTTCAATGTGTCAATCACTCTCGAGTCATCTGGGACCCACGAGCTAAGCCCAAGGGACTACTAGGGGGGCACTTGAACATTCGTAGTGTCATTCCAAAAAGTGATCAAATTCAACATCTACTCACAGACTCCAACCTTGACTTTCTCTGCCTCTCAGAGACATGGCTCCATAAACACTCTCCATATGCTGCTTTGATTGTGCCTGGCAACAATGTTTTCAGGAGAGACAGGATTGAAGGAAGAGGAGGGGGTGTGATGATTTACATTAAAGAACATATGCGATATAAACAAATTGAGTGGTCATGTGATAATGAACTGGAATGTATTGGCCTGAACGTTACACTGTGTCCCCAAATGTCTTTTACCCTCATTGGAATGTATAGGCCACCTTCCACCAAAAGTATGTTTTTTGATCAGTTTAATACCATGCTTAGGGAATGTGATTTTGGGAAAGAGGTCATCTTAATGGGAGATTTTAACATTGATTATGAAGACAAGTGTTGTAGGAAAACCCTCAAACGGATCACTAATGTGGTCCTTCTGTAGCTCAGTTGGTAGAGCATGGCGCTTGTAACGCCAGGGTAGTGGGTTCAATCCCCAGGATCACCCATACGTAGAATGTATGCACACATGACTGTAAGTCGCTTTGGATAAAAGCGTCTGCTAAATGGCATATATTATTATATTACTAATACCTTTGACCTTACACAGCTAGTTAAAGGGCCAACCAGGGTGACTTGTTGCTCTAAAACACAGATTGATTTGGTGTTCAGTAATAAACCAGAGAGAGTGACTAAATCATTCAATATGGTTACTGGGCTGTCTGATCATAATCTGACACTTATAGCCAGAAAGCTGTCTAAGAGCAGGTTTAACCTCTCTACTGTTAGAAAGCCGGATCAACTCAGAATACCTAAGAGTGAATTAAACTATTTTGAAAAAGCAATTAAGGGAATAAACTGGAATGATCTCTTGTCCTATACAGATGTGGAAGCTGATAGTCAGGTTTTCTATCCACAATCCAGACTACAATAAATGGCTTCCTAAAGAAAATCAAATCCAAACCTGGCCAAAAGAGCACTCTTCCTTGGCTAAATGGAGAAATCTGGAAATTGATGAAAGAACGAGAGATGCTCTAAAAACAGCCCTAAAATCTAAATTAGAGCATGACAGACGTAGGTTTACCATGTTGAGAAATAAGGTGATAAAAGAAATCAGACAGGCCAAGGCAAACTTTTTTATTAACATAATTGGTGAAGCAAAGGGAAATTCTAAATTGATATGGGAGAATCTAAAAAGTTAACAGGGAAAGACCATAGTAACACTGCAAAAGACTAGAAATCATGGTGAATAACAATCTAACACAGTATGCAGTTGAAATAGCAACAGCCTTCAATTCCTACTTTATTGACTCTGTCAGGTTACTGACACAGAACCCCTCCACTGATTTCTTGGGCTCAGTGCTAGTGAATGACACTCAACCTGTCTTCATCATAAGGGAGGTTTCTGAGTCAAAGGTGAACAAGGTGATTAGCTCACTAAAGAACTCTAAAGCCAAATATGTGTTTGGGATGGACTCTACCTTTCTTAAAAACTACAAAGAGTCACTCATTGGCCCCATTACTAAGGTCACCAACACATCTATTGGTCTATTGTTTCCAAGGGTATGGAAGTCGGCCATAATAACGGCCATCTTTAAATCAGGCGACCCTGCTGACGTGAGTAACTACAGGCCCATTAGTATACTACCTGTGGTGTCAAAGGTTGTTGAATAGTGTGTAGCAGAACAACTGATTGCCCACCTCAACAACAGCCCCTTCACATTACACTCCATGCAGTTTGGCTTCAGAGCGAAACACTCCACAGAAACGGCCAACTGCTTTCTTCTGGAAAATATGAAGTCCAAGATGGACAAAGGGGGTGCTGTTGGGGCTGTGTTTCTGGACCTAAGGAAGGCTTTTGATACTGTTAAACATGAGATTCTCATCAAAAAATTGTCCAAGTTCAACTTTTCCCCTGATGCCTGGAGATGGATGAAATCATACCTTGAAGGCAGAACTCAGTGTGTCAGAGTGAGCAATGAGCTGTCGCCCACTCGTAGCTATGATGTGGGCGTGCCCCAAGGGTCAATACTGGGGCCCCTCCTGTTCACTCTGTACATTAATGATCTGCCTTCTGTCTGTACTGGGTCTGAAGTCCAAATGTATGCAGATGATACAGTGATATATGTGCATGCAAAGAGCAAACAACAAGCTGCACAAGAACTCACTACTGTAATGGTCCAGGTTACAAAGTGGCTCAGTGACTCGTGTTTGCATCTCAATGTGAAAAAAACTGTTTGCATGTTCTTCACAAAGAGGGCAACAGATGCTACTGAGCCAGATGTCTATGTGTCAGGGGAGAAGCTCCAGGTGGTATCCGATTTTAAGTACCTTGGCATCATACTTGATTCCAACCTCTCTTTTAAAAAGCATGTGAAAAAGGTAATTCAAATAACTAAATTCAATCTAGCTAATTTCCGATTTATACGAAATTGTTTGACTACAGAGGTAGCAAAACTGTACTTCAAATCTATGATACTCCCCCACTTAACATACTGCTTGACTAGTTGGGCCCAAGCTTGCTGTACAACATTAAAACCTATTCAGTCTGTCTACAAACAGGCTCTCAAAGTGCTTGATAGGAAGTCCAATAGCCATCATCATTGTCACATCCTTAGAAAACATGAGCTCTTGAGTTGGGAAAATCTTGTGCAATACACCGACGCATGTCTTGTATTCAAGATCCTTAATGGCCTGGCTCCCCCTCCACTCAATAGTTTTGTTAAACAGAAAACCCAGACATATGGCAGCAGATCCACAAGGTCTGCCATGAGAGGTGACTGTATAGTTACCCTAAGGAAAAGCACCTTTAGTAAATCTGCATTCTCTGTGAGAGCTTCCCATGTCTGGAATACACTGCCATCAGACACACATAACTGCACCACATATCACACTTTCACAAAATGCTTGAAGACATGGCTAAAGGTCAATCAGATTTGTGAACATGGTCCCTAGCTGTGTGTTGCCGCTTTCCATGTTGTCTGTTGTCTGTAGCTTGTGAGGTGTGGAAACACTTTGTTGCTTTTATGAATTTTGTCTTGCTGCTTTTTGTTCTATGTTGCTCTGTCTGTATGCTACGTCTTGCTTGTCCTATGTTGCTCTGTCTGTATGCTATGTCTTGCTTGTCCTATGTTGCTATGTTTATGGTTTATGGTCTATATTGTAATTGTTTTTAATAACCTGCCCAGGGACTGCGGTTGAAAATTAGCCGGCTGGCTAAAACCGGCACTTTTACTGAAACGTTGATTAATGTGCACTGTCCCTGTAAAAAAAAATAAACGAAAAAAAAAAAATCAGTGGACCTTCACCCATGGAAAGATTGATCGCTGACGTCAGCAACAATGCAAATCCTAACTATGCAGAGGGGCTGGAAATGTTCGAATTCGATGCCATAAACAAGCCCTCAACTATGCCCACCAGCAGAGATGGACAGTGCACCAGTACCTCAGTGTCCAGCAGAGGCCCGAGCAGGAAGCTGGGGAGTTCAAGGCACAGGTGGAGAGAACCAGGGAGCTGGCATCAAAAGCCGAAAAGGATAAGCTACTGCTAGACGAGGAACTGTGTGAGAAGACAGATAAATTGGAAGATCTGTCTAACACTTATAACAAAGAATGCAAACAAACTCTTGACCAAGTCCGTATTCTAAAGGAACAACTTGTTTTAGCCAAAATTAAATATGATGAAGTCCACGCAAAACTAGATTAATCTAGCGGGCTAGCTAGAAACTTAATGCCCTGCAAACGGTTGTGAATGAAACCACTCAAAGCAATAATGCTTTATTCCAAAAGCTGCAGACCAAAGACGATCAGTTAATGAACTCAATGACCAAGTTGGAGGACAAAACAGCAGAACTCATTGAAGTCGCTGATTTGATGAAGGATGAAAAAGACCAGGTGAGAAAGTTGGAAAATGTGACCTCTAAACAAAAGGAGGACATCGCATCACTGGATCTCTCACTCCACACTCGAGACCTCTCCCTGCAAACGATGACAGATAGGTATGAGGCCGAGCGGAGCAAGGGCGACACCTACGTGTCTAAAATAAACACCCTCAACTCCCAGGTGGAATCTGTGATGCAGCAGAACACCACCCTTAGGTATCATCTGGAGGAACTCCAGAACAGTCAAACGCTATCACGGGACAACCAAACCAAGCAGCCGAGCTCACATCCGGTACTCAGAGACCGAGGGAATGTAAATGACAGGAGATTTCAGCCTCTTTCTCTTGGCCATTCGTCCCACAGTGAATTGGGGCCAAATTATCCCTTCAACAAATGTTTCATTTCAGGTTTATAATAAGGTTGGTAGCAATATAAAAAATTGTTATGGAAATGTGTTACCTGCCATCATGTACCTTCACCCCACCTATCTGGATTGCTGACCTCTGCCTACCCTGACCCTGGGCCTGCCTGCCATCCTGTACCTTCACCCCACCTATCTGGATTGCTGACCTCTGCCTACCCTGACCCTGGGCCTGCCTGCCATCCTGTACCTTCACCCCACCTATCTGGATTGCTGACCTCTGCCTACCCTGACCCTGGGCCTGCCTGCCATCCTGTACCTTCACCCCACCTATCTGGATTGCTGACCTCTGCCTACCCTGACCCTGGGCCTGCCTGCCATCCTGTACCTTCACCCCACCTATCTGGATTGCTGACCTCTGCCTACCCTGACCCTGGGCCTGCCTGCCATCCTGTACCGTCACCCCACCTATCTGGATTGCTGACCTCTGCCTACCATGACCCTGGGCCTACCTGCCATCCTGTACCTTCACCCCACCTATCTGGATTGCTGACCCCTGCCTACCCTGACCCTGGGCCTGCCTGCCATCCTGTACCTTCACCCCACCTATCTGGATTGCTGACCTCTGCCTACCCTGACCCTGGGCCTGCCTGGCATCCTGTACCTTCGCCCCACCTATCTGGATTGCTGACCTTTGCCTACCCTGACCCTGAGCCTGCCTGCCATCCTGTACCTTCGCCCCACCTATCTGGATTGCTGACCTCTGCCTACCCTGACCCTGGGCCTGCCTGCCGTCCTGTACCTTCGCCCCACCTATCTGGATTGCTGACCTCTGCCTACCCTGACCCTGAGCCTGCCTGCCATCCTGTACCTTCGCCCCACCTATCTGGATTGCTGACCTCTGCCTACCCTGACCCTGAGCCTGCCTGCCATCCTGTACCTTCACCCCACCTATCTGGATTGCTGACCTCTGCCTACCCTGACCCTGGGCCTGCCTGCCATCCTGTACCTTCACCCCACCTATCTGGATTGCTGACCTCTGCCTACCCTGACCCTGGGCCTGCCTGCCATCCTGTACCTTCGCCCCACCTATCTGGATTGCTGACCTCTGTCTACCCTGACCCTGGGCCTGCCTGCCATCCTGTACCTTCACCCCACCTATCTGGATTGCTGACCTCTGCCTACCCTGACCCTGGGCCTGCCTGCCATCCTGTACCTTCACCCCACCTATCTGGATTGCTGACCTCTGCCTACCCTGACCCTGAGCCTGCCTGCCATCCTGTACCTTCACCCCACCTATCTGGATTGCTGACCTCTGCCTACCCTGACCCTGGGCCTGCCTGCCATCCTGTACCTTCACCCCACCTATCTGGATTGCTGACCTCTGCCTACCCTGACCCTGAGCCTGCCATCCTGTACCTTCACCCCACCTATCTGGATTGCTGACCTCTGCATACCCTGACCCTGGGCCTGCCTGCCATCCTGTACCTTCACCCCACCTATCTGGATTGCTGACCTCTGCCTACCCTGACCCTGCCTGCCATCCTGTACCTTCGCCCCACCTATCTGGATTGCTGACCTCTGCCTACCCTGACCCTGAGCCTGCCTGCCATCCTGTACCTTCACCCCACCTATCTGGATTGCTGACCTCTGCCTACCCTGACCCTGAGCCTGCCTGCCGTCCTGTATGCCCCACCTATCAAATCTCCACTTTAATCATAAAAAATGGTTTATATACCCTACATTACTCAACTCATTCGCATATACCGTACTCTATACCATCTACTTCATCTTGCCTATGCCGCACGGCCATCACTCATCCATATATTTACATGTACATATTCTTATTCATTCCTTTACACTTGTCTGTATAAGGTAGTTGTTGTGAAATTGTTAGATTACTTGTTAGATATTACTGCACGGTCGGAACTAGAAGCACAAGCATTTCACTACACTCGCATCAATTTCTGCTAACCATGTGTATGTGACATATACAATTTGATTTGATTTGATCTGGATTACTGACCCCTGCCTGCCCTTGACCTGTCTTTTGCCTATAAAATAACACCTATAATAGTAATAAAGAATGCACTTCGTCATGTATTATCTCAAAAAGTTTTCTGAAAATGGGCGAAACATGGTCGAAGGACCTGGATAAATTGTAAACCAACATCACCTGAAAATGCATACATATAATACATATGCAATTGACATCATTTGTTAAAATGTGTAATTTGTCCTCATTTAGTAATGCTTACCTACCTACAGTATCAAAGCCATTGAAGCAGACTTAAAGTATATTTTTTAAATATTGTTGAGATGAGTAAAAATGCTATGCAAATTGCCATTCTAATATGGCATTGCTGGTATGACCCTCATGACTTCTCAACTGCCTGGTAGAGTTTGGATATTTCCAAAAAAAACATTGAGTAAAAAAAAATATATATATATATATTGGATATTCCTATTTGAAGTATTAGTAACAGGAATTGAAAATTTCAACATGTTTTTCAAGAAGAGACAGTTGAAGGTATAAAGAACCATGATTGAAAGGTTCTAATTGAAATTTGAAGAAGTGATACGTTTTTGGACAACTTGACTTGTAGTGTAGGTAGTAACCCTTTTACATGTAATGTTCAGTGAAATAACGTATTTAAATTTTGGTTTCCCTTACCCTGTAAGCAGTCTATGAACTGCTCTAGTAACTGCAATTCACACTTTGGTTTTGTAGACAAGTCACTGCCAACAAAAGCGAATGTTAGCATTTTCAGAAAAAAAACATGATTTCCTTCAACATTACTACAACAGTGTGATTGTTTTGGAGTAAAAAGTTCAATATATTTATTTTAATAACATCCTCCATGTTGTGTGCTTATTGTTTAACCATTGATATGTTCTTGGTCATTTTAATACCGTAAGGAACAACAGGTACTGCTGCAATGTGTAATGATCTTCGTCTGTTGTTTGTAGAAAGTCAGACCGAAATGCAGCGTGTAGGTTACTCATGACTTTTAATGAAGCTAATACGGTACATGAAATAACGGAAGAAGAAAACAACAAACGAATGAAACTAATACAGCCTATCTGGTGACTAACACTAAAACAGGTACAATCGCCCACGAAATACAACGCGCACTCAAGCTACCTAAATACGGTTCCCAATCCGAGACAACTAGAATCAGCTGACTCCAATTAGGAATCGCCTCAGGCAGCCAAGCCTAACTAGACACACCCCTAATAATACACACTCCCAATTAATACAAACCCTAATACGAAATACAACATATAAACCCATGTCACACCCTGGCCTACCCAAACATATAACAAAAACACAAGATACAATGACCAAGGCGTGACACAATGTCTACCAATTGCATGTCCATCTTTTTGTAAGAAATTACACTGCTTACTCAAAACATTTATAAAGTATTAAGGACATATGAATAATCCTCCCTTCAGATTAGGAACTGCAACATGACTTTACTAATGATTAGTAAAGGGTTTCATACGCAAATGTATTAAACATCTTATGAATGATCTTATGAATCATTATTAAATACTATAGAAGTTGTTTATTCATGTGTGAATAACTAGCTTACCAAAACAAGTATGGGAGTAATGATAAATGAACGAGTAAACTATTTTACTAATCCATTACAAATTCTTTAGTATGATACCCAAACAAACTCTGTAATCATTCAGAGTAAACAGCATCTGAGAGAGCTGTTCTGCCTCTGTAGTGAGAGTAGGGGTAGTGAGAGCAGTGACAGTAGTGTTCCTAACCAGTATATTGAGGTTGAAGTGTCTGCTACAGTCTCCTGCGCTGTTGTGTTTAATCATTATTGCATATAGTAGTTATTTATACATGTTAGAATACCTAGCTGAGTAACATTTAACAAATGCGGGCCTAATAATAGATGGTGAAGAAACCCTAAATAGCTTACAAATGGTTTATTACAAACCATTATGAAGTGGTACACATAAATGCATATTCTTACATTTTACTGTTAACTACTTACAAAATACACAATTTAGATAGACCTGGACATTTTCTGATAACATGCAGTATTGTACATTTCAACTTTACTGGACCTGTTGAAGGGGGTGTGTCCCAATTGTACCACTAGAGGGTAATGCTAGACAATATACAGTATATATGACATCCTCAAAATGTACTGTTGGTATTTAATAGGATCCCCATTATCTAATGCAAATGCATCAGCTAATCTTGCTGGGGTCCACATTAAATAACATTGAACAACAGACTATTTGGCCTATACAACCGAAAAATGACTACAATGTCATTTATTAAACAATTGTATGCCTTTTCATGCTTTCCCTAAGTCATTCCAATCCAATCCAGCCAAATAATTCTGTATCAATGCATGTATCTATGATGACAACACTGAACTATGAAAATCTTAACTTCAGAGTTAAAATGTTAAAATGTTTAAATGTAATTTTGAACCATGGATAAAATAAGGCATAAATGATTGGATTAATTAAGGAGTTAACAAGTGGCAAAAAGCTGATGATAAACAATAAAAAGTCTTCAATTAAAAAAGAAAGAAAGAAAACAAAAAGAAATGGAATCCAACAAATGAAATAGTTGATAACAACAATAGACAGAGTCTTTGTTGCTTTTCTCTCAGACTTATTTGCCTGAATAGTTTTAACACCAGACACACTGACAGCCTCTTTTGAAAACACCTTTCTGGCCTGTGATCTGGCCACCACAAAGATTTTCATATAAAGTGTTATAATAACAGAGCACGGGACAACCATTGTAATTGCAATGTCAATTAACGTAACCCAATTTAAACGTTCTAAAATAACACATTCTGTCAAACACCTACTTGGTACCTGTACATTTACAAAGTTTCTTATAATAGCAGCACGGTAAATGATACAACAACACCAGGTAAAGGATATACAACACATCGTTCTTGTTATTGTTATTTTAGAGTGGTACAATAAGGGATCACACACAGCAACATAGCGGTCAATAGATATCAAGACCAAATTGCCCAGAGATAAAGAAGTACATAAATAAGTGATGTAGAATTGAAACACACAGAAATGTTCCCCAAATCCCCAGCATGATTCCATTAATGCTACAGTCGTTACTGGTATCACAATCAGTCCCACCAGGAGATCTGACACAGCCAGAGAGAAGATGAGCAGGTTGGTTGTAGTGTGGAGCTGCTTGAAGTGGGAGATGGAGATAATCACCAGTACGTTCAAAAATACTGTAACTGCTGAAATCAATGAGAAGAAGATGTACAGTGTTATATAGATAGATGTCGATAGCAAAGCCTTTCTGCAAGAGGAGTTTCTGTCCTGAAAACAGTATTGAACATCTTCATGTTCCTCCATTTGTAATAAAGGGTAAAATGCTGAGGTCCTGCTCCTGCTTGGTCCTGTGTGTGACCCTGTCGGGTCCGCCTTCTGACAAACTCTGAGCACTGCCTCTCTATTTATCCCTGAATAGCTGACAACCACTCCCCTCCACAGAGTCTCTCTGCACACACAATAGAGCACAGAAATGAAAAAAAAAAGAATGTTGGATAAACAAATGATGTAATGTATGACAGGATTGGATGTTGCTGTGCCCACCTAGCCTGTCCTTCAACCTTACTGATAGTTAGAGATGAGAGAAAAGGTACATTTTCATTCAAATCTAATAAAAAAAAGTTTGTCCCATGCGCCAAAGAGGAGCTTACAGTGAAATGGTATATACTAAATGGTCACTTTTGTTTATATGTTTATTATTTTACAATTAAAAATTAAAAATCAAATAAAAAAGACAGCAATACTAACAATGACATTCATTTAGAGGACAAAACAAAACTTAACTCACACATACACAAAATAAAACAAAATCCTATTAGGTGATGCATGTATAAGAAGACAGCATATATGTCAGGATTTGGCCAGGGTTGTTCCGGTTTTTGGTCACTAGATGCCATTGTGCCTTTTGACCTTTTGTTTTCCCTTGATCCCCATTATTATTTGCACCTGTGCCTCGTTTCCCCTGATTGTATTTAAACCCTTTGTTTTCCTCAGTCCTTTGCTCTGTGTTTGTATGTTAGCACCCAGCCCTAGTTCTCTGTGAACTCTTGTTGATCCCGGTGGACTCTCTTGTGGAATTCTGTTTTTTGTTCTTGTTTGTTTTTGAGTATTTTTTTAGGCTTTTTGTGCTATACCTTCCACCTTGTGGATTTACCTTTTTGTCTTGGAGGATTACCTTTGTTCTTGTGGAATTCTTTGAGGTTGTGGAGTTACATGTTTTCCTGAAGGACTTCACTTTTTACTTCATTAAATACACTGTCTCAAGTACTGCTGTGTCTGCCTCATCTTCTGGGTTCTGCCAACTATTCGTGGCTCAGTTGGTTAAGTGACTGTTTCTCACTCCGGAGACCCGGGTTCGTAACCGGGTCCTGACAGAAACACAGAGCCAAAAATGAACCCAGAGGCAGCCAGTTCCCAGGACCTTGTTGCCATGCTGTCCCACCACCAGGAGACTGTCCAACGCCACGAAGCCGCCCTGGTTCAGCAAGAGGCCTTAATGGCTAGACATTCTCATCTTCTGTCGGAGATGCTGACTTCCATAAAGCAGATATCTGATCGACTTACCCCGGCAACAGTTCCTGTCCCAGTACCTCAGATTCACGTACCCATGGCAGTTAACCCTCTGGCTGAACCTCGTCTTCCACCTCCCCAACGGTTCTCAGGTGATCCAAGTGCTTGTAAAGGGTTTCTCACCCAATGTTCTCTCCTTTGAGCTGCAACCCTCGTCGTTCCCCACCGACCGGTCTAAGATCGCATATATCATCACCCTGCTGTCGGAAAAAGCCCTGGCCTGGGCTACTGCTGTGTGGGATGCCCATAGTTCCTGCTGTGCCAGCTACTCTGCCTTTGCTGAGGAATTCAAACGAGTGTTTCAAGGCCCAAGCAGTGGTCCTGACTCAGCCAAACAGCTCCTGACTCTCCACCAAGGTCGGCGCAGCGTGACGGACTATGCCATCCAGTTCCGCAAGGTGGCAGCAGCGAGTGGCTGGAACAACGAGGCGCTCACGGTGTGCTTTCTGAAAGGCCTTTCCGACACTATCCAAGATGAACTGGCCACTCGGGGAACCACCGGACAATCTCGAGTCCCTGATCAAGTTGGCCTCACGCATTGACCAGCGTCTGAGAGAGAGAGAATTCAACCGTAGACCTCTAGCCCCTATCAGTCCCAGCTCCGAGTCCCCACCTTTATCCTCGCTGGCTCCACCGGAACCCATGCAGATTGTACGCATCTCCCGGGCTGAGAGAGACCGCCGGATGAGGGAGCGACGCTGTCTATATTGCGGCAAACCTGGCCATTTCCGTACCACGTGTCCCGGGCTCCAGGGAAACGCTCTGTCCCGTACAGACCGGGGGGAACTGTAACGGGAAACATAACCTCCTCCCATCCGTCCAACTCCCGTCTGCTCATTCCAGTCACCCTTTCCTGGGACAACCACAAGCTTCACCTTCAAGCCTTGGTAGACTCTGGAGCCCCCAGGTAACTTCATGGATGGTGTCTGGGCGAAGGAGAATGGCGTTCCCTCTGAACCTTTAAGTGACCCCATGAGGGTTACTACATTGGATGGAAGCCCTTTGGGATCTGGTCTTGTCACTCATGTCACTACCTCCTTGCGTCTTTCAGTTTCACAACACCAGGAATTGATGAACTTTCATTTGATCTCCTGTTCCGAGTTCCCTCTCGTCCTTGGATACCCCTGGCTTCACAGCCATAACCCTCACATCGACTGGTCTGTGGGCACTATAAAGCAGTGGGGTCTTACGTGCCAAGCTACTCGTATTTTCCCGAATTCCCCGAGTTCTACTCCCGAGTCTTTAGAATCCATCGACCTGATCCGAGTTCCCGAGTGTTACCATGACCTCAAACTGGTATTTAGCAAACAGAGGGCCACCATGCTACCACCCCATAGACCTTATGATTGCCCCATCGAACTGTTTCCGGGCACTTGCCCCCCCAGGGGTCGGATCTTTTCCCTATCTTCACCCGAACGAGCTGCTATGGATACCTACATCAAGGACGCTCTGGAAGCAGGCCTCATGCGTCCATCCACCTCCCCGGCGGGAGCAGGGTTTTTCTTTGTGGCCAAGAAAGACGGTGGATTACGTCCTTGCATCGACTACCGGGGACTCAATGCCATAACCGTCCGTAACCGTTACCCGCTACCCCTTATGGCCACAGCCTTCGAGCTGCTCCAGGAAGCAGTTGTTTTCACTAAGCTTGACCTGCGGAACGCATAACATCTTGTGCGGATCAGACCTGGTGACGAGTGGAAGACCGCTTTCAACACGCCTACTGGTCACTATGAATACTTGGTGATGCCCTTCGGCCTGACCAACGCCCCAGAGGTGTTCCAAGCGCTCATAAATGATGTGCTTAGGGATATGCTGAACATATTTGTGTTTGTTTACTTGGATGACATCCTCATCTTTTCGAGCTCTCTTCAAGAACACACAAAGCATGTCAGACAAGTACTCAAACGCCTCCTAGACAGCCATCTGTACGTTAAGCCGGAAAAATGTGAATTCCATTCATCCCGAGTACAATTCCTGGGATTTGTAGTGGGACCCGGTCGAGTCCAAATGGACCCCAGGAAGGTAGGGGCGGTAGCGGATTGGCCCACCCCCAAATCCGTTAAGGAAGTTCAGCGTTTCCTGGGCTTCACTAACTTTTACCGCAAGTTCATCAAGAACTTCAGCTTGGTGGCAGCCCCTCTCTCAGCTTTAACCAAGGGTGGCAATGCAATGTTTTTGTGGGGAAGAGAAGCTGAGACTGCCTTCCAAGGACTCAAGCAGCGCGTCCTCTCTGCTCCCATCCTGATACTACGGATGAACCGTTTGTGGTGGAGGTAGACGCCTCAGAGGTTGGTGTTGGAGCTGTCCTTTTTCAGAGGGGTGAAGACAAGAAGCTTCATCCGTGCGCTTTCTTCTCACACCGGCTTACCCCGGCTGAGAGGAACTACGATGTGGGGGATCGTGAACTCCTAGCGGTTAAGAAGGCATTGAAGGAATGGAGACACTGGCTCGAGGGGGCTTCTCACCCATTTCAAGTGCTTACGGACCACAAAAATCTGGAGTATATCCAGCAGGCGAAGCGGTTGAACTCTAGACAAGCTAGATGGTCTTTTTTCTTCAATCGATTCCAGTTTATCCTCACCTATCGGCCCGGGTCGAAGAATCTCAAACCGGATGCCCTGTCCCGAGTCTACGCTCCTGCCATTCGAGATGACACGGACATGCCTGTCCTTCCTGCTGCTAAGATCGTGGCTCCGATCTCGTGGCAAGTTGAGGATACCGTGAGACGAGCTCAAGCTATTGAACCGGACCCGAAAGGAGGTCCTGCCAATCGGTTGTTTGTCCCCAAGGCAGTGAGGACTCAGGTCCTTCTGTGGGGGCACTCCTCTAGCCTCACCTGTCACCCGGGCGTAGGTCGCACCTTGGAGTTCATCCAGCGTAAGTTCTGGTGGCCTACCATAAGAGAAGACGTTGCCACTTTCGTAAATGCCTGCCCCGTGTGCTGCCAGGGCAAATCTTCTCACCTCCGCCCGCAAGGACTCCTTCACCCTTTACCTGTTCCCCACAGACCCTGGCCCCATATCTCGTTGGACTTTATTACTGGCCTTCCTCCATCCCATAGCAATACTACTATCCTAGTCATAATCGACAGGTTTTTAAAGGCGGCCAGGTTCGTCCCTCTGACTAAGTTACCTTCTGCCAAGGAAACGGCTGAGTTGGTAATTAATCATGTGTTCCGAGTCTTCGGCATTACTCAAGATATGGTTTCTGACAGAGGTCCCCAATTCGCCTCTAGGTTTTGGAAGGCCTTCTGCCAACTCATGGGGGCTTCTGCCAGTCTATCTTCAGGGTACCATCCAGAGTCCAACGGCCAAACAGAAAGGATGAATCAAGAGCTGGAAACCACCCTCCTATGTATGACTCGTAACAACCCGTCCACATGGTCGTCCTTCATTGTTTGGGCCGAATACGCGCACAACACCTTGCGTTCCTCCTCCACTGGTATGTCCCCGCACGAGTGTCAGTTTGGCTATACCCCTCCATTGTTCCCGGACCAGGAGGCAGAAGTCAGAGTGCCTTCAGCCTTGAAGTTCGTCAGACGCTGTCGGCTTATGTGGAGGAAGACCCGTCTTAATCTTATGCGTTCCTCACAGAGGTACCAACAACAAGCCAACAGACGTTGCCGTCCCGGGCCTACCCTGTGCCCCGGCCAGAGAGTCTGGCTCTCCACAAGAGACTTACCACTACGGGTGGAGTCTCGCAAGCTGTCCCAAAAATACATCGGTCCCTTTAAGGTTGCCAGGAGAGTTAACCCAGTTTCTTATCACCTACACTTACCCAGATCCCTTAAGATTAATCCCACGTTTCACATTTCCTTATTAAAACCTGTTGTTTTTTCTCCCCTTGTCCCGGCAGACAGACCTCCCCTTCCGCCTCATGTCATTGGAGGCCAGCCGGCTTATACTGTCCATCGGATACTGGATTCCCGCCGGGTGCAGCGGTCCTGGCAGTATCTGATGGACTGGGAAGGCTACGGTCCCGAGGAGCGCTCCTGGGTTCCTGCCAAAGACATACTGGACCCTGACCTCATTCGTCAGTTCAGGGCCCTCCACCCTGAGAGAGCTGGTAGGAGCCGTTCCTAGGGGGGGGGGATTCTGTCAGGATTTGGCCAGGGTTGTTCCGGTTTTTGGTCACTAGATGCCATTGTGCCTTTTGACCTTTTGTTTTCCCTTGATCCCCATTATTATTTGCACCTGTGCCTCGTTTCCCCTGATTGTATTTAAACCCTTTGTTTTCCTCAGTCCTTTGCTCTGTGTTTGTATGTTAGCACCCAGCCCTAGTTCTCTGTGAACTCTTGTTGATCCCGGTGGACTCTCTTGTGGAATTCTGTTTTTTGTTCTTGTTTGTTTTTTGAGTATTTTTTTGAGGCTTTTTGTGCTATACCTTCCACCTTGTGGATTTACCTTTTTGTCTTGGAGGATTACCTTTGTTCTTGTGGAATTCCTTTGAGGTTGTGGAGTTACATGTTTTCCTGAAGAACTTCTATTTTTACTTCATTAAATACACCGTCTCAAGTACTGCTGTGTCTGCCTCATCTTCTGGGTTCTGCCAACTATTCGTGGCTCAGTTGGTTAAGTGACTGTTTCTCACTCCGGAGACCCGGGTTCGTAACCGGGTCCTGACAATATAGTCATTACAAGCAGTGTAGTTAAGCTGAAAATAAATATTGAGTGGAGTACAGCACAGAGTAGCAGCAGATCGTCAACCCAGTTATGAAGCGGGACTAGACCATTTATCCAGTATCGGCTGCCATATTTTGAAAAACATTGAACTTCTATTGGAGGTATTGTATTGAATCTTTTCCATATGTATTACATTCCCTAAATCTCGTAATCACATTTCAAAGGTAAGTACAGTCTCCAGTTTCCAAAATTGCAATATGAGCCTTTTGCCTAATAGAGTACAAAGAGAGACAGCTTTCCCTTCGTGGTTATTCCTATCAACTGTACCAAACAGTGGTCAATGGGTCTGGGGCTAGAACTCTATCAAAGGCTCTAGATAAGTAATCAAAAATGAGAGCCCAGTAAACATGTAACTTGAGACATGTCCAGAATAAGTGGGTCAACGTCCCCTCATCCTGCTTGCACCTCTCACACAGTGGTGAGGTGTCCGGGAATATTTTATGCAGTTTCACTTTTGAGTAATGTAACCTGTGTATCACTTTAAACTGTACAAGGTTGTGTCTGGCATTCACTAAACTGTGGTTTATATTCCTGAGAGCTTCTACCCAGTCCTCATCTGAGATTTCTGACCCATGTTCTTGTTCCCAAGCCCTTTTAATGGTGTCTGTGGATACCTCTATGTGGGCCTGTAGCACATCATACAGTCTAGAGACCGACCCTTTTGAATGGGGTTTGACAAGGATCAAGCTATCTAATGTAGGACTATTTGGCTTCATGCCATACTGTGGGATATGTGTCCTTATGAAATTCCTGATTTGGAGGTATCTGAAAAAATGTGTTGTTGGCATGTTGAACTTTCCCTGTAATTGTTGAAATGAAGCTAACTGACATCTATGTATAGATTACCAATTGTTGTGAGCCCCTTCTCCCTCCACTGTGAAAACACCACATCATCCAATGCGGGGTGGAAAGCATGATTCAGGCAAATCGGGCTGTCAATGTATACAGTGGGTATGTTAAGGAAATGCCTAATCTGTTTCCAGATCCTAAGCGTATGACAAATGACTGGGTTAGAGTCATAAGTGGATTTTTTTACATATGATGGGCTATTAACAAGTGCAGGGAGTGAGGAACGTTGACAGGAGGCCTGCTCAATCAAAAGCCATGCAGGCATATCCTTCTGTCTCATCGCAGGTAAGCTTTCCCTCCAGAAAGACACAATGTTCAGATTAGCAGCCCAATAATACAGTTTAAAGTGAGGAAGGCCAAAGCCCCCCTCTATCTTGTACTTGCATAAATGCTTCTTTGAAATTCTGGCTGCCTTGTTATCCCATAAAAATTGAGTTACTATTGAATCCAGTTTCTTAAAATAGCTTTGTGGTATGAAATTGGGTAGACATTGGAAGAGGTAAAGAAACCTGGGTAGGACAACCATTTGAGTAGCGTTTATACGACCAACTAAGGAGATAGGCAGAGTTTTCCAAAAATCTATATTTTGTTTAAGCTGATATATTTTCATGTCCCAATTCGCTTTCAACAGCTGATCAAGGTCTCTTGTCACTACAATGCCAAGGCTTGTGAACTTGTCCATCACTGTTCTAAACGGGGTAGATTGCAGAAATTGCATATCCACAGGCTGTGATATTGGCATCAACTCACTTGTAGCCAGAGAAGGAGCCAAATGTGTTTATCAAGTTAAGTAAGGGTGGAATAGAAGTTTTAGGACAAAAACAAAAGACCATCGTCTGCATATAGGGACATTTTGTGCTGTGTGTCCTTTATTTTAACAGAAGCTATATCGGCACATGTCCGAATGCGAGTAGCAAGGGGTTCCATGGCTATAGCAAAGAGAGCAGGCGAAATAGGGCACCCCTGTCGGCACCCCTTGAACAAGCGAAATGACTGCGACATTTCTTGATTGGTTACCACGGATGCCATTGGGTGTGCATAAATAATTCTTATCCAAATGATAAATTCCTTTCCGAACCCGAAGTGCTCCAGAACCGACATCATATACTTCCACTCAATCCGATCAAACGCCTTCTCTGCATCAAGAGCTATTACCACTGCCTCAACCTTCTCTGCATCAAGAGCTATTACCACTGCCTCAACCTTCTCTGCATCAAGAGCTATTACCACTGCCTCAACCTTCTCTGCATCAAGAGCTATTACCACTGCCTCAACCTTATGATCGTGATACATTACGTTGAAAAGGCGTCTCAAATTGTAGTATATACGTCGGCCCGGGATAAAACCTGTCTGGTCAGGGTGTATGATGTCGGAAATATATGTTTTCTATGGGGAGTAACGACACGGGGCGATAAGACGACATCTCCATGGAATCTCTATCTTTTTTCAAGATCAGTTACATTACATTGTAGCCTCATACAGTGTTTGCTGGAGTTTGGCATTTTCTTTGGAGTGTTTAAACATTCGCAACATAAGTGGAGATAGACTGGCGCAGTACTTCTTATAGAATTCTATTACATATCCATCGGGCCCAGGGGCCTTGCTGTTTGGAAATTGTGCTATCGCTGTGTTAATTTCCTCTAAACGTTATCCCTGCATCGAATGCAGCAGCTGCCCTGTCTAGTTTAGGAAGTTCACATTCAGCGAAAAAAAGTTCCATAGTTTGTGGATCAGTAGCATCGCATTTTGATCATCGCATCTTCTCAAGGACTGTAGATGAGGAATTCGTTGTAAAAACGTTCTCCTGTTCCCCTACCTCTCTTTCAATTTCTCTCAGCCTAGTATTGGCGCGTTTCTTCCTCTCTGATATATAAGAAAGAATGTAACCTCTAATCACAGCCTTTAGAGATTCCCAAAGAGTGGAGTCGTCAACATCCCCCGTGTCGTTAGTTCCGAGGAAAAAGGCAATCTGCTCCTTCAAATACTGACAAAAAGCCTCATCTTTCAGCAGGTACGCGTCTAAGCGCCACGGTCGCCGACCTGTCGACATATTGTCGAGTTTCAGCACCATGGACACAGGAGAGTGGGCCGTTATTAGAATAAGGTGATAGGTAACCAACTCAGCTGCTGAAATTAGTTTGGAGTCCAACAAAAAATAGTCCATTCTGGAATATGATTCATGAACTGATGGAAAGAAAGAATAATCCATGTCTGTTGGGTGCGTCAGTCTCCAAATATCGACAATGTTAAGGTTAGACAGACACTGGCATTTGATTGTTGAAGTGACCTTGATAACTGTTTATCTAAAAGAGGATCTAACGTACAGTTAAAGTCCCCTCCAACAATAACACTTGTATCCAAGATATTTGGTATGTCCTTAAATACCCTTTGAAAAAACAATGGATCATCGAAGTTGGGTTCATATAAATTGACTAAGGTTACTGGTTTCGAATTCAGTGTACCAACCATAATAATATACCGACCATTAGGATCTGAAATCGAGGATGAGTAAACAAAAGGAATGTTTTTCCTTATCAGGATTGCTACCCCTCTCGCTTTTGCATCAAAGTTAGGCTGGTATGAAATGGTCACTTACAAGCAGTTAACAAACAATGCAGTTTTATGAAAAAACAAGTTTTAAGTAAAATAAAGATAAGTCAAAAATTTTAAATAACAGTAGCAGATAATTAAAGAGCAGCAGTAAAATAACAGTAGCGAGGCTATATACACGGGGTACCGGTACAGAATCAATGTGCGGGTGCACCAGTTAGTCGAGGTAATTGAGGTAATACTGTATGTACAGTTGAAGTCTTAAGTTTACATACACTTATGTTGGAGTCATTAAAACTCATTTTTCAACCACTTCACAAATTTCTTGTTAACAAACTATAGTGTTGGCAAGTCGGTTAGGACATGTACTTTGTGCATGACACAATAACATTTTCCAACAATTGTTTACAGACAGATTAATTAATTTATCACATTTCTAGTGGGTCAGAAGTTTACCTAAACTAAGTTGACTGTGCCTTTAAACAGCTTGGAAAATTCCAAAAAGTATTTATTTTTTTTATTTTTTATTTCACCTTTATTTAACCAGGTAGGCTAGTTGAGAACAAGTTCATATTTGCAACTGCGACCTGGCCAAGATAAAGCATAGCAGTGTGAACAGACAACACAGAGTTACACATGGAGTAAACAATTAGCAAGTCAATAACACAGTAGAAAAAATGGGCAGTCTATATACAATGTGTGCAAAAGGCATGAGGAGGTAGGCGAATAATACAATTTTGCAGATCAACACTGGATTGATAAATGATCAGATG
Organism: Oncorhynchus keta; assembly: GCF_023373465.1. Taxonomy (NCBI): domain Eukaryota; kingdom Metazoa; phylum Chordata; class Actinopteri; order Salmoniformes; family Salmonidae; genus Oncorhynchus; species Oncorhynchus keta. The sequence continues at coordinate 45,439,395 of NC_068427.1, read as the reverse complement.
GTCATGTACAGGTAGAGATATTGGTGTGCAAAAGAGCAGAAAAGTAAATAAATGAAAACAGTATAAAAACAGTATGGGAATGAGGTAGGTGAAAATGGGTGAGCTATTTACCTATAGACTATGTACAGCTGCAGCGATCGGTTAGCTGCTCGGATAGCTGATGTTTGAAGTTGGTGAGGGAGATAAAGTCTCCAACTTCAGCGATTTTGCAATTCGTTCCAGTCACAGGCAGCAGAGTACTGGAACGAAAGGCGGCCAAATGAGGTGTTGGCTTTAGGGATGATCAGTGAGATACACCTGCTGGAGCGCGTGCTACGGATGGGTGTTGCCATCGTGACCAGTGAACTGAGATAAGGCGGAGCTTTACCTAGCATGGACTTGTAGATGACCTGGAGCCAGTGGGTCTGGCGACGAATATGTAGTGAGGGCCAGCCGATTAGAGCATACAAGTCGCAGTGGTGGGTGGTATAAGGTGCTTTAGTGACAAAACGGATGGCACTGTGATAGACTGCATCCAGTTTGCTGAGTAGAGTGTTGGAAGCCATTTTGTAGATGACATCGCCGAAGTCGAGGATCGGTAGGATAGTCAGTTTTACTAGGGTAAGCTTGGCAGCGTGAGTGAAGGAGGCTTTGTTGCGGAATAGAAAGCCGACTCTTGATTTGATTTTTGATTGGAGATGTTTGATGTGAGTCTGGAAGGAGAGTTTGCAGTCTAGCCAGACACCTAGGTACTTATAGATGTCCACATATTCAAGGTCGGAACCATCTAGGGTGGTGATGCTAGTCGGGCATGCGGGTGCAGGCAGCGATCGGTTGAAAAGCATGCATTTGGTTTTACTCGCGTTTAAGAGCAGTTGGAGGCCACGGAAGGAGTGCTGTATGGCATTGAAGCTCGTTTGGAGGTTTGATAGCACAGTGTCCAATGACGGGCCGAAAGTATATAGAATGGTGTCATCTGCGTAGAGGTGGATCAGGGAATCGCCCGCAGCAAGAGCAACATCATTGATATATACAGAGAAAAGAGTCGGCCCGAGAATTGAACCCTGTGGCACCCCCATAGAGACTGCCAGAGGACCGGACAGCATGCCCTCCGATTTGACACACTGAACTCTGTCTGCAAAGTAATTGGTGAACCAGGCAAGGCAGTCATCCGAAAAACCGAGGCTGTTGAGTCTGCCGATAAGAATATGGTGATTGACAGAGTCGAAAGCCTTGGCGAGGTCGATGAAGACGGCTGCACAGTACTGTCTTTTATCGATGGCGGTTATGATATCGTCGGTTATGATATGTCATGGCTTTAAAAGCTTCTGATAGGCTAATTGACATCCTTTGAGTCAATTGGAGGTGTACCTGTGGATTTATTTCAAGGCCTACCTTCAAAATCCAAGACCTCACAAAATAAATTGTAGACCTCCACTGTCACGCCCTGGCCTTAGTATTCTGTGTTTTCGTTAGTATTTGAGGCCAGGGTGTGACATGGGGATTTATGTGGTTTGTTTTGTCTGGGGTTGTTTGTAGTAATGGGATTGTGGTTAGAGTAGTACTCTGGGTAAGTCTATGGTTGCCTAGAGTGGTTCTCAATCAGAGGCAGGTGTTTATCGTTGTCTCTGATTGGGAACCATATTTAGGCAGCCATATTCTTTAGATCTCTTGTGGGCGATTGTTCCTGTCTCTGTATCATTTCACCAGATAGGCTCGGTCACTTTGGTTTTTCTTTTTTACTTGTTTTGGAAGAAGAGAATGAGCGCCATTCTCCTTGCGGAGATGGTGCTAAATACATCAACACGGTCGGTCCCTGGGATTGGGCTGGCCAACACGATTCGGTTTGCTTGGAAGGAAAAGGAGTTGGAGCCTTTAGGATGGGAATCCTTTGGAAGGATAATATTGATGGGATTCTAAAGCTGACGGTGAAGGACGTGTTTTGTTTCCAAGGCAACTCGCTGGAGGGAGCATACGACGTGGCACTATATACAGAGGAAAAACACGATGATATCCTGAGAAGGGCAAGAGCAGTGGGAGGTGAGAGGCCGATGTGCCACTACGATATAACAAGCCTGGCGAAGAATAACTTTAGGGTTGTAACTGTCAACATTTACAACCCTTACGTTAAGGACGAAGAGGTGAGGGCTTTTCTGGGGAGATACATGGATAACGTCTCCTCAGCAAGGCACCTCAAAGACTCCCTTGGGTTTTGGAATGGGAGGAGAGGCTTCCAGGCCCTCCTCAGAGAGGACCCAAAGGGACATGGTGGCTACCTCCATCCTCCTGCTATGTTCTCCCTAGGGGCTGACAGGGGGACGTTGTTTTATGCACGTCAGCCCCCATTTTGCAGGCGCTGTATGGCCTACGGTCACATATTCGCTTCATGCAGTACACGAAAATGCAGATTTTGTGCATCTGAGGATCACGAGGCGAGAGATTCTGACAAGCCTAAGACGTGCCATGGGTGTGGCTCGCCAGCACACCTGTGGCGGGGGTGCCCGGCCCGTCAGAGGTCATATGCGTCTGCGGCTGGGGGAGCAGGAGCGGGGGATGGGGGAAGAAGAGGAGGGGAAGGAAGCACGCCTCATGACCAGAGTACAGGTCCAGAGGGGAAGGCCACAAGGAAGGAGGAGGAGCCAGAAGCGGCGGATGGAAGAGAGAAGGAAACGGAAGGCACGGGAGTAGGAGAACCAGGAAAAGCGGCGGAAGAAGGCAACCGAGTGGAGGAGCATGAGAGAGAAGAAAGCGAGGGAGGAGTGGTGGAGAAGGAGACGGTGGAAGAGCAAGTGGACTGGGGGGAAAGTGCCCTGGTGGAAGAGATGAGGGGTATGGTGGAGGAGCTGGCGGGGGGGGAGGGTGGTATCTCTCCACTGCCGCCATCACCAAAGAAGAGAATGAAGAGGAGGGTGCGATTGGCCGACAGTGAGAGGGAGGGGATGGCCAAGAGAGTGATGGGGGTGGGAGAAACCTCTGGGTTGCTGCTGGTTTCCCCAGGCCCTCAACTTCTGTTGGGTGGGGACACACCTAACAAGACTCAGGACTGGGTACAGGAGGAGGTGGGGAGTTTTTTGTTTGGGGACTCAGCCTCCCAATTTTTTTTTCCAAACCAGCTGCAACACTGGGGAGGGGAGGATTGTGGGGGTAGACCCAGGGTGCAGGGCACCCTGGAGCCAAACACTATTCCTGCATCCTGGGATGGTGTGATGGAGGAAGAGGGGGAGATGTCGGGATTACGGATGGTGTTCTCACCGGTAGATATGGAGCAGGGGAGCATCGGGTGAGTCTCCTGTTTTTTTTTCTTTTCTGTCTGGGTTTAGAATTTGAGTGTATTACATGTTTTTATTTTTTCATGGAGTCTAATTTTACTTTTGTTAGTTTAAATGTAAGGGGTTTATAGGATTTTGTTAAGAGGAGGGCGGTTTTTAGTTATTTGGAGGGTGTGGGGTTTGATTTTGTTTTTTACAGGAGGTTCACCTGAGGGATGGAGGGGATGTTAGTAGGTTTAAGAGGGAGTGGGACAAGGGGAGTCGGTTTGGGGTGTTGGGGGTGCACTCATCGGGGTAGGGATTTTGTGTGGGCACAGGGAGGTAAAAGTGGAGGATTCTTTTGTGGTAATGCAGGGGAGGGTTATAGGGGTGGATGTCACGATAAGGGATTGTAAATTTAGATTAGTGGTGGTGTATGGGCCACAGGTGGTGGCAGACAGGAGGGAGATGGTGGACTGTCTGATGCCCCTGTGTGTCACAAATAGGAAATTAGTGATAGGGGGGGATTTTAAATAAAGATTTAGGAAGAAGGGGGGATAGCAGTGCAGGTGCCATTGCCAGGCTAATGGCTTGCCATGGTCTGGTAGATGGTGGTCTGCACACTACTCCGAAAATGGACGGTCCTACATGGCGCAACTCCAGGGGGGTTGAGCGGAGGCTCGACTATATTTTTGTACCCAGGTCTTTGGGTATGTTGTCTGGGCACCTGTTGCCTGTTTTCTTTTCGGATCACGACGGGGTGCTCCTGCAGGTGGGGTCGCCAGTCTGCCTCTTTGGTAGGGGGTACTGGAAGTTAGATCGGGATGTGCTGGAGGAGCAGGCTTTTGTTGACGGGTTTTATGGTTTCTTTTGGAGGCTTGAGGGCCTCCGGTCCATGTGCGAGGGGGTGTTAGAGTGGTGGGAATTAGTTAAGGTGAGGATTAGGGCTTTTATAATAGGGTATTGCAAGAGGAAAAAAAGGGAGGAGAGGAGGGAGGTGGATCGTATCCAGAGGTTAATTGAACTCGAATACGAGGCTGGCAACCTCGGCGGGTCGTTTGACTGGGAGAGATCTGCAACCCTAAAGGCGCAGCTCAGGGAGTTGCAGGAGCGGAAGGCTCGATCTTTCCTTGAGCATGCGCATAGTGGCTTTCTAGAACATAATGAGACTTGTTCTGCTATGTTCTTTAAGTTGGTTAGGGCCAGACAGAGTAGGAAGGTAATGCATGGTGTTAGGGAAGAAAATAGTAGTATAGTTAGAGAACCAGAGGATATGGTCAGGGTGACAACTGATCATTTCAAGGTTTATTTAAGGAAAGGGAAATAGATGTAGAGCAGGGAAATGTGTTTTAGAACACTTGTCCAGGCGGTTGCCGGAGGACATTAGAGAAGTGATGGAGGCCAGATCTCACTAGTAGAGGTTGAGAGCGCTCTTAGGAGGATGGGAAAAGGGAAGGTGCCTGGGATGGATGGGCTGCCGGCTGAGTTTTATCTCAAGTTTTGGGGTATACTTGGACCAGTGGTCCTCGAAGTCTTGAAGGCCATCCTTGAGACGGGGTCCCGGGGGATCAATGGCTGTTGGTGTGCTGTCACTTTTATATAAGAAGGGGAAGTAACAGACCTTGGCAACTGGCGGCCGTTGACCATGCTGTGTGTAGATTACAAGCTACTTGCAAAGGTTTTAGCAGACCGGTTGCGCACAGCCCTTCCCTACGTCGTTCATGAGGATCAGACGTGTGGGGTAGAGGGCCGCTCTATTAGATGGAACCTACAGTTAATCAGGGACTCCATCGCTTGGGTTGAAGATAGAGGACTGCCTTTAATGGTAGCAGCTAGATCAGGCGAAAGCCTTCGATCGCGTGAATAGATCCTTTTTATTCAGAGTGTTAGGTCGATTAGGATTTGGGGAGAAGTTTATAGGATAGATTCGTACATTATATGTCGGAGCGGGGTGCCGAGTTAGTGTAAATAGTCACTTGGGTGACGTTTTTGACCTCTCGTCTGGGGTCAGGCAGGGGTGCCCACTCTCGGCTCTCCTCTTTGCTCTGTACATGGAGCCTCTGGGGGCTGCCATTAGGGCAGACACAGGGGTGGAAGGCTTGCTGATCCCTGGAAGTGGTGGGCTGCGTGTTAAGATGACGCAGTACGCCGACGACACTTCCTTGCTGTTGTGCAAGGACTCGTGTCTGACAAGGTCCCTTGCCATCTTTGGGGATTTCACCCGAGCGTCGGGAGCAGTTCTAAACCATGCAAAGTCTTCCGTCAAGTTTTTCGGAAGATGGCGCGGTAGAACGGATGTGCCTGGGGGGTTATCTCTCTGTGAGGGGGCCCTGAGGATTCTCGGGGTCCATTTTGAGACCTCCGGCTCAGCGACGCTAAACTGGAACATGCGTATCGCAGTGGTACAGAGGAAGCTAGCAATGTGGAAAGCTAGGTATTTTTCTTTTATGGGCAAAGTCCTGGTCCTATAGGTGGATGTGCTGCCATCTTTTTTGTATTTGGCATACATCTACCCATTGCCGGCTTGTCTGAGGAGGCCTCTAGTGAGGCTTGTGTTTCAGTTTATGTGGAGTGGCAGGTGCGAGTGGGTCGCCAGGGCACGCATGATCTGTCCCATCGGGGAGGGAGGTAGGGGGGTACCACATTTCCCCCTCAAGCTGGACACAATTTTTTTTTCTTTTTTTGTTAATGGAGCTTGCTCAGCCAGTGATACACCCGTCCGGTTACCTCCTGCGGGTGTTTTTCTCGTATCAGGCGAGAAGCATAATGGTGTGGTCTAACACGGGTCCTCGGGCGGAACAGCTGCCGTGGCACTTTGGTCATGCGGCCAAGTGGCTGCGTGCGCACCCTGAGGTTGAAGTTGCCCGAGTAGGTTTAGATCACAGGCACCTGTACGAGGAGGTCAGAAAGGCAGGGAGTCTGGCGCCTGTAGTGGGCATCTCGGAAGTGGTCTGGGAGGGAGTCCAGGCGCGGGGTCTGGATAACAGGCTCAAGGACCTGAATTGGTTGAGCCTTCATAAGTGTTTGCCGGTACGTTCCATCTTGTACCGGTATAATTTGGTGCAATCCCCCACCTGTCTAAGATCCTCTTGTGGCAGGGAGGAGACTGTGCGCCATGTCTTTTGGGACTGTGCCTTTGCCGGAGTAGTATGGGCTAGGGCATGGGTGTTGTTAGGTTTGGTAAAGGGGGATTTTGTATTGACGTGGGCCAGGTTAGAGAGGGGTGTAGGGAAAGCGAGAGGGACAGATAGGGACAGGTTTCTGCTCTGGCTTCATCTTTATTAAAGATGTACAAAACTAACCACGCTGCATTTTGATCCGCCTCTCTTTCCCCAGAAGACAACCGTTACATCCACAAGTCTGGTTCATCCTTGGGAGCAATTTCCAAACACCTGAAGGTACCACGTTCATCTGTACAAACAATAGTACGCAAGTATAAACACCATGGTACCATGTAGCCGTCATACCGCTCAGGAAGGAGACGTGTTCTGTCTCTTAGAGATGAACGTACTTTGGTGCTTAAAGTACAAATCATTCCCAGAACAACAGCAAAGGACCTTGTGGAGAGGCTTGAGGAAACGGGTACAAAAGTATCTATATCCACAGTAAAACGAGTCCTATATCGACATAACCACCATAAAAAAGCCAGACTACAGTTTGCAAATGCACATGGGGACAAAGATCGTACTTTTTGGAGAAATGTCCCCTGGTCTGATGAAACAAAAATATAATTGTTTTGCCATAATGACCATTGTTATGTTTGGAGGAAAAAGGGGGAGCTTGCAAGCTGAAGAACACCATCTCAACCGTGACGCATGGGGGTGGCAGCATCATGTTGTGGGGGTGCATTTCTGCAGGAGGGACTAATGCACTTCTGAAAATAGATGGCATCATGAGAAGGAAAATGATGTGGATATATTGAACCAACATCTCAAGACATCAGTCAGGAATTTAACCTTTTGTAACTAGGGGGCAGTATTTTCATTTTTGGATAAAAACGTCCCCGTTTTAAACAAGATATTTTGTAACAAAAAGATGCTCGACTATGCATATAATTGACAGATCAAATCAAATCAAATCAGCTTTGGATAGAAAACACTCTGACGTTTCCAAAACTGCAAAGATATTGTCTGTGAGTGCAACTGAACTGATGTTACAGGTGAAACCCAGATAAAAATCCAATCAGGAAGTGACGCATTTTTTTAAACCGCCTCATGCCAATGACTCCTTATATGGCTGTGAATGAGCTACGAATGAGCTTACGTTTTCTACGTATTCCCCAAGGTGTCTACAGCCTTGTGACGTCTTTTTACGCATTTATGTTGAAGAATAGCCGTAAGGGACCACATTTAGCAAGTGGTCACATGGTGGCTCCCGCAGAAAATCTTGCGTAAAGTACACAAGTAGCCATTTTTCCAATAGCTTCTTATGAGAAACCAATTGCCCCAACGGATATATTATCCAATTGTCATGTGAAAAACACCTTGAGGATTGATTCTAAACAACGTTTAACATGTTTCTGTCGATATTATGGAGCTAATTTGGGAAACATTTTGGTGTTGTAGTGACCGCGTTTTCCGGTCGATTTCTCAGCCAAACGTGACAAACAAATGGGAGCTATTTCGCCTACAAAAATAATATTTTTGGAAAAAAGGAACATTTGCTATCTAACTGGGAGTCTCCTGAGTGAAAACATCCGAAGTTCTTCAAAGGTAAATGATTTAATTTGATGTGTCTCAATATATTTCATTTGTGATTTTCATGAATAGGAAGAATTTGTAGGAAGATTTATGTCCGCTGCGTTATCCTAATTCGTTTGAGGCTATGATTACGCTCCCGGATCCAGGATTGATAGTCGCAAGAAGTTAAAGCTGGGTCGCAAATGGGTCTTCCAAATGGAAAATGACCCCAAGAATACTTCCAAAGTTGTGGCAAAATGGCTTAAGGACAACAAAGTCAAGGTATTGGAGTGGTCAACACAAAGCCCTGACCTCAATCCTATAGAAAATGTATGTGCAGAACTGAAAAAGCATGTGCGAGCAATGAGGCCTACAAACCTGACTCAGTTACACCAGATCTCTAAGGAGGAATTGGCCAAAATTCACCCAAATTATTGTGGGAAGCTTGTGGAAGGCTACCCAAAACGTTTGACCCAAGTTAACCTGGCTTTTGGTGAGGGGTTCCACTAGCGGAACGGGTTACCAGAAGCACATTTGTTTTTAAATAATTGTACACCTGTCTGGGAACGGGGTTTCCCGTTCCGCTAGCGGAACCCCTCGCCAACAGCCAATGAAATTGCAGGGCGCCAAATACAAATCAACAGAAATCAAATGTCTCGAACATAGAAGTATTTTACACCATCTGGGACTGAGTAGGTGGCAGTTTACTCTGGGCGCACTATTCATCCAAAAGTGAAAATGCGGCCCCCTATCCCAAAGAATTTAAACAATTTAAAGGCCATGCTACCAATGTATGTAAACTCCTGACCCACTGGGAATGTGATGAAAGAAATAAAATCTGAAATAAATAATTATCTCCTATTATTCTGACATTTAACATTCTTAAAATCATTTGGTGATCCTAACTGACCTAAAGCAGGGACTTTTTATAGGATTAAATGTCAGGAATTGTGAAACTGAGTTTAAATGTATTTGGCTAATGGATATGGAAACTAGCCACTTCAACTGTATATGTAGGTATAGTTATTTACATGATTATGCATCAATAATAAACAGAGTAGCAGCAGTGTAAAAGAATCAGGGAGCCAATTAAATAGTCTGGGTAGCCATTTGATTAGCTTACAAAAATAACGGCGAGCGTTAAAAGCCAGCCCTGCCAATGAAATGCAAGATGTGAAACTGAAGTTTTTTAGACTTCCAATATTCAATACAACAAAATAAGATTCGGAAGGATGGCCTTGTGAAACTATAGGACACATCAAGGCATATGTCATTTGGCCAGTGCATAAGAAAATAACAGTCAGGCAGTTGATAAGACGGTACATCTTTATGGTGTATGTTCTAATGGCATTTCATAGGAACATTCCATAGACTTGTACAAATGTCCATCTGAACTGAATTATGAAACAATTATTCAAGTTGAGGGAGACAGTTACATAATATTTGCCAGAGATCACCCTGCAGTGTTCTGACCCAATCATATTGTTTGTATAGTTTGTTATTGTCTCAGATTCAAGAGGGACCTGTTTGCACTGAACTGCAAGGCTCTGTAATAATGACACTTACATCACTCTACCAATTAAAGGTGTCAAATAAGAACACACACACACACGCGTGCGCACACACACACACAGTCAGACACACACACACACAAACACACACACAGTGAGACAGACACACACAAACACATACAAACATCTAGTACACTGTAATTTCATCTCTCTTCACCTTCACGATTCTCAAAGAGCATATTGCATCAGCAAAACTCAACCTGTGCTCTGTGACTGATGTCACTGGCACAATAATGTAAGTGTACACCTCTTTAAATTATGTTAGTTTGACTTTAAGTTTCTCACATCAGAGGGTCCTGTTATCACCTGTATGCACGGCTCTGGAATAATGAGGTTCAAAACTCTAAGGAATTCTACCAATTAAAGGTGTTGGAGACACAAACACTTTACTCAAGGGACCCAATAAGGCCCCAGTACAGCATAAACATTCAAAGTGACCTGATCAGAAACTCGGCATCCTGTGTGGAAAATAAACATCTTAATCGTCCAAGAGGAAAGTTCCTCTTCGACCGAGGCAAAACTGATCTGAAACTCCACATCCTGCATGGAAAATAAATATCTTAACCAATAGTCCAAGACGAACGTTACTCTTGAACCAAGGCCGAGGGTGGCACTGACTTTGAAGTACCAGGCAGGACTACATCATTGTGAGAGTCTGACTCACCTCTGCTACACATTTGACAATTCAGTCATTTAACAGATGGGGTGAGGAGTAATTTCCATTTAGCCACTCTACCATAAAGGCCTGATTGGTGGAGTGCTGCAGAGATGGTTGTCCTTTTGGAAGGTTCTCCCATCTCCACAGAGAAACTCTGGAGCTCTGTCAGACTTACCTTTGGGTTCTTGGTCACCTCCCTGGCCAAGGCCCTTCTCACCTGATTGCTCAGTTTGGCAAGGCGGTCAGATCTAGGAAGAGGTCTTGGTGGTTACAAACTTCTTCCATTTAAGCATGATCGAGGCAACTCTGTTCTTGGGGACCTTATGTGCTACAGAAATGTTTTGGAACTCTTCCCCAGATCGGTGCCATGATACAACCCTGTCTGTGAGCTGTATGGACAATTCCTTCAACCTCATGGCTTGGTTTTTTCTCTGGCATGCACTGTCAACTGTGGGACCTTATACAGTGGGAAGAACAAGTATCTGATACACTGCCGATTTTTGCAGGTTTTCCTACTTACAAAGCATGTAGAGGTCAAATGTTTATCATAGGTACACTTCATCTGTGAGAGACGGAATCTAAAACAAAATCCAGAAAATCACATTGTATGATTTTTAGGTCATTAATTAGCATTTTATTGCATGACAAGTATTTGATACATCAGACAAGCAGAACTTAATATTTGTTACAGAAACCTTTGTTTGCAATTACAGAGATCATATGTTTCCTGTAGTTCTTGACCAGGTTTGCACACACTGCAGCAGGGATGTTGGCCCACTCCTCCATACTGACCTTCTCCAGATCCTTCAGGTTTCAGGGCTGTCGCTGGGCAATACGGACATTCAGCTCCCTCCAAAGACTTTCTATTGGTTTCAGGTCTGGAGACTGGCAAGGCCACTCCAGGACCTTGAGATGCTTCTTACGGACCCACTCCTTAGTTGCCCTGGTTGTGTGTTTCAGGTCGTTGTCATGTTGGAAGACCCAGCCACGACCCATCTTCAATGCTCTTACTGAGGGAACTAGGTTGTTGGCCAAGATCTCACGATACATGGCCCCATCCATCCTCCCCTCAATAAGGTGCAGTCGTCCTGTCCCCTTTGTAGAAGGAATGATGTTTCCACCTCCATGCTTCACGGTTGGGATGGTGTTCTTGGGGTTGTACTCATCCTTCTTCTTCCTCCAAACACGGCGAGTGGAGTTTAGACCAAAAAGCTCTATTTTTGTCTCATCAGACCACATGACCTTCTACCATTTCTCCTCTGGATCATCCAGATGGTCATTGGCAAACTTCAGACGGGCCTGGACATAAGCTGGCTTGAGCACGGGGACCTTGCGTTCGCTGCAGGGTGTCAATCCATGGCGGCGTAGTGTGTTACTAATGGTTTTCTTTGAGACTGTGGTCCCAGCTCTCTTCAGGTCATTGACCAGGTCCTGTCGTGTAGTTCTGGGCTGATCCCTCACCTTCCTCATGATCATTGATGCCCCACGAGGTGAGATCTTGCATGGAGCCCCAGACTGAGGGTGATTGACCGTCATCTTGGACTTAATAATAATAATAATAATATATGCCATTTAGCAGACGCTTTTATCCAAAGCGACTTACAGTCATGTGTGCATACATTCTACGTATGGGTGGTCCCGGGAATCGAACCCACTACCCTGGCGTTACAAGCGCCATGCTCTACCAACTGAGCTACAGAAGACTTCCAAGCTGCTTGCCTATTGTCCTGTAGCCCATCAGGTCTACAATGTGCAGGTCTACAATTTGATCCCTGATGTCCCTGATGTCCTTACACAGCTCTCTGGTCTTGGCCAGTGTGGAGAGGTTGGAGTCTGTTTGATTGAGTGTGTGGACAGGTGTCTTTTATACAGGTAACGAGTTCAAACAGGTGCAGTTAATACAGGTAATGAGGGGAGAACAGGAGGGCTTCTTAAAGAAAAACTAACAGGTCTGTGAGGGACAATTCTTACTGGTTGTTAGGTGATCAAATACTTATGTCATGCAATAAAATGCTAATTAATTACTTAAAAATCATACAATCATACACTGTTACCAAATGTTGCATCTGCACTGTTCTTCAAATAAATGTGTTTTACTCAAACAATATTGACTACTTTAACTTCTTAGAACTACACTAATTAGCATAACGCAACGGACAAAAAATCTTACTAGAAAATATTCATATTCATGAAATCACAAGTGAAATATAGTGAAACACAGCTTAGCCTTTTGTTAATCACCCTGTCATCTCAGATTTTGAAATGTATGCTTTTCAGCCAAAGCAAGACAAGCATTTGTGTAAGTTTATCGATAGCCTAGCATGGCATTATGTCCAGCTAGCAGCAGGCAGCTTGGTCACGAAAATCAGAAAAGCAATCAAATTAAATTGTTTACCTTTGAGCTTCGGATGTTTTCACTCACGAGACTCCCAGTTAGACAGCTAATGTTCATTTTGTTCCATAAAGATTATTTTTATAGCCGAAATACCTCCGTTTGTTCTTCACGTTTTGTTGAGAAATCCACCGGAAATTGCGGTCATGACAACGTCGAAATATATTCCAATTTAGATCCATAATATCGACAGAAACATGGCAAACGTCAATCCTCAAGGTGTTTTTCAAATACCTATTCGATAATATATCAACCCGGGACAATTGGCTTCTTAGTAGGAGTGAGAGGAGCAATGGCCGCCTTTGTCTATTACGCACAAATCATTCTGAGAGCCACCAGCTGACCACTAACGCAATGTTGTTGTTCACACTCATCTCTCGAAATAAAAGCCTGAAACTATGTCTCGTGACTGTAGACACATTAGGGAAGCCATAGAAAAAGGAATCTGGTTGATATCATTTTCAATGCTCAATAGGGAGGCATAGGAACGCAGAGGTTTCAAAATAAGAGTCACTTCCTGATTGGATTTTTCTCAAGCTTTCGCCTGCAATATCAGTTCTGTTATACTCACAGACAATATTTTTACAGTTTTGGAAACTTTAGGGTGTTTTCTATCCTACGCTGTCAATTATATGCATATTCTAGCATCTTGTCCTGAGAAATAGCCTGTTTACTTTGGGAACGTTATGAAAATACTGCAAAAATGAAAATACTGCCCCCTAGCCTCAAGAGTCTGCTACTCCAGAACCGCTCTGAACCAATTTTAGTATATAGCATCTACAGACCCAAGTCTTCAAAACGCAAGGTTTTCAAAGACTCTAGTTCAAAAAACATAGCAGTTATAAGCTATTGAACTTTCATGATTTTTCCCCCTGTCCAACAGTGCCACCATACAGCCAAACTAAACCATACTTTACAGATTAGCTACACTCATGTCGATGAGAATGTGTGCCAAATTTCATCTCTGAGTGAAACTGATCAAAAGATATAAACATGTTATAGTGCCACCGTGTGTTTGATCTCAATGTGCTTAGATATGTTCAGTCTTGAAAGTGTTTGGAACACGTGTACCAAGTTATGTTACAATACAAATATCATCGTCTGCGTTACATGCATTTATGTGCTAAACCACGCCCACATGAAGTGTTGATTGGCCATGTTGTTTGAGATGGTAGCCATTCTGTCAAGCCAAAGGAGGAGACATGGAATTTTTGATTTTGATGGTTGACTTTACAAAAAGGAAGGGGATTAAAACAAGATTAAAGCTAGATTCCGGTGGACTCTTGTCTAATCTTTCACACAAGTGTGACCCGATTCAGGAAACTAGGCATATGTCGCAAGTTACGACTTCACAGGAGAGCTGTTGATAATTTTTTTTTAAATCAAAATGCTTGTTTTTTTACAGAAATGCCTTCTCAAACATGTAAAATGTCATTATGTGTATGCTCTCCACTTTCTGGAGGACCGAGTTTTTAAGTCAGTGGAATTCGAGTATGATAGCTAAGGAGATGGAGAAAACACCGGTCTGGATTACATACATGAAGGGCCCTTTTCGGCATTTGCTGTATGATCGATGAGAATCTCCATATTGCAAATGTACGGTCCTTTACTAGACATCCGCAAATGTTTTTAAAACTGGTGCACGGCGTCGGGCCGTGCACCAGGGCCAGATCTTCCAGGAAGATATCGCATGAAGTCACACGGACATTCGGTTTCCGTTTTATAGTTTTCAAATTTTGGTAATTTTTCTGCTGCTCCTGAAAATGACACCAGATGACAATCTATCAAGCCACTATGAGGTCTACCTGTGTTGATTCTAAGCTACCTGGAGCAACCGGAAGCGGTTAAATTCACCCTAAAGGTGTTTTTATATACCCAACCTGCAGTTTGTAATAATCACTACATTCAACCCTTTGTAAATCAGTCAGTTCTAAACGTAAATACTTTAAAGGATTCTGTAAAAGCCTACCCCAATGCTGGGAGTCTCACTGGGGCTTGTGATCCTGATCGCATTCCAGCCATTGTGTCTGTGAGGGTGAAAATGAAGAAAAGTAACAGAACAGTGAAACCGTATACCTTTCTAGATCCAGGCAGTATAGCTACATTCTGTACAGAAGAACTGCTTCAAGATCTCAAGGTCCTCTGGAAGAAGAACAGACATTCCTCTCAAGACCATGAACAAAGCAGAAAGTTTTGAGTACCTTCGCTGTGTCTGGCTTGTTGATAAGCAGCCTTGATGACAGCAGCTGTATCAAATCTTATCTTCAGAAGGTTGTGCATTCACCACATTCTGTGTACTTTTCTGTGATGTATTCTTCTTTTGACTGAAGCATTGTTGATATTTTGAAAATTCTGTGTTCTACCTAAGATTCCCTTGGGAAAAAAATGCTGAAAAGCATTTATCATACATGGAAGTATTGTTTTTTTCTACTTTTCTACTACCCAACTGTGGTTTGTGACTGTTATGATTTAACATTGTAGACAATTCAATTGAACCCCTTCGCTCTGGGCCAATTCCTCATTCAACCACTGGTGAAATCCCCTCACATCTCATACTGTGTTTTTAGTATGTGATTAAATTGAACACTGACTACCATTCCACGTATCTATCATTATATTTGTTGGTCCTGGTAAAGTTGAATTTTATGAATGTATTTCATTCAATTTTAGTCATTTTAAAACAGATTTGTCAAAGGGGAATTTCACCCTGGTTCTGCCACGGAATATATTCATTACTATATTAACGTCATTACGCTTTTATCATAAACATCACAATTATCCAAACCAGAAGCTAGAACTAGCACATTTTAAGTTCACTGGTAGAATCGGGAAGTGTATTTATCTGCTCGTAGTGAACCACAAAGTCTGGCATTCATAGTGAATGCAGATACTGCCCACTAAAATAGATGAGGCGTGCCCACAAACTTGGATGATGTCATTGTATACATCGAACAAACAACACAGCAATTTCAGATGTTCTCTTTCACCATTCTATCGTCCAAAGATTTACCCTGATGCTGCCAATGGCTTGCGGCTATCAAGAAAGAAGCTCCTTACGATGACCAAAGATTATCAGAGGGATTTTCAGGCTGAACTGATATGTTATCCATTTCAACGACAGCTGAGAAATTATGCAATACCATCAAACAAAATTATGATTTTGTTGGGGGGGGTTCACACCAAACAGAAGATTCTTGATTGAAGGTAAATAAGAGTAGCAATCTGGTAGCCATCTATTACACCCTTTTCTGGAAAACACTCCCTTACTAAAAATATAATTAATAGTAGTTAATAATAGTTCTCTTTGTAAAACTCAGGCTCTCTGGAGGTTATTCTGCAATGCCCTGCTGAAAAATACCCCAAAGTGGCAGCATTTTTTACACAAGCATGAGGGAGAGGACACATCTTGTGGTTACAACAGTAATGATACAACCACCTAATATTTCTCTCTGCAGATTCTCCAAACACAATACAAATACATGTCTACAAAATTCCCCTGCAAAGGTCTACTATTGACAATAACGATCTGTCAAAGTCAATGGGCTGGGGGAGGTTTATAGACTGTACTTTGAGATTTGGAAGTGGGGTTTGTCTGTCCAGGGGTATACTTAGAAAGTAAATGTATTATTGTGTACGAGAGTGATTGAGGTGCCATTTCTCAATCTTCCATACACAACAATTCATACTGTGCAAGAACTGCCCTCCTTAAGACTTTTCACACCATCTTTAGCCTCACAAAAGCAGCTCCCAATGACCCTCATTGTCACTCATTGTCATATTATCTGTTATCTATTTTTTTTGTTTTTTTGCAGTGTATGTGTGGTTCCCAATCACAGGCTCATATATAGGATCATATATAAGCTGTCATTTTCCTTTTGGGTTTTGTGAGGTCTTGTTTTCTGTTTAGTGTCTGTACCTGACAGAACTGTTCGCTTTCGTTTTCGCTTTGAGTGTTTTTTGATAATAAATATCATGAACATTTTCCACCCTGCGCTTTGGTCCATTCCTTTCGACGAGAGCCGTTCCAGAATGTCCCACCAAAAACAAACCAAGCAGCGTGGCCAGGAGGAGCAGGGATCCTGGGTCCGGGAGAAAAGGGAGTGGAGGACATCCTGGACCTGGGAGGAGGTAATGGCAGGGGACAAGACCCTGCCATGGAAGCAGGCGGAGGTAGCGAGAGAGGAACGGCGACGATACGAGGAGTTGAGACAACAATGGAAGCCCGAGAGGCAGCTCCAAAACATTTTTGGCAGAGTCAGGGTTTAGACCTGAGCCAACCTGAGCCAACTCACCGTGCTTACCGTGGGGAGCGTGTGACCGGTCAGGCACCTTGTTCGGCGGTGATGCGCACTGTCTCTCCAGTGCGCATTCACAGCCCGGTGCGCTCTGTACCAGCTCCCCGCAGTTGGCGTGCTAGAGTGGGAATCCAGCCAGGACGGATTGTGCCGGCTCAGCGTTCCTGGTCTCCGGTGCGTCTATTCAGCCCAGGTTATTCTGCGCCAGCTCTACGCACGGTATCCCCAGTTCGCCAGCACAACCCAGTGCAGCCTGTGCCAGCTCCCCGCACTTGCCGGGCTACAGGGAGTATTCAGCGGTTTGGCTGTGCAGGGGTATGCTAAGACAGTACATTTATTGTTGTGTATGAGAGATCGTTGGTAATATAGTTTGGCGATGTCATTTACAAAATAGTCTCCAAAACTCTACTCAGCAAATTGGATGTAGTCTATCACAGTGCCATCCATTTTGTCACCAAAGCCCCATATACTACCCACCACTGCGACTTGTATGCTCTCGTTGGCTGGCCCTCGCTTCATATTCATCGCTAAACCAACTGGCTCCAGGTAATCTATAAGTCTCTGCTAGGTAAAGCCCCGCTCACTGGTCACCATAGCAACACCCACCCGTAGCACGTGCTTCCGAAGGTATTTTTCACTGTTCATCCCCAAAACCAACTCCTCCTTTAGTCGCCTTTCCTTCCAGTTCCCTGCTGCCAATGACTGGAACAAATTGCAAAGATCACTGAAGCTGGAGCCTTATATCTTCCTCACTAACATTAAGATTCAGCTGTTAGAGCAGCTTACCAATCATTGCACCTGTACAAAGCCCATATGTAAAACATTCCAGGACCGTATCTCTCCAGGAACATGGTTGCAGACCCCAGTTCTACATTTTTTATTGTATTTTTTATTTCACCTTTATTTAAACCAGGTAGGCCAGTTGAGAACAAGTTCTCATTTACAACTTTGACATGTAGAATCACCATAATACATGGATATTTTCTATCAATCTTCAAAATGTGTCTGCCTTTATGGATTCACAGAATATATTTATATGAGCTGTACAGGGCTCTGTAGCATCAAACAGATGCTAGACATTCAGATATCCAAAGAATGTTTAAATGTCAAAGTCTAAAATACAGGGGAGTGTACACTATTCAATGCTAACTCAAGAGAACTGGGTATTCAACAAGAAGGTTATATGGTAAAAGTAAAGTAAAATGTTTTACTATGTGTAGTACAGTTCAACATGTCCAAGTGTGTATTGGGTGTAGAGACACACGGAAAACAGATAACTGTAGCTACAGATTGTTACACCAGTTAATGTGATTTACCCAAAGATTTTTGCCGACATTTTGTCTATTTCAAGTCTTCTCTCATTGATCGAGACAGGAGGGTGTCCATCACAAAGTGCTGCATGTCATGATGACAGAGATCTCTAAATCAATGAAAGAAGACTGGAAATATACAAGATGGTGGTGTACACATTGTTGGATTACTTCATGGAGCAAAACAACTATTTATTTTAGTAACAGATCAATTTTCTAAATTCAAACTGGCCCCCTGAAACGGGACACAGACATTTTATGAGACTCCTGCTTCCCCGAATCGAGGATGAAGACCGCATCGATAAAGTTGGTTAACAATTATCTGTGCTACACCAAACAGTACCTATCTTGTAATGGATACCAAAAATATTTGGTTAAATCTGTAAGGACCGATTCTGGAGTAGAGAAGCAGGTACGGGGAGCCAACATTTAATCAGGAACAGACAAGGAACAAGATATGAACACGGGTAAACAATGACAAACAATAATGAATACTGAAGCGGGGAACAGAGCGGGGGAACAGACAGATTTAGGGGAAGTAATGACAGAGGTGATTGAGTCCCGGTGAGTCTAATAATCTCTGATGCGCGTGACGAGGGAAGGCAGGTGTGTGTAATGATGGTGGCAGGAGTGTGTAATGCAGGGCAGCCTGGCGCCCTCGAGCGCCAAGGGGGGGGGGAGATCGGGAGCAGGCGTGACAAAATCACATTATCTGGTGTAACAATAGGTAGCTAAGAGAACTGGTGGTCATTATGAAATTGCCATTCACAAAGAAACATATAGTATGATCAGTGTAGTAAAGATCTGGGAATACTATGAGAAGAGTGATGCCATGAGCAAACTGCCATTCAACTCGCCATGAGTCATTTTCTTGAAATCCAGCAGAATGTTTTAATCCCTCGAGAGGGATACAGTTCACAGCATACAGTTCTGCTACAATGACACACTCAGGCAAAGGAATTCTGTTTGTGTATCTAGAATCCACTCCAGGAAGATTGAACTGCCAACATTTCATCAACATTAGGGTAGACTATTTGAACATGCATACATGTGTGCAGGCAGAGAGATTACATTTACAACAATATCTAGCCTAATAGAAATAAGTATGGCATAACCCTCAACCTTTGCACAGTGACCATACCGTACAAATGTACCTAGGTAGGTAGAAAGACAGTACCTATCTATAGCCATGTCTATTAGGCATGCTTATGCTACTTTTTTAAATAGTAAAACCAGCTTCAGTTTTAGAGATTTACAACAGTAAATTGTTGTATTATTGTTCCTCCTCACTCTTTGCTAGTAAACATAGTTAGCTAGCTTGCTTGATATACAATACTTGTTATTTACATCTGTTTGGACTCCTATATTGCATCATGTCTCTCATTCAGTGGGCTTGCAATTCATCCACAGTCATAATCATAACCAATGTCAACCCTCATCAATTATGTTACATAGCTAGCTAGTAAACACGATTTACAGTTCCTGATGTTACACGTTTGCTAACAATTTACAAACACGAGGTGTGGAACATAACAAGTTAGCAGGTGCCATGCTATCTACCATTAGCTAGCCAACTCCATTCCTGTGCTAACGTTTGCTGGTAAAGCTAGCTTTAGGTGGCTGGTTGTAATGTTGTAGCTTGCTGTTTAGTAGCCATATCTACGACTAAAAATAGGTTTTACAATCGAGATACAAAATATATTGGATTGTAAAATGTAATCTATTTTAGCCATAGATATGGCTACAGGTATTTTTTTAGCTAACTTAGCTAGCTAACTACCTAGCGAGCTACCAAAAATATAAATAATTGAATTTCCCATCACAGTAACACAGTAGTATGTTAGCCAGTATTACACAATATGGGTTTCAGTAGATAAACTAAAGCTAGCTAGCTAGCTAGGTGGCTTGCAGAAAAAATTACTTACTAGGCACCGCATTTGTCATCTACCCTATTGGTGCTGGAATTGGCTGTAGCTGAGTTTCCCAACTCTTTGTTTCGAATCCTCTTCGCTATATTCTGGATGAAACATGTTGAATGTCACCATGTAGCTAATAGAACATAAGAACAAAGTGGAGTGCTGCGTTGAATTTGATGAGAGGAGTCACTTGAAGCAATTTTTTGCCCAAAGGATTTTGTTGTTAGAAACCACCTCCTTTTAAAAAAAGCATGCCTTGGGGAGGGACCGGGGACAGAGCATGAACCACCGCCTAACATAAGATGTAGTCTTTTAGAGACTGGAAAAAAATATCTGCTTGTATATTTAACAATGAATACGCCAATAGGAACATCGCTGAAAGACGTCCAATGGCTCTATCGAACAAAGACAACCATATTGTATAGTGCGATCAGTATAACATAAAGCCTTCGCAAAATGTCACAAAGCAGGACTACATTTTTATTTACTTGGTAATTATGTATGAAACACATCTCACTTTCCTAGAAATGCCTCGGATATGGTGAAAACAAGACCACATTCCCAAAGTGTCACGACTTCCGCCGAAGTCGGTCCCTCTCCTTGTTCAGCGGTCGACATCACCGACCTTCCAGCCACCGCTGATCCACTTTTCATTTTCCATTTGTTTTGTCTTTGTTTTACACACCTGATTTCAATCGCTCAATTACTTGTTCATTATTTAACCCTCTGTTCCCCCATGTTTTTTTTGTGAGTGATTGTTTGTTGTATTTTTTGTCATGGTGTGCATTTATTTGTTACTTTGTATATTTGACATTTTGAGTAAAATTACGTTGATTACTCATATCAGCAGTCCTTCGCCTGACTCTGTACACCAGCTATACCTAGGACCCATTACACTCAGGCTGAAATTCCCCTTTAATACCACAGCTAATAGTCTGCGTGCCAGAACATTCTATAACAGCATCCCCATTCATAGACCTAACTTTACACTGTTTGAACACCATTTATAATACATCATTTAAGTCATCATTTAAGTCATTTACATTTAAGTCATACATCTAGTTAGTACATAATCAATGCAATGATAAAAACATCATCATTGAGATAAAATCACTATGTCTCTAGTCTATTGTCTTTGTTTATTGTGTGTCGATTGGTTTAAAACATATAGCCTACCTTACTTTTATTAGTTCAAAACAATCAGCTTGCTTGCAAGAGAAGATGTTGCTCTCAAAAAGACCCCAAAGAATGGCTTATTTAGACAGTAGAGGTTTCCCTGAAGAATGGGCAGAGACGTATCATCTTACCACATTTCTCAGACGCCTAACCAGTGCATCTTGTTTGCAACAAAACTGACTCTGCTTGCAAATTATTCGATCTGTGTCATATAATTCCAGTCAATGTAGCCTACATTCAAAAGTTACCTTTCCACCCCAGAGAGAGGCCCAATGCAGGACAATTTAAGCTTTAACTGCTGGCTACTCTTCTGTGGTTTAACCCAACAAGATAAGGTCACAAGTGACTCACTAAATGCTGCCTTGGTTTAAATATATTGTATTTTACATAAAGTATATAGTTCAATTGATAACTACATAGAGTTCCAAATTGTTAGGCTATTACCAAAGCACCTTATACCACCCACCACTGCGACCTGTATGCTCGAGTCGGCTGGCCCTCGCTACATATTCACCGCCAGACCCACTGGCTCCAGGTCATCTACAAGTCCATGCTAGGTAAAGCTCCGCCTTATCTCAGTTCACTGGTCACGATGGAAACATCCACCCGTAGCACGCGCTCCAGCAGGTCTATCTCACTGATTAACCCTAAAGCCAACACCTCAACTTTAAACATCTGCTATCTGAGCAGCTAACCGATGGCTGCAGCTGTACATAGTCCATCGGTAAATAGCCCACCCAATTTACCTACCTCATCCCCATACTGTTTTTATTTATTTACTTTTCTGCTCTTTTGCACACCAGTATCTCTACCTGTACATGACCATCTGATCATTTATCACTCCAGTGTTAATCTGCAAAATTGTAATTATTCGCCTACCTCCTCATGCCTTTTGCACACAATGTATATAGACTCTTTTTTTATTTTGTTCTACTGTGTTATTGACTTGTTAATTGTTTACTCCATGTTGTTGTCTGTTCACACTGCTATGCTTTATCTTGGCCAGGTTGCAGTTGTAAATGAGAACTTGTTCTCAACTAGCCTACCTGGTTAAATAAAGGTGAAATAAAAAATAAAAAATTAAAAAATTACTTGACTTGACAAGCAAAATATATATTTTTTTACTACACCCTGGCCAGCTAACATGTGGAGTGCTGACATGTCTCCTGATTGTAATGAACTTCGTCTGTTGTTTGAAGAGTCAGACCGAAATGCAGCGTGTAGGTTACTCATGACTTTTAATGAAGAAAATGCGGTACATGAAAAAACTGAAGAAGAAAACAACAAACGAGTGAAACTAATACAGCCTATCTGGTGACTAACACAGAGACAGGTACAATCACCCACGAAATACAACGCGCACTCAGGCTGCCTAAATACGGTTCCCAATCCGAGACAACTAGAATCAGCTGACTCCAATTAGGAACCGCCTCAGGCAGCCAAGCCTAACTAGACACACCCCTAATAATACACACTCCCAATTAATACAAACCCCAATACGAAATACAACATATAAACCCATGTCACACCCTGGCCTACCCAAACATATAACAAAACACAAGATACAATGACCAAGGCGTGACACTGATGTTGTGGGTTCTGTTCCAAACTGAGCAATGACAAAACCCAAAACAGTTAGTCTTACACAGTTATGCTATTTCCCATGTAAAACATTGAGCAAATCATCAACAGTACTGTAATTTTTCCATTAAAATGTCAGTCAGGCCGAAGGATAGGCTAGGTGGCAACATCCAATCTTGTCATAAATTACATCATGCTTTCACAAATGAATTTTTTATCCAACCCCTTGTTTTTCTGTGCTCACTTGACTATGTTTTTTGTGCGCGTGCGCGTGTGCAGAGAGACTCTGGAGGGGAATGGCTGTCAGTCATTCAGGGATAAATAGAGAGGCAGAGCTCAGAGTTTGTCAGATGGCGGACCTGACAGGGTCACACACAGGACCAAGCAGGAGCAGGACCTCAGCATTTTTACATGTTATTACAAATGGAGAAACATGAAGATGTTCAATATTGTTTTCAAGACAGAAACTCTTCTTGCAGAAAGGCTTTGCTATCAACATCTATCTATATAACACTGTACATCTTCTTCTCATTGATTTCAGCAGTTACAGTATTTTTGAACGTACTGGTGATCATCTCCATCTCTCACTTCAAGCAGCTCCACACTCCAACCAACCTGCTCATTCTCTCTCTGGCTGTGGCAGATCTCCTGGTGGGACTGATTGTGATACCAGTAACGACTGTAGCATTAATGGAATCATGCTGGGGTTTTGGGGAATATTTCTGTGTGTTTTATTTCTACATCACTTGTTTATGTGCTTCCTTATCTCTGGGCAATTTGGTCTTGATTTCTATTGACCGCTATGTTGCTGTGTGTGATCCCTTATTGTACCACTCTAAAATAACAATAACAAGAATGATGTGTTGTATATCCATTACCTGGTGTTTTTATATCATATATGATGCTGCTATTATAAACATATTTGTAAATGTACAGGTACCCAGTCAGTGTTTGAAAGAATGTTTTATTGTTGAAGGGTATATGTGGGGTAATATAATTGACCTTGTAATTACAATGGTTGTCCCGTGCTCTATTATTATAACACTTTATTTGAAAATCTTTGTGGTGGCCAGATCACAGGCCAGAAAGGTGTTTTCAAAAGAGGCTGCCTGTGTGTTTGGTGTTAAAACAGTACAGGCAAATAAGTCTGAGAGAAAAGCAACAAAAACTCTGTCTATTGTTGTTATCAACTATCTCATTTGTTGGATTCCAATTCAATTTTATTTATTTTTTCTTTTCATTGACAATGTATCATTATTCATAATCAGTTTTCTTCCACTTGTTAATTCCTTAATTAATCCAATAATTTATGCTTTCTTTTATCCATGGTTCAAAGTGACAGCTAAAATTATTTTAACTCGGGTGAAGTTAAGGTGTTCATAGTTCCTATGTTTTTACTCCCTAATTTCACATAATTATGTTATACTGTTTTGTTGTTTTTGTTTCTTTCATGGAACAATATATTGACACTACCTTGCTCTGTGTTCTCACCATAGATACATGTGGTGTTTTTTGAGAATGATTTGGCTGGATTGGATTGGAATGACTTGGAAAAGGCATACGCTTGTTTTATAGAAGACATTGTAGTCATTTTGGGTTGTATATTCCAAATACTAAAGTCTGTGGTTGTTCCATATTATTTAATGATCAATTCTATGCAATTATTCAAAAAGTACATTTTGTGGATGTCTGTAGGTTGTTTAACATCACCCTCTAGTGGCTTAATTGCGACGCAGCGCCTTTAACAAGTGGAGTACTGTTTAAATGTACAATACCTCATGATATCAGATAACTTCCAGGTCTAAATCAATGGTCTATTGTATAAGTATTTGATGGTAAAATGTAAGAAGATGCAATTAAGGGTAACCCTTTATAATAACATTCAGTAATAAAGCATTTGTAAGGCATTTCCAGTTTGTTCACCATTTATTAATCATTATTCCCACGTTAGTTAAGTGTTACTCAGCTAGGTATTCTCACATTTATAAATTACTACTATATGCATTAATGATTAAACACAATAATGCAGGAGACCACAGCAGACACTTCAATCTCAACATACTGGTTATGAACACTACCACTACTCTCACTACATCGGTGCTGCCAGGTCAGGGGTCACACCAGATCAGCTCTGTCAGATGCTGTTGAGTCTGAATGAATATAGAGATTAGTAAGACTTTATAATAGCACTTTGTAATAAATATTTTATGATGGATTAGCAAATAGTTTATTCATTATTCATTTATCATTACTCTCAGATGTGTTTTAGCAAGATAGTTATTCCCACATTTATAAACAACTTCTTTAGTATGTAATAATGATTCATAAGATGTTTAATAAATATCCTTATAAACCATTTACTGATCATTAGTCAAGTAGTTTTCTAGTCTCTAATCTAAAGGGAGGACTATTCATACTTTCTTAATACTTTATAAATGTTTGAACAGTGACCAGATTAATTTATCACAAAAATATGGACATGCTATTGGTAGACATTCCAGCAGTACCTGATGCTCCTTACGGTTTCAAAATGACCTAGAACAAATCAATGGTTAAACAATAAGCACACAACACAGAGGATGTTGAAGGAAATGTATTGAACATTTTATTCCAAAACAGTCACACTGTTGTAGTAGTGTGCTGAAGGATGGTAACATTATTGTCTGTTGGCAGTGACTACCAAAACCAAAGTGTGGATTGCAGTCACTCATTAGAGCAGTTCATAGACTGCTTACAGGGTAATAGAAACAATATATAAATACATAATTTAATTGAACATTATGTTTAAATGGTTACCATCTCGAAATACACTACAAGTGAAGTTGTCCAAATACGTACTACTTTTTCAAATGGGGGGACTAGATACATAAGGTGTTTTTGAAAATTCCCTCAAATAAAAGGTGACATTCTCTAATGTCTCCTCATATGAAACATTTGATCTCAAATCCAAAATGCGGGAGTAAAGAGACTCATTCCTAAATTGTTTTACTGCAGTGTTTTACACCCACTGGGCTCACACTGGTGGAATCAACGTCGTCATGATGAAGTTGCTGGTGTCGTTCAGTTGGGAACGGGCAATCTCTGTGGCAGCGGAGCGATGATCCAGTCCTGGCAGAAACATCCTTGAAGTTGATATGGAGGGCCTCACCATGAAGTAGACAGCACTCCACTTCTGTAGGGAGCGTCACTGGGAGGGAGACAGCGCTCCTCTTCTGTAGGGGGCGTCACCGTGAAGTAGACAGCACTCCTCTTCTGTAGAGGGCGTCACCATGAAGTAGACAGCACTCCTCTTCTGTAGGGGGCGTCACCGTGAAGTAGACAGCACTCCTCTTCTGTAGGGGGCGTCACCGTGAAGTAGACAGCACTCCTCTTCTGTAGGGGGCGTCACCGTGAAGTAGACAGCACTCCT
This sequence comes from Oncorhynchus keta, assembly GCF_023373465.1. Taxonomy (NCBI): domain Eukaryota; kingdom Metazoa; phylum Chordata; class Actinopteri; order Salmoniformes; family Salmonidae; genus Oncorhynchus; species Oncorhynchus keta. Next base: position 45,413,181 of record NC_068427.1, on the reverse strand, counting down.
CTTCTGTAGGGGGCGTCACCATGAAGTAGACAGCACTCCTCTTCTGTAGGGGGCGTCACCATGAAGTAGACAGCACTCCTCTTCTGTAGGGGGCGTCACCATGAAGTAGACAGCACTCCTCTTCTGTAGGGGGCGTCACCATGAAGTAGACAGCACTCCTCTTCTGTAGGGGGTGTCACCGTGAAGTAGACAGCACTCCTCTTCTGTAGGGGGCGTCACCATGAAGTAGACAGCACTCCTCTTCTGTAGGGGGCGTCACCATGAAGTAGACAGCACTCCTCTTCTGTAGGGGGCGTCACCGTGAAGTAGACAGCACTCCTCTTCTGTAGGGGGCGTCACCGTGAAGTAGACAGCACTCCTCTTCTGTAGAGGGCGTCACCGTGAAGTAGACAGCACTCCTCTTCTGTAGGGGGCGTCACCATGAAGTAGACAGCACTCCTCTTCTGTAGAGGGCGTCACCGTGAAGTAGACAGCACTCCTCTTCTGTAGGGGGCGTCACCGTGAAGTAGACAGCGCTCCTCTTCTGTAGAGGGCGTCACCATGAAGTAGACAGCACTCCTCTTCTGTAGAGGGCGTCACCATGAAGTAGACAGCACTCCTCTTCTGTAGGGGGCGTCACCGTGAAGTAGACAGCACTCCTCTTCTGTAGGGGGCGTCACCGTGAAGTAGACAGCACTCCTCTTCTGTAGGGGGCGTCACCATGAAGTAGACAGCACTCCTCTTCTGTTAGCTTCCAGATCTGCCAGTCAACCAGTCTCTTCCAGATCTGCTAGTCAACCAGAATCTTCCAGATCCGCCAGCCAGCCAGGATCTACCGGAGCCTACTACCTGCCTGAGCTTCATCTCAGTACTGGGCTTCCTCTCAGTACTGGGCTTTCGCTCAGTACTGGACTTTCTCTCAGTACTGGGCTTTCTCTCAGTACCGGGCTTTCTCTCAGTTCCGGGCTGCCCCTCAGTCCCGAGCTGCCTCTCAGTCCCGAGCTGCCCCTCAGTCCCGAGCTGCCCCTCAGTCCCGAGCTGCCCCTCAGTCCCGAGCTGCCTCAGTCCCGAGCTGCACCTCAGTCCCAAGCTGCCCCTCAGTCACGAGCTGCTCCTCAGTTCTGTGGGGTTCTGACTGTCATGGTCGGCGGCGAGGGTGGATTATCCCAGGACGCGAAGGGGAGGAACTAGGACATTAATGGAGTGGGGTCCACGTCCCGAGCCGGAACCGCCACCATGGACAGACGCCCACCCGGACCCTCCCTATGGTTTTGAGGTGCGTCCGGGATTCCGCACCTTAGGGGGGTTCTGTCACGCCTTGGTCTTAGTATTTTGTGTTTTCTTTAATTATTTGTTCAGGCCAGGGTGTGACATGGGGTTATTGTATTGTCGTATTGGGGTTTTTGTAGGCATTGGGATTGTGGTTGATTAGGGGTGTGTCTAGTATAGGCTTGGCTGCCTGAGGCGGTTCTCAATCAGAGTCAGGTGATTCTTGTTGTCTCTGATGGGGAACCGTATTTAGGTAGCCTGGGTTTCACTTTGTATTTCGTGGGTGATTGTTCCTGTCTCTGTGTAGTTTCACCAGATAGGCTGTAATTAGGTTTCACGGTCCGTTTTGTTGTTTTGTATTTGTATTCAGTTATTTCATGTACCGCGATTCATTCATTAAAGACATTAGTAACCACCACTCTGCATTTCGGTCCGACTCTCTTTCTACAAACGAAGAACGCCGTTAAACTTATACACACAATGTAAGTGGATGGAATAAGAATATGTACATGTAAATATATGGATGCGCGATGGCCGTCCGGCATAGGCAAGATGCAATAGATGGTATAAAATACAGAATATAGTACATATGAGATGAGTAATGTAGGATATGTAAACATTATTAAAGTGGCATTATTTCAAGTGACTAGTGATACCTATATTAAATCCATTTATTAAAGTGACCAGTGATTTGAGTCTGTATGTAAGCAGCAGCCTCTCTATGTAAGTAAGCATTTCACTGTAAGGTCTACTACACCTGTTGTATTCTGCGCATGCGATAAATAAAATTGGATTTGATTAGACCGTTGCTCCACTCTTTAACCTTTTAAAAATAGTTCTCAGGCCTCACACCCTCTCCCTCTCTCTCTCTCTCTCTCTCTCTCTCTCTCTCTCTCTCTCTCTCTTTGGAGACAGGTGTGCTGGAGTCAGAGCAGATCCCTACCAGCTGTAACCCGTTCCATAATCAGCACCTCTACATATACTCATTCCTGCCACCTCCACTCTGCCAGGTCGTAAACTCTGCTCAGTCAGTTCTTATCCTAGCCTTTTGTCAATTCTCTAGGTCCTGTTGCCCTGCTGTGCTTGTTTCTCTGCCTTACACCGTTTTGTCCTCTCATTGCAGTACTGCTCTGTCTCTGGCTCCTGTCTCCTGTACCACATCTCACCACCAACCACCTTGCTCTGGACACCCCGCCAACCCGGATGTCCAAGCGGTTTCTGAATCCTGGCTCAAGAAGTTCAACAAAAATCCTGAAATTTCTATCCCTAACTATAACATTTTCTGACAAGATTGAACTGCCAAAGGGGGCAGAGTTGCAATCTACTGCAGAGGTAGCCTGCAGAGTTCTGTCAAACTATCCAGGTCTGTGCCAAAACAATTCGACCTTCTCCTTTTAAAAATCCAACTATCCAGGAACAAGTCTCCCACCGTTGCCGCTTGTTATAGACCCCCTTCAGCCCCCAGCTGGGCCTTGGACACCTTATGTAAATTGATTGCCCCCCATCTATCTTCAGAATTCGTACTGTTAGGTGACCTAAACTGGGACATGCTTAAAACCCTGGCAGTCTTACAATCTAAGGGATATACCCTCAATCTCAACCTACCAGGTGTTCAAACAGGATCTCAGTGATCACTGTGTTCAACCAGGATCTCAGTGATCACTGCCTCATTGCCTGCATGAGTAATGGATCCGTGGTCAAACGACCACCCTTCATCACTGTTAAATGCTCCCTAAAACTCTTCTGCGAGCAAGCCTTTCTAATCGACCTGGCCCGGGTATCCTGGAAGGATATTGACCTCATCTCGTCAGTAAAGAATGCCGGATGCTGTTTAAAAGTGCTTCCCTCACCATCTTAAATAAGCATGCCCATTCAAAAATTGTAGAACGAAGAACCCCAGACTTGACTGCCCTTGACCAGCACAAAAACATCATGTGGTGTTCTGCATTAGCATCGAATAGCCCCAGAGAAAATCACCTTTTCAGGGAAGTCAGGAACCAATATACCTAGTCAGTTAGGAAAGCTAAGGCTAGCTTTTTCAAACAGAAATTTGCATCCTGTAGCACTAATTCCAAAAAGTTTTGGGACACTGTAAAGTCCATGGAGAATAAGAGCTCTTCCTCCCAGTTGCCCACTGCACTGATGCTAGCAAACACTGTCACCGCCAATAAATCAACGATAATAGATCATTTCAATAAGAATTTTTCTAAGGCTGGCCATGCTTTCCACCTGGCTTTCCCGGCCCCCGCCCCCACCTCTTCTTCACCCAAATACAAACAGCAGATGTTTTGAAAGAGCTGCAAAATCTGGATCCCTACAAATCAGCTGGGCGAGACAATCTGGACGAGACAATCTGGACTCTCTCTTTCTAAAATTATCTGCTGAAATTGTTGCAACCCCTATTACTAGCCTGTTCAACCTCTCTTTCTTATCGTCTGAGTTCAACCTCTCTTTCGTATCGTCTGAGATCCCCAAAGATTGGAAAGCTGTCACAGTCATCCCCCTCTTCAAAGGGGGAGACACTCTAGACCCAAACTCTTATAGACCAAAATGCATCCTGCCCTGCCTTTATAAAACCTTCGAAAGCAAAGTTAACAAACAGATCACCGACCATTTCGAATCCCACCGTACCTTCTCCATTATGCAATCTGGCTTCCGAGCTGGTCACGAGTGCACCTCAGCCATGCTCAAGGTCCTAAACAATACCAATACTGTGCAGCCGTCTTCATCAACCTGGCCAAGGCTTTCGACTCTGTCAATCACAGCATTCTTATCTGCAGACTCAATAGCCTTGGCTTCTCAAATCACTGCCTCACCTGGTTCACCAACTACTTCTCAGGTAGAGTTCAGTGTGTCAAATCGGAGACTTCTGGCAGTCTCTATCGGGGTGCCACAGGGTTCAATTCTCAGGCTGACTTTTTTATGTATGTGTACTTCCGGGTTGGAGCGAGCGGTTGGAGCGAGCGGTCGCATTCGCACTTCGGTCCGCAGGTAGGATAACTTTTCATTACATTTCATTACATTTCATTATAGTACAACGGTTTGATTTGTCTAATCTTAGCAATTTCTTCTTAGCTAGCTACATAGCCGTCTTTGTATCAAAGATAATTGCGTAATTATCGTATTTCGTTGTCCTAACGTAGTCTACACTGCTATCTGCCCAGCAGCTAGCCAGCTAGCAAATGTCTACCGTCTACCGAATAGCAGCACTGTAGAAACTATTACACTCAACTGAACGACTTGATTAGTGTAGTGTTAGCTAGCTACATAGTTGTCTTTGCTGTCTTCGTATCCAAGATAATTGTGTTGTTTAGAGTGTGTAGTCTTAGAGTGATTATCTTAATTTACAGAGGTTAGCTAGCCAGCTATTTGTCGTCCTTAACGTAGGAGACACTGCTAGCTAGCCAACAGCTAGCCAACGTCTACCGAATAAAATTCCCACTCAACAACCCGGTCGCGTTCCGCTCGCTCCACAGGTAGTATCACATTTTCATTTCATTTCATTACAGCACAACAGTTTGATTTGTTTGATCGTAGCTAGCTACATAGCTAGCTACATAGCCGTCTTTGTATCAAAGATAATTGTGTAGTCTAGAGCGATTTTCTAGGTTAGCTAGCCAGCTATTGTCGTTCTTTTAACGCAACGTAACGTAATCAACACTGCTAGCTAGCCAGCTAGCCCCTGAATAGCAGCACTGTAGAAACTATTACACTCAACGGAACGACTTGATTAGTGTAGTGTCAACAACGCAGCCACTGCCAGCTAGCCTACAAAGTCAACAACGCAGCCACTGCCAGCTAGCCTACTTCAGCAGTACTGTACAATTTTAATCATTTTAGTCAATAAGATTCTTGCTACGTAAGCTTAACTTTCTGAACATTCGAGACGTGTAGTCCACTTGTCATTCCAATCTCCTTGCATTAGCGTAGCCTCTTCTGTAGCCTGTCAACTATGTGTCTGTCTATTCCTGTTCTCTCCTCTCTGCACAGACCATACAAACGCTCCACACCGCTTGGCCGCGGCCACCCTAATCTGGTGGTCCCAGCGTGCACGACCCACGTGGAGTTCCAGGTCTCCGGTAGCCTCTGGAACTGCCGATCTGCGGCCAACAAGGCAGAGTTCATCTCAGCCTATGCCTCCCTCCAGTCCCTCGACTTCTTGGCACTGACGGAAACATGGATCACCACAGATAGCACTGCTACTCCTACTGCTCTCTCTTCATCCGCCCACGTGTTCTCGCACACCCCGAGAGCTTCTGGTCAGCGGGGTGGTGGCACCGGGATCCTTCTCTCTCCCAAGTGGTCATTCTCTCTTTCTCCCCTTACCCATCTGTCTATCGCCTCCTTTGAATTCCATGCTGTCACAGTTACCAGCCCTTTCAAGCTTAACATCCTTATCATTTATCGCCCTCCAGGTTCCTCTGAGAGTTCATCAATGAGCTTGATGCCTTGATAAGCTCCTTTCCTGAGGACGGCTCACCTCTCACAGTTCTGGGCGACTTTAACCTCCCCACGTCTACCTTTGACTCATTCCTCTCTGCCTCCTTCTTTCCACTCCTCTCCTCTTTTGACCTCACCCTCTCACCTTCCCCCTACTCACAAGGCAGGCAATACGCTCGACCTCATCTTTACTAGATGCTGTTCTTCCACTAACCTCATTGCAACTCCCCTCCAAGTCTCCGACCACTACCTTGTATCCTTTTCCCTCTCGCTCTCATCCAACACTTCCCACACTGCCCCTACTCGGATGGTATCGTGCCGTCCCAACCTTCGCTCTCTCTCCCCCGCTACTCTCTCCTCTTCCATCCTATCATCTCTTCCCTCTGCTCAAACCTTCTCCAACCTATCTCCCGATTCTGCCTCCTCAACCCTCCTCTCCTCCCTTTCTGCATCCTTTGACTCTCTATGTCCCCTATCCTCCAGGCCGGCTCGGTCCTCCCCTCCCGCTCCGTAGCTCGACGACTCATTGCGAGCTCACAGAACAGTGCTCCGGGCAGCCGAGCGGAAATGGAGGAAAACTCGCCTCCCTGCGGACCTGGCATCCTTTCACTCCCTCCTCTCTACATTTTCCTCCTCTGTCTCTGCTGCTAAAGCCACTTTCTACCACTCTAAATTCCAAGCATCTGCCTCTAACCCTAGGAAGCTCTTTGCCACCTTCTCCTCCCTCCTGAATCCTCCTCCCCCTCCCCCTCCTCCCTCTCTGCAGATGACTTCGTCAACCATTTTGAAAAGAAGGTCGACGACATCCGATCCTCGTTTGCTAAGTCAAACGACACCGCTGGTTCTGCTCACACTGCCCTACCCTGTGCTCTGACCTCTTTCTCCCCTCTCTCTCCAGATGAAATCTCGCGTCTTGTGACGGCCGGCCGCCCAACAACCTGCCCGCTTGACCCTATCCCCTCCTCTCTTCTCCAGACCATTTCCGGAGACCTTCTCCCTTACCTCACCTCGCTCATCAACTCATCCCTGACCACTGTCTACGTCCCTTCCGTCTTCAAGAGAGCGAGAGTTGCACCCCTTCTGAAAAAACCTACACTCGATCCCTCCGATGTCAACAACTACAGACCAGTATCCCTTCTTTCTTTTCTCTCCAAAACTCTTGAACGTGCCGTCCTTGGCCAGCTCTCCCGCTATCTCTCTCAGAATGACCTTCTTGATCCAAATCAGTCAGGTTTCAAGACTAGTCATTCAACTGAGACTGCTCTTCTCTGTATCACAGAGGCGCTCCGCACTGCTAAAGCTAACTCTCTCTCCTCTGCTCTCATCCTTCTAGACCTATCGGCTGCCTTCGATACTGTGAACCATCAGATCCTCCTCTCCACCCTCTCCGAGTTGGGCATCTCCGGCGCGGCCCACGCTTGGATTGCGTCCTACCTGACAGGTCGCTCCTACCAGGTGGCGTGGCGAGAATCTGTCTCCTCACCACGCGCTCTCACCACTGGTGTCCCCAGGGCTCTGTTCTAGGCCCTCTCCTATTCTCGCTATACACCAAGTCACTTGGCTCTGTCATAACCTCACATGGTCTCTCCTATCATTGCTATGCAGACGACACACAATTAATCTTCTCCTTTCCCCTTCTGATGACCAGGTGGCGAATCGCATCTCTGCATGTCTGGCAGACATATCAGTGTGGATGACGGATCACCACCTCAAGCTGAACCTCGGCAAGACGGAGCTGCTCTTCCTCCCGGGGAAGGACTGCCCGTTCCATGATCTCGCCATCACGGTTGACAACTCCATTGTGTCCTCCTCCCAGAGCGCTAAGAACCTTGGCCTGATCCTGGACAACACCCTGTCGTTCTCAACTAACATCAAGGCGGTGGCCCGTTCCTGTAGGTTCATGCTCTACAACATCCGCAGAGTACGACCCTGCCTCACACAGGAAGCGGCGCAGGTCCTAATCCAGGCACTTGTCATCTCCCGTCTGGATTACTGCAACTCGCTGTTGGCTGGGCTCCCCCTGCCAGTTCTCTCACGTCACCTTCCCCTCCTCCGCTCTCTCCACTGGCTTCCAGTTGAAGCTCGCATCCACTACAAGACCATGGTGCTTGCCTACGGAGCTGTGAGGGGAACGGCACCTCAGTACCTCCAGGCGCTGATCAGGCCCTACACCCAATCAAGGGCACTGCGTTCATCCACCTCTGGCCTGCTCGCCTCCCTACCACTGAGGAAGTACAGTTCCCGCTCAGCCCAGTCAAAACTGTTCGCTGCTCTTGGCCCCCAATGGTGGAACAAACTCCCTCACGACGCCAGGACAGCGGAGTCAATCACCACCTTCCAGAGACACCTGAAACCCCACCTCTTTAAGGAATACCTAGGATAGGATAAAGTAATCCTTCTCACCCCCCTTAAAAGATTTAGATGCACTATTGTAAAGTGGCTGTTCCACTGGATGTCATAAGGTGAATGCACCAATTTGTAAGTCGCTCTGGATAAGAGCGTCTGCTAAATGACTTAAATGTAAATGTAAATGTCCTGCGTGGAAATTGGTGCGCAAAACTCAGCTGCTGGTATTTTTCCATGGGATTCAGAGAAAAACCATGCTTCCACGAACGGCATATCAATGAAGAGATATTTGACAAAACACCTTGAGGATTGATTCAAACAACGTTTGCCATTGTTTCGGTCAATATTATGGAGTTAATTCGGAAAAAGTTCGACGTGTAGGTGACTGAATTTTCGGTTTGTTTCGGTAGCCAAATGTGATGTACAAAATGGAGCGATTTGTCCTACACAAAGAATCTTTCAGGAAAAACTGGACATCTGCTATGTAACTGAGAGTCTCCTCATTGAAACATCTGAAGTTCTTCAAAGGTAAATTATTTTATTTGATTGCTTTGCTGGTTTTTGTGAATATGTTGCATGCTAAATGCTAAGCTAGCTATCAACACTCTTACACAAATTATTGATTTTCTATGGTTCAAAAGCATATTTTGAAAATCTGAGATGACAGTGTTGTTAAGAAAAGGCTAAGCTTGAGAACAGGCATATTTATTTCATTTCATTTGCGATTTTCAGAAATCGTTAACGTTGCGTTATGGTAATGAGCTTGAGCAGTAGTGACGATCCCAGATCCGGGATGAGGATTAAAAGAAACACCAAACACGCTCTCACACACACCCCAACGGACCAATTTATCTTGTGTTGAGAGTGTCACGACTTCTGGGCTGAACTAGCTCAGAACTCCTTACGCCACTCCTCAACTAACTTGTCCCCTTTTGAGTGTGTGTTAGGTTAACAGCCGGTCCTGGCTCCATGGCATCAGAGCCAGACCGAGGCTCCTGTGGTGGTGGAATGGTTACAGCGCTCCAAGGACACCTGGAAAGGGTCTGGCTCTCGACCCGAAACCTGTCCCTCCGCCTGCCCTGTCGGAAGCTGGGGCCGCAGTGTGTGGGGCCGTTCAAAGTCCTGAGGAGAATAAACGAGGTGTGTTACAGGTTACAACTTCCTAGGTATTACCGTATTAACCCCTCGTTTCATGTGTCTCTCCTCAGGCCGGTGGTGGCTGGTCCCCTGCAAGAAGGTGAGGTGCCTGCGCCCCCTCTGGACATCGAGGGGTCCCCGGCGTACACAGTTCGGGGCATTCTGGATTCGAGATGCCGGGTGGGGGGCCTACAGTATCTCGTGGACTGGGAGGGGTACGGTCCGGAGGAGAGATGCTGAGTTCCGGTGGGAGACATTTTGGACCCTTCTCTCTTGAGAGATTTCCACCGCCTCCACCCGGATCGCCCAGCACCTCGTCCTCCGGGTCGTCAGAAGAGGAGCACTGACCAGCACCGCAGGACGGTGGCGGCGCGCTGCGGGAGCCGCGCGTCGGGGGGTACTGTCACGACTTTCGCTGAGGTCGGCTCTCCTGCCTGTTCGGGCGGTGCTCGGCGGTCGTCGTCACCGTCCTACTAGCCACTACCAATCCCTTTTCGTGTGTCTGTTGGTTTTGTCTGATTGGTTTCACCTGTGTTTAGTTAATTAGTGTCTGTATATATGTAGTAGGTTGTCCCGCCCTTGTTTTGTGCGGGATTGTTATTTGTATTCATGTCAGTTGGTGTAGTACTTGTGTTTTTATTCTCCGGTCTGTCTTTGATCCTGTGTTGGATTGTTCACCCTGTGTGTGTTGGGTTGACCGTGTTTTTGTTCACCGGAGAATAAACTGTTGTATCACTATCCGCTTTCTGCGCCTGATTCCACCCACCTTGATAAGACGTGACAGAGAGCGAGACATAAACAGATCAGGAAGACAGACAGACAGACAGACCAGACAGGCAGACGGACGGACAGAGATTTCTTTAAAGGTAAATTATATTTTCTTTTAAAATATTTTTATCGTCTTCTAAATCTTTAGTACAGAAATGCAAACCTATTACAATTATTAAAAGTTTACAGTGCAATAATAAATTATTCCACAAATGTTTTTACTAAACCTTTGTAACGGCGTTCTTCGTTTGTCAAAAGAGAGTCGGACCGAAATGCAGCGTGGTGGTTACTCATGTCTTTAATGAAGAAAAACAAAAGCGATACATGAAATAACTATTAGAAACAAAAACAACAAACGGAACGTGAAACCTAAATACAGCCTATCTGGTGAACACTACACTGAGACAGGAACAATCACCCACGAAATACAAAGCGAAACCAGGCTACCTAAATACGGTTCCCAATCAGAGACAACGAGAATCACCTGACTCTGATTGAGAACCGCCTCAGGCAGCCAAGCCCATACAACACCCCTACTCAGCCGCAATCCCAATAATACAAAAACCCCAATACGAAATACAACAACATAAACCCATGTCACACCCTGGCCAAACCACAATAGAGACATAAAGCTCTCTACGGTCAGGCCGTGACATTATTGGAGTCATTAAAACTTGTTTTTCAACTACTCAACAAATTTCTTGTTAACAAACTATAGTTTTGGCAAAACTGTTAGGACATCTACTTTGTGCTTGACACAAGTCATTTTTTCCCGCAATTGTTTACAGACAGATTATTTCACTTCTAATTCACTGTATCACAATTCCCCAGTGGGTCAGAAGTTTACATACACTATATTGACTGTGCCTTTAAATAGCTTGCAAAATTACTTAATGGCTTTAGAAGCTTCTGATAGGCTAATTGACATAATTTGAGGCAATTGGAGGTGTACCTGTGGATGTATTTCAAGGTCAACCTTCAAACCCAGTGCTTCTTTACTTGACATCATGGGAAAATCAAAAGAAATCAGCCAAGACCTCAGAAAAAGTCTGGTTCATCCTTGGGAGCAATTTCCAAATGCCTGCAGGTACCACGTTCATCTGTACAAACAAGTATAAACACCATGGGACCACGCAGCCATCACACTGCTCAGGAAGGAGACGTGTTCTGTCTCTTAGAGATGAACGTACTTTAGTGCGAAAAGCGCAAATCAATCCCAGAACCACAGCAAAGGACCTTGTGAAGATGCTGGAGGAAACATGTACAAAAGTATCTATATCCACAGTAAAACGTGTCCTATATTGACATAACCTGAAAGGCCGCTCAGCAAGGAAGAAGCCATAGCTCCACAACCACCATAAAAAGACAGACGACGGTTTGCAACTGCACATGGGGACAAAGATCGTACTTTTTGGAGAAATGTCAGATGAAACAAAAATAGAAGGGCCAAAGCAACAAACAATTATGTCATACATTACATCATTGTGTGCTTACTTGTGTATGTGTTTGTGCTTTTGTGTGCAGAGAGACTACGAGGAGGGGAGTGGCTGTCAGTAACTCAGGGATAAATAGAGAGGCAGAGCTCAGAGTTTGGCAGAAGGCTGACCAGGCAGGATCGAGCACAGGACCAAGCAGGAACACGAGGACATCAGCATTTAGATTTTGTTTTTCAAATGGAGGAACATGAAGATATTCAATACTGTTTTCAAGACAGAAACTCTTCTTGCAAAAAGGCTTTGCTATCGATATCTATCTACATAACACTGTACATCTTCTTCTCATTGATTTCAGCAGTTACAGTATTTTTGAACATACTGGTGATCATCTCCATCTCTCACTTCAAGCAGCTCCACACTCCAACCAACCTGCTCATCCTCGCTCTGGCTGCATCAGATCTCCTGGTGGGACTGATTGTGATACCAGTAATGACTGTAGCAATAATTGAATCATGCTGGGGTTTTGGGAAATATTTCTGTGCGTTTCTTCTCTACATTACTTGTTTATGTACTTCTTTATCTCTGGGCAGTTTGGTCTTGATTTCTATTGACCGCTATGTTGCTGTGTGTGATCCCTTATTGTACCACTCTAAAATAACAACAACAAGAATTATATGTTGTATATCCATTACCTGGTGTTGTTGTATTATATACAATGCTGCTATTATAAAAGACATTGTAAATGTACAGGTACCCAGTAGGTGTTTGAATGAATGTTTTATTGTCGAAGGAATAACCTGGGGTAATATAATTGACTTTGTATTTACAATGGTTGTCCCGTGCTCTGTTATTATAACACTTTATTTGAAAATCTTTGCGGTGGCCAGATCACAGGCCAGAAAGGTATTTTCAAAAGAGGCTGCCAGTGTGTCTGGTGGTAAAACAGTACAGGCAAGTAAGTCTGAGAGGAAAGCAGCAAAACTCTGTCTATTGTTGTTGTCAACTATTTCATTTGTTGGATTCCATTTCTATTTTCTTTTTCTTTGTTTCTTTTTTAAGTGACAATTTACTATCATTCATCCTCAGCTTTCTGCCACTTGTTAATTCCTTAATTAATCCAATAATTTATGCTTTCTTTTATCCATGGTTCAAAGTGACTGCTAAACATATTTTAACTCTGAAGTTAAGGTGTTAATAGTTCCTGTATTTGTATTTCTAAGTTTGAAAAAATGGTTTGACATAGTTTTGTTACACAATTGTTCTTTCATGCAACAATACACTGACAATACAGAGATGAATGTGGTGTTGATACAGAATGATTTGGCTGGATTGGATTGGAATGACTTAAAGAAGGCATAAATAAAAAAAGGAGAATGCATAAGAAGGTATAAGCTTGTTTTATAAAATACACTGAAGTCATTTTGGGTTGTATTCTCCAAAGTCCAAAGCCTGTGGTTGTTCCATGTTATTTAATGATAAATAGTATTTAATTATTCTAAAAGTACATTTTGAGGAAGTCATGAATCATGATATATATTGTCTAACATTTCCCTCTAGTGGCTACATAGTGACACAACACCTTTAACAAGTGCAGAGAAGTTGAAATGTTCAGTACGGCATGATATCAGATGACGTCCAAGTCTATCTCAATGGTGTATTGTGTAAGTAGTTGATGGTAAAATGCAAGAATATGCAATTATGTGTACCACTTTATAATGTTCAGTAATAAGCCATTTGGTAGGTATTTACAGTTTGCTAACCATTTATTATTACGCACATATTTGTTAAATGTTAATCACCTGGGTATTATGACATAATATATATAATAATAATAATAATATATGCCATTTAGCAGACGCTTTTATCCAAAGCGACTTACAGTCATGTGTGCATACATTCTACGTAGTCGAACCCACTACCCTGGCGTTACAAGCGCCATGCTCTACCAACTGAGCTACAGAAGGACATTTATAAATAACTAATATATACAGTAATGATTAAACACAACAGTGTACAGCAGACACTTCACCTCAACATACTGGTTATGAACACTGCCATTACTCTCACTACATCACTGCTGCTAGGTCAGGGGTCACGCCAGAGCAGCTCTCCCTGAAGATGTTGAGCGTGAATGAATATAGTGATTGGGTAACACACTAAATAATTAAGAATGGATAAGTATATCGTTTATTCATAATGTATATATCATTACTTCTTCATCGGTTTTAGCAAGCCAGTTCTTCACACATTTATAAACAGCTTTCATAGTATGTAATGATTTATAAGAAATGTAAATATCACTCTTGCTGGTGATTCTCTGATCCACCTTTACGCAGACGTCCCCATTCTGTATACATCTGGCCCTTTTTGGACACTGTGCTAATAAACCTGCAAATGAGGTTCAGTGCCATACAACACTTCTTCCGTGGCCACCAACTGCTTTTAAATGCTAGCAAAACTAAGTGCATGCTCTTCAACTGATTGCTTCCCGTACCCTCCCACCCGACTAGCATCACTACTCTGGAAGGTTCTGACTTACAACATGTGGACAACTACAAGTACCTAGGTGTCTGGTTAAACTGTAAACTCTCCTCCAGACTCACATTAAGCATCTCCAATCCAAAATTAAATCTAGAATCGGCTTCCAATTTCGCAACAAAGCCTCCTTCACTCATGCTGCCAAACATACACTCGTAAATCTGACTATCCTACCAATCCTTGACTTTGGCGATCTCATTTACAAAATAGCCTCCAACACTCTACTCAGCAAACTGGATGTATTCTATCACAGTGCCATCTGTTTTGTCACCCCCCACTGCGACCTGTATGCTCTCGTTGGCTGGCCATCACTACATATTCATTGCCAAACCAACTGGCTTCAGGTCATCTATAAGTCTTTGCTAGGTAAAGCCCTGCGTTTTCTCAGCTCCCAACACCCATCCATTGCACGCGCTCCAGCAGGGATATTTCACTGGTCATCCCCAAAGTCAACACTTGCTTTGGCTGTCTTTCCTTCCAGTTATCTGCTGCCAATGACTGGAATTAATGGCAAAAATCACTGAAGCTGGAGTCTTATAACTCCCTCTGTAACTTTAAGCAGCCAACTACCTCATCTCCATATTGTTATTTTGCCTATTGCTCTTTTGCACCCCCATTATCTCTCCTTGCACATGATCATCTTCACACCTATCACTCCAGTGTTAATGCTAAATTGTAAATATTTCACCTCTATGGCCTATTTATTGCCTTACTTCCCTACTCTTCTACGTTTGCACACACTGCACAGAGATTTGTATATAGCCTCCACATTGACTCTGTAACGGTACCCCTGTATATAGCCTCCACAATGGCTCTGTACCGGTACCCCCTGTATATAGCCTCCACATTGACTCTGTACCGGTACCCCCAGTATATAGCCTCCACATTGACTCTGTACCGGTACCCCCTCTATATAGTCTCCACATTGACTCTGTACCGTTCCTCTGTATATAGCCTCCACATTGACTCTGTACCGGTACCCCTGTATATAGCCTCCACATTGACTATGTACCTGTTCGCCCTGTATATAGCCTCCACATTGACTCTGTACCGGTACACCCTGTATATAGCTTCCACATGGACTCTGTACCGTAACACTCTGTATATATCCTCCACATTGGCTCTGCACCGGTACCACCTGTATATAGCCTCCACATTGACACTGTACCGGTACCCCTGTATATAGCCTCCACATTGACTCTGTAACGGTACCCCTGTATATAGCCTCCACAATGGCTCTGTACCGGTACCCCCTGTATATAGCCTCCACATTGACTATGTACCGGTACCCCCAGTATATAGCCTCCACATTGACTCTGTACCGGTACCCCTGTATATAGCCTCCACATTCACTCTGTACCGGTACCCCCTCTATATAGTCTTCACATTGACTCTGTACCGGTACACCCTGTATATAGCCTCCACATTGACTCTGTACCGGTAACACCCTGTATATAGCCTCCACATTGACTCTGTACCGTAACACTCTGTATATAGCCTCCACATTGACTCTGTACCGGTACCCCTGTATATAGCCTCCACATTGGCTCTGTACCGGTACCCCTGTATATAGCCTCCACATTGACTCTGTACCGGTACCCCTGTATATAGCCTCCACATTGACTCTGTACCGGTACCCCCAGTATATAGCCTCCACATTGACTCTGTACCGGTACCCCCTCTATATAGTCTCCACATTGACTCTGTACCGTTACCCCTGTATATAGCCTCCACATTGACTCTGTACCGGTACCTCTGTATATACCCTCCACATTGACTCTGTACCTGTCCGCCCTGTATATAGCCTCCACATTGACTCTGTACCGGTACACCCTGTATATAGCCTCCACATGGACTCTGTACCGTAACACTCTGTATATATCCTCCACATTGGCTCTGTACCGGTACCACCTGTATATAGCCTCCACATTGACACTGTACCGGTACCCCCTGTATATAGCCTCCACATTGACTCTGTAACGGTACCCCTGTATATAGCCTCCACAATGGCTCTGTACCGGTACCCCCTGTATATAGCCTCCACAATGGCTCTGTACCGGTACCCCCTCTATATAGTCTTCACATTGACTCTGTACGGGTACACCCTGTATATAGCCTCCACATTGACTCTGTACCGTAACACTCTGTATATAGCCTCCACATTGACTCTGTACCGGTACCCCCTGTATATAGCCTCCACATTGGCTCTGTACCGGTACCCCCTGTATATAGCCTCCACATTGACTCTGTACCTGTACCCCCAGTATATAGCCTCCACATTGACTCTGTACCGGTACCCCCTGTATATATCCTCCACATTGATTCTGTACTGGTTCGCCCTGTATATAGCCTCCACATTGACTCTGTACCGGTACACCCTGTATATAGCCTCCACATTGACTCTGTACCGGTACCCCCCGTATATAGCATCCACATTGGCTCTGCACCGGTACCCCCTGTATATAGCCTCCACATTGACTCTGTACCAGTACCCCCAGTATATAGCCTCCACATTGACTCTGTACCGGTACCCCCTGTATATAGCCTCCACATTGACTCTGTACTGGTACTCCCTGTATATATCCTCCACATTGACTCTGTACCGGTACCCCTGTATAAAGCCTCCACATTGACTCTGTACCAGTACCCCTTTATATAGCCTCCACATTGACTCTGTACTGGTATCCCTGTATAAAGTCTCCACATTGACTCTGTACCGGTACCCCCCTGTATATAGCCTCCACATTGACTCTGTACCGGTACCCCTGTATATAGCCTCCACATTGACTCTGTACCGGTAGTCCCTGTATATATTCTACACATTGACTCTGTACCGGTACCCCTGTATATAGCCTCCACATTGACTCTGTACCGGTACCCCTGTATATAGTCTCCACATTGACTCTGTACCTGTACCCCTGTATATAGCCTCCACATTGACTCTGTACCGGTACCCCTTTATATAGCCTCCACCTTGACTCTTTACCAGTATCCCTGTATAAAGCCTCCACATTGACTCTGTACCGGTTCGCCCTGTATATAGCCTCCACATTGACTCTGTACTGGTACCCCCTTTATATAGCCTCCACATTGACTCTGTACCGGTGTCCCCTGTATAAAGCCTCCACATTGACTCTGTACCGGTTCGCCCTGTATATAGCCTCCACATTGACTCTGTACTGGTACCCCCTTTATATAGCCTCCACATTGACTCTGTACCGGTACCCCCTGTATATAGCCTCCACATTGACTCTGTACCGGTACTCCCTGTATATATCCTCCACATTGACTCTGTACCGGTACCCCCTGTATAAAGCCTCCACATTGACTCTGTACCGGTATCCCCTGTATAAAGCATCCACATTGACTCTGTACCGGTACTCCCTGTATATAGCCTCCACATTGACTCTGTACTGGTACCCCCTTTATATAGCCTCCACATTGACTCTGTACCGGTGTCCCCTGTATAAAGCCTCCACATTGACTCTGTACCGGTTCGCCCTGTATATAGCCTCCACATTGACTCTGTACTGGTACCCCCTTTATATAGCCTCCACATTGACTCTGTACCGGTACCCCCTGTATATAGCCTCCACATTGACTCTGTACCGGTACTCCCTGTATATATCCTCCACATTGACTCTGTACCGGTACCCCCTGTATAAAGCCTCCACATTGCCTCTGTACCGGTACCCCCTGTATATAGCCTCCACATTGACTCTGTACCGGTACCCCCTGTATAAAGCCTCCACATTGACTCTGTACCGGTACCCCTGTATATAGCCTCCACAATGGCTCTGTACCGGTACCCCTGTATATAGCCTCCACATTGACTCTGTACCGGTACCCCCAGTATATAGCCTCCACATTGACTCTGTACCGGTACCCCTGTATATAGCCTCCACATTCACTCTGTACCGGTACCCCCTCTATATAGTCTTCACATTGACTCTGTACGGGTACACCCTGTATATAGCCTCCACATTGACTCTGTACCGTAACACTCTGTATATAGCCTCCACATTGACTCTGTACCGGTACCCCTGTATATAGCCTCCACATTGGCTCTGTACCGGTACCCCCTGTATATAGCCTCCACATTGACTCTGTACCTGTACCCCCAGTATATAGCCTCCACATTGACTCTGTACCGGTACCCCTGTATATATCCTCCACATTGATTCTGTACTGGTTCGCCCTGTATATAGCCTCCACATTGACTCTGTACCGGTACACCCTGTATATAGCCTCCACATTGACTCTGTACCGGTACCCCCGTATATAGCATCCACATTGGCTCTGCACCGGTACCCCCTGTATATAGCCTCCACATTGACTCTGTACCAGTACCCCAGTATATAGCCTCCACATTGACTCTGTACCGGTACCCCTGTATATAGCCTCCACATTGACTCTGTACTGGTACTCCCTGTATATATCCTCCACATTGACTCTGTACCGGTACCCCTGTATAAAGCCTCCACATTGACTCTGTACCAGTACCCCTTTATATAGCCTCCACATTGACTCTGTACTGGTATCCCCTGTATAAAGTCTCCACATTGACTCTGTACCGGTACCCCTGTATATAGCCTCCACATTGACTCTGTACCGGTACCCCTGTATATAGCCTCCACATTGACTCTGTACCGGTAGTCCCTGTATATATTCTACACATTGACTCTGTACCGGTACCCCTGTATATAGCCTCCACATTGACTCTGTACCGGTACCCCTGTATATAGTCTCCACATTGACTCTGTACCTGTACCCCTGTATATAGCCTCCACATTGACTCTGTACCGGTACCCCCTTTATATAGCCTCCACCTTGACTCTTTACCAGTATCCCCTGTATAAAGCCTCCACATTGACTCTGTACCGGTTCGCCCTGTATATAGCCTCCACATTGACTCTGTACTGGTACCCCTTTATATAGCCTCCACATTGACTCTGTACCGGTGTCCCCTGTATAAAGCCTCCACATTGACTCTGTACCGGTTCGCCCTGTATATAGCCTCCACATTGACTCTGTACTGGTACCCCTTTATATAGCCTCCACATTGACTCTGTACCGGTACTCCCTGTATATATCCTCCACATTGACTCTGTACCGGTACCCCTGTATAAAGCCTCCACATTGACTCTGTACCGGTACCCCCTGTATAAAGCATCCACATTGACTCTGTACCGGTACTCCCTGTATATAGCCTCCACATTGACTCTGTACTGGTACCCCTTTATATAGCCTCCACATTGACTCTGTACCGGTGTCCCCTGTATAAAGCCTCCACATTGACTCTGTACCGGTTCGCCCTGTATATAAGCCTCCACATTGACTCTGTACTGGTACCCCTTTATATAGCCTCCACATTGACTCTGTACCGGTACCCCCTGTATATAGCCTCCACATTGACTCTGTACCGGTACTCCCTGTATATATCCTCCACATTGACTCTGTACCGGTACCCCTGTATAAAGCCTCCACATTGACTCTGTACCGGTACCCCCTGTATAAAGCCTCCACATTGACTCTGTACCGGTACACCCTGTATATAGCCTCCACATTGACTCTGTACCGGTACCCCATTTATATAGCCTCCACATTGACTCTGTACCGGTACACCCTGTATATAGCCTCCACATTGACTCTGTACCGGTACCCCCCGTATATAGCATCCACATTGGCTCTGCACCGGTACCCCCTGTATATAGCCTCCACATTGACTCTGTACCAGTACCCCCAGTATATAGCCTCCACATTGACTCTGTACCGGTACCCCCTGTATATAGCCTCCACATTGACTCTGTACTGGTACTCCCTGTATATATCCTCCACATTGACTCTGTACCGGTACCCCCTGTATAAAGCCTCCACATTGACTCTGTACCAGTACCCCCTTTATATAGCCTCCACATTGACTCTGTACTGGTATCCCCTGTATATAGCCTCCACATTGACTCTGTACCGGTACTCCCTGTATATATCCTCCACATTGACTCTGTACCGGTACCCCTGTATAAAGCCTCCACATTGACTCTGTACCGGTACCCCTGTATAAAGCCTCCACATTGACTCTGTACCGGTACACCCTGTATATAGCCTCCACATTGACTCTGTACCGGTACCCCATTTATATAGCCTCCACATTGACTCTGTACCGGTACACCCTGTATATAGCCTCCACATTGACTCTGTACCGGTACCCCGTATATAGCATCCACATTGGCTCTGCACCGGTACCCCTGTATATAGCCTCCACATTGACTCTGTACCAGTACCCCCAGTATATAGCCTCCACATTGACTCTGTACCGGTACCCCCTGTATATAGCCTCCACATTGACTCTGTACTGGTACTCCCTGTATATATCCTCCACATTGACTCTGTACCGGTACCCCCTGTATAAAGCCTCCACATTGACTCTGTACCAGTACCCCCTTTATATAGCCTCCACATTGACTCTGTACTGGTATCCCCTGTATAAAGTCTCCACATTGACTCTGTACCGGTACCCCCTGTATATAGCCTCCACATTGACTCTGTACCGGTACCCCCTGTATATAGCCTCCACATTGACTCTGTACCGGTACCCCTGTATATAGCCTCCACATTGACTCTGTACCGGTAGTCCCTGTATATATCCTACACATTGACTCTGTACCGGTACCCCTGTATATAGCCTCCACATTGACTCTGTACCGGTACCCCCTGTATATAGTCTCCACATTGACTCTGTACCCATACCCCTGTATATAGCCTCCACATTGACTCTGTACCGGTACCCCTTTATATAGCCTCCACCTTGACTCTTTACCGGTATCCCTGTATAAAGCCTCCACATTGACTCTGTACCGGTTCGCCCTGTATATAGCCTCCACATTGACTCTGTACTGGTACCCCTTTATATAGCCTCCACATTGACTCTGTACCGGTGTCCCCTGTATAAAGCCTCCACATTGACTCTGTACCGGTTCGCCCTGTATATAGCCTCCACATTGACTCTGTACTGGTACCCCTTTATATAGCCTCCACATTGACTCTGTACCGGTACCCCGTGTATATAGCCTCCACATTGACTCTGTACCGGTACTCCCTGTATATATCCTCCACATTGACTCTGTACCGGTACCCCCTGTATAAAGCCTCCACATTGACTCTGTACCGGTATCCCTGTATAAAGCATCCACATTGACTCTGTACCGCTACTCCCTGTATATAGCCTCCACATTGACTCTGTACTGGTACCCCTTTATATAGCCTCCACATTGACTCTGTACCGGTGTCCCCTGTATAAAGCCTCCACATTGACTCTGTACCGGTTCGCCCTGTATATAGCCTCCACATTGACTCTGTACCGTAACACTCTGTATATAGCCTCCACATTGACTCTGTACCGGTACCCCTGTATATAGCCTCCACATTGGCTCTGTACCGGTACCCCTGTATATAGCCTCCACATTGACTCTGTACCTGTACCCCCAGTATATAGCCTCCACATTGACTCTGTACCGGTACCCCTGTATATATCCTCCACATTGATTCTGTACTGGTTCGCCCTGTATATAGCCTCCACATTGACTCTGTACCGGTACACCCTGTATATAGCCTCCACATTGACTCTGTACCGGTACCCCTGTATATAGCATCCACATTGGCTCTGCACCGGTACCCCCTGTATATAGCCTCCACATTGACTCTGTACCAGTACCCCCAGTATATAGCCTCCACATTGACTCTGTACCGGTGCCCCTGTATATAGCCTCCACATTGACTCTGTACTGGTACTCCCTGTATATATCCTCCACATTGACTCTGTACCGGTACCCCTGTATAAAGCCTCCACATTGACTCTGTACCAGTACCCCTTTATATAGCCTCCACATTGACTCTGTACTGGTATCCCCTGTATAAAGTCTCCACATTGACTCTGTACCGGTACCCCCTGTATATAGCCTCCACATTGACTCTGTACCGGTACCCCCTGTATATAGCCTCCACATTGACTCTGTACCGGTAGTCCCTGTATATATCCTACACATTGACTCTGTACCGGTACCCCCTGTATATAGCCTCCACATTGACTCTGTACCGGTACCCCCTGTATATAGTCTCCACATTGACTCTGTACCCGTACCCCCTGTATATAGCCTCCACATTGACTCTGTACCGGTACCCCCTTTATATAGCCTCCACCTTGACTCTTTACCAGTATCCCCTGTATAAAGCCTCCACATTGACTCTGTACCGGTTCGCCCTGTATATAGCCTCCACATTGACTCTGTACTGGTACCCCCTTTATATAGCCTCCACATTGACTCTGTACCGGTGTCCCCTGTATAAAGCCTCCACATTGACTCTGTACCGGTTCGCCCTGTATATAGCCTCCACATTGACTCTGTACTGGTACCCCTTTATATAGCCTCCACATTGACTCTGTACCGGTACTCCCTGTATATATCCTCCACATTGACTCTGTACCGGTACCCCCTGTATAAAGCCTCCACATTGACTCTGTACCGGTACCCCTGTATAAAGCATCCACATTGACTCTGTACCGGTACTCCCTGTATATAGCCTCCACATTGACTCTGTACTGGTACCCCTTTATATAGCCTCCACATTGACTCTGTACCGGTGTCCCCTGTATAAAGCCTCCACATTGACTCTGTACCGGTTCGCCCTGTATATAAGCCTCCACATTGACTCTGTACTGGTACCCCTTTATATAGCCTCCACATTGACTCTGTACCGGTACCCCTGTATATAGCCTCCACATTGACTCTGTACCGGTACTCCTGTATATATCCTCCACATTGACTCTGTACCGGTACCCCTGTATAAAGCCTCCACATTGACTCTGTACCGGTACCCCTGTATAAAGCCTCCACATTGACTCTGTACCGGTACACCCTGTATATAGCCTCCACATTGACTCTGTACCGGTACCCCATTTATATAGCCTCCACATTGACTCTGTACCGGTACACCCTGTATATAGCCTCCACATTGACTCTGTACCGGTACCCCGTATATAGCATCCACATTGGCTCTGCACCGGTACCCCTGTATATAGCCTCCACATTGACTCTGTACCAGTACCCCCAGTATATAGCCTCCACATTGACTCTGTACCGGTACCCCTGTATATAGCCTCCACATTGACTCTGTACTGGTACTCCCTGTATATATCCTCCACATTGACTCTGTACCGGTACCCCTGTATAAAGCCTCCACATTGACTCTGTACCAGTACCCCCTTTATATAGCCTCCACATTGACTCTGTACTGGTATCCCCTGTATAAAGTCTCCACATTGACTCTGTACCGGTACCCCTGTATATAGCCTCCACATTGACTCTGTACCGGTACCCCTGTATATAGCCTCCACATTGACTCTGTACCGGTACTCCCTGTATATATCCTCCACATTGACTCTCTACCGGTACCCCTGTATAAAGCCTCCACATTGACTCTGTACCGGTACCCCTGTATAAAGCCTCCACATTGACTCTGTACCGGTACACCCTGTATATAGCCTCCACATTGACTCTGTACCGGTACCCCATTTATATAGCCTCCACATTGACTCTGTACCGGTACCCTGTATATAGCCTCCACATTGACTCTGTACCGGTACCCCCGTATATAGCATCCACATTGGCTCTGCACCGGTACCCCTGTATATAGCCTCCACATTGACTCTGTACCAGTACCCCCAGTATATAGCCTCCACATTGACTCTGTACCGGTACCCCTGTATATAGCCTCCACATTGACTCTGTACTGGTACTCCCTGTATATATCCTCCACATTGACTCTGTACCGGTACCCCTGTATAAAGCCTCCACATTGACTCTGTACCAGTACCCCCTTTATATAGCCTCCACATTGACTCTGTACTGGTATCCCCTGTATAAAGTCTCCACATTGACTCTGTACCGGTACCCCTGTATATAGCCTCCACATTGACTCTGTACCGGTACCCCTGTATATAGCCTCCACATTGACTCTGTACCGGTACCCCTGTATATAGCCTCCACATTGACTCTGTACCGGTAGTCCCTGTATATATCCTACACATTGACTCTGTACCGGTACCCCTGTATATAGCCTCCACATTGACTCTGTACCGGTACCCCCTGTATATAGTCTCCACATTGACTCTGTACCCATACCCCTGTATATAGCCTCCACATTGACTCTGTACCGGTACCCCTTTATATAGCCTCCACCTTGACTCTTTACCGGTATCCCCTGTATAAAGCCTCCACATTGACTCTGTACCGGTTCGCCCTGTATATAGCCTCCACATTGACTCTGTACTGGTACCCCCTTTATATAGCCTCCACATTGACTCTGTACCGGTGTCCCCTGTATAAAGCCTCCACATTGACTCTGTACCGGTTCGCCCTGTATATAGCCTCCACATTGACTCTGTACTGGTACCCCTTTATATAGCCTCCACATTGACTCTGTACCGGTACCCCGTGTATATAGCCTCCACATTGACTCTGTACCGGTACTCCCTGTATATATCCTCCACATTGACTCTGTACCGGTACCCCCTGTATAAAGCCTCCACATTGACTCTGTACCGGTATCCCCTGTATAAAGCATCCACATTGACTCTGTACCGCTACTCCCTGTATATAGCCTCCACATTGACTCTGTACTGGTACCCCTTTATATAGCCTCCACATTGACTCTGTACCGGTGTCCCCTGTATAAAGCCTCCACATTGACTCTGTACCGGTTCGCCCTGTATATAGCCTCCACATTGACTCTGTACTGGTACCCCTTTATATAGCCTCCACATTGACTCTGTACCGGTACCCCATGTATATAGCCTCCACATTGACTCTGTACCGGTACTCCCTGTATATATCCTCCACATTGACTCTGTATCGGTACCCCTGTATAAAGCCTCCACATTGACTCTGTACCGGTACACCCTGTATATAGCCTCCACATTGACTCTGTACCGGTACCCCATTTATATAGCCTCCACATTGACTCTGTACCGATACCCCTGTATATAGCCTCCACATTGACTCTGCACCGGTACCCCTGTATATAGTCTCCACATTGACTCTGTACCCGTACCCCCTGTATATAGCCTCCACATTGACTCTGTACCGGTACCCCTTTATATAGCCTCCACCTTGACTCTTTACCGGTATCCCTGTATAAAGCCTCCACATTGACTCTGTACCGGTTCGCCCTGTATATAGCCTCCACATTGACTCTGTACTGGTACCCCCTTTATATAGCCTCCACATTGACTATGTACCGGTGTCCCCTGTATAAAGCCTCCACATTGACTCTGTACCGGTTCGCCCTGTATATAGCCTCCACATTGACTCTGTACTGGTACCCCCTTTATATAGCCTCCACATTGACTCTGTACCGGTACCCCTGTATATAGCCTCCACATTGACTCTGTACCGGTACTCCCTGTATATATCCTCCACATTGACTCTGTACCGGTACCCCTGTATAAAGCCTCCACATTGACTCTGTACCGGTATCCCTGTATAAAGCATCCACATTGACTCTGTACCGGTACTCCCTGTATATAGCCTCCACATTGACTCTGTACTGGTACCCCCTTTATATAGCCTCCACATTGACTCTGTACCGGTGTCCCCTGTATAAAGCCTCCACATTGACTCTGTACCGGTTCGCCCTGTATATAGCCTCCACATTGACTCTGTACTGGTACCCCCTTTATATAGCCTCCACATTGACTCTGTACCGGTACCCCCTGTATATAGCCTCCACATTGACTCTGTACCGGTACTCACCGTATATATCCTCCACATTGACTCTGTACCGGTACCCCTGTATAAAGCCTCCACATTGACTCTGTACCGGTACCCCCTGTATAAAGCCTCCACATTGACTCTGTACCGGTACACCCTGTATATAGCCTACACATTGACTCTGTACCGGTACCCCATTTATATAGCCTCCACATTGACTCTGTACCGATACCCCCTGTATATAGCCTCCACATTGACTCTGTACCGGTACCCCCTGTATATAGCCTCCACATTGACTCTGTACCGGTTCTCCCTGTATATAGCCTCCACATTGACTCTGTACCGGTACACCCTGTATATAGCCTCCACATTGACTCTGTACCGTAACACTCTGTATATAGCCTCCACATTGACTCTGTACCGGTACCCCCTGTATATAGCCTCCACATTGACTCTGTACCGGTACCCCCTGTATATAGCCTCCACATTGACTCTGTACCGGTACCCCCTGTATATAGCCTCCACATTGACTCTGTACCGGTTCTCCCTGTATATAGCCTCCACATTGACTCTGTACCGGTACACCCTGTATATAGCCTCCACATTGACTCTGTACCGTAACACTCTGTATATAGCCTCCACATTGACTCTGTACCGGTACCCCCTGTATATAGCCTCCACATTGACTCTGTACCGGTACCCCCTGTATATAGCCTCCACATTGACTCTGTACCGGTTCTCCTGTATATAGCCTCCACATTGACTCTGTACCGGTACACCCTGTATATAGCCTCCACATTGACTCTGTACCGTAACACTCTGTATATAGCCTCCACATTGACTCTGTACCGGTACCCCTGTATATAGCCTCCACATTGACTCTGTACCGGTACCCCTGTATATAGCCTCCACATTGACTCTGTACCGGTACCCCCTGTATATAGCCTCCACATTGACTCTGTACCGGTTCTCCCTGTATATAGCCTCCACATTGACTCTGTACCGGTACACCCTGTATATAGCCTCCACATTGACTCTGTACCGTAACACTCTGTATATAGCCTCCACATTGACTCTGTACCGGTACCCCCTTTATTTAGCCTCCACATTGACTCTGTACCGGTACCCCTGTATAAATTCTCCACATTGACTCTGTACCGGTACCCCTGTATAAAGCCTCCACATTGACTCTGTACCATTACCCCCTTTATATAGCCTCCACATTGACTCTGTACCGGTTCGCCCTGTATATAGCCTCCACATTGACTCTGTACTGGTACCCCTTTATATAGCCTCCACATTGACTCTGTACCGGTGTCCCCTGTATAAAGCCTCCACATTGACTCTGTACCGGTTCGCCCTGTATATAGCCTCCACATTGACTCTGTACTGGTACCCCCTTTATATAGCCTCCACATTGACTCTGTACCGGTACCCCCTGTATATAGCCTCCACATTGACTCTGTACCGGTACTCCCTGTATATATCCTCCACATTGACTCTGTACCGGTACCCCCTGTATAAAGCCTCCACATTGACTCTGTACCGGTATCCCCTGTATAAAGCATCCACATTGACTCTGTACCGGTACTCCCTGTATATAGCCTCCACATTGACTCTGTACTGGTACCCCCTTTATATAGCCTCCACATTGACTCTGTACCGGTGTCCCCTGTATAAAGCCTCCACATTGACTCTGTACCGGTTCGCCCTGTATATAGCCTCCACATTGACTCTGTACTGGTACCCCCTTTATATAGCCTCCACATTGACTCTGTACCGGTACCCCTGTATATAGCCTCCACATTGACTCTGTACCGGTACTCACCGTGTATATCCTCCACATTGACTCTGTACCGGTACCCCTGTATAAAGCCTCCACATTGACTCTGTACCGGTACCCCCTGTATAAAGCCTCCACATTGACTCTGTACCGGTACACCCTGTATATAGCCTCCACATTGACTCTGTACCGGTACACCCTGTATATAGCCTCCACATTGACTCTGTACCGTAACACTCTGTATATAGCCTACACATTGACTCTGTACCGGTACCCCCTGTATATATCCTCCACATTGACTCTGTACCGGTACCCCCTGTATAAAGCCTCCACATTGACTCTGTACCGGTATCCCTGTATAAAGCATCCACATTGACTCTGTACCGGTACTCCTGTATATAGCCTCCACATTGACTCTGTACTGGTACCCCCTTTATATAGCCTCCACATTGACTCTGTACCGGTGTCCCCTGTATAAAGCCTCCACATTGACTCTGTACCGGTTCGCCCTGTATATAGCCTCCACATTGACTCTGTACTGGTACCCCTTATATAGCCTCCACATTGACTCTGTACCGGTACCCCATGTATATAGCCTCCACATTGACTCTGTACCGGTACTCCCTGTATATATCCTCCACATTGACTCTGTACCGGTACCCCTGTATAAAGCCTCCACATTGACTCTGTACCGGTACACCCTGTATATAGCCTCCACATTGACTCTGTACCGGTACCCCATTTATATAGCCTCCACATTGACTCTGTACCGATACCCCCTGTATATAGCCTCCACATTGACTCTGTACCGGTACCCCCTGTATATAGTCTCCACATTGACTCTGTACCCGTATGCCCTGTATATAGCCTCCACATTGACTCTGTACCGGTACCCCTTTATATAGCCTCCACCTTGACTCTTTACCGGTATCCCCTGTATAAAGCCTCCACATTGACTCTGTACCGGTTCGCCCTGTATATAGCCTCCACATTGACTCTGTACTGGTACCCCTTTATATAGCCTCCACATTGACTCTGTACCGGTGTCCCCTGTATAAAGCCTCCACATTGACTCTGTACCGGTTCGCCTTGTATATAGCCTCCACATTGACTTTGTACTGGTACCCCTTTATATAGCCTCCACATTGACTCTGTACCGGTACCCCTGTATATAGCCTCCACATTGACTCTGTACCGGTACTCCCTGTATATATCCTCCACATTGACTCTGTACCGGTACCCCTGTATAAAGCCTCCACATTGACTCTGTACCGGTATCCCCTGTATAAAGCATCCACATTGACTCTGTACCGGTACTCCTGTATATAGCCTCCACATTGACTCTGTACTGGTACCCCTTTATATAGCCTCCACATTGACTCTGTACCGGTGTCCCTGTATAAAGCCTCCACATTGACTCTGTACCGGTTCGCCCTGTATATAGCCTCCACATTGACTGTACTGGTACCCCTTTATATAGCCTCCACATTGACTCTGTACCGGTACCCCTGTATATAGCCTCCACATTGACTCTGTACCGGTACTCACCGTATATATCCTCCACATTGACTCTGTACCGGTACCCCTGTATAAAGCCTCCACATTGACTCTGTACCGGTACCCCTGTATAAAGCCTCCACATTGACTCTGTACCGGTACACCCTGTATATAGCCTCCACATTGACTCTGTACCGGTACCCCATTTATATAGCCTCCACATTGACTCTGTACCGATACCCCCTGTATATAGCCTCCACATTGACTCTGTACCGGTACCCCCTGTATATAGCCTCCACATTGACTCTGTACCGGTTCTCCCTGTATATAGCCTCCACATTGACTCTGTACCGGTACACCCTGTATATAGCCTCCACATTGACTCTGTACCGTAACACTCTGTATATAGCCTCCACATTGACTCTGTACCGGTACCCCCTGTATATAGCCTCCACATTGACTCTGTACCGGTACCCCTGTATATAGCCTCCACATTGACTCTGTACCGTAACACTCTGTATATAGCCTCCACATTGACTCTGTACCGGTTCTCCCTGTATATAGCCTCCACATTGACTCTGTACCGGTACACCCTGTATATAGCCTCCACATTGACTCTGTACCGTAACACTCTGTATATAGCCTCCACATTGACTCTGTACCGGTACCCCTTTATTTAGCCTCCACATTGACTCTGTACCGGTACCCCCTGTATAAATTCTCCACATTGACTCTGTACCGGTACCCCTGTATAAAGCCTCCACATTGACTCTGTACCATTACCCCCTTTATATAGCCTCCACATTGACTCTGTACCGGTACCCCCTTTATATAGCCTCCACATTGACTCTGTACCGGTATCCCCTGTATAAAGCCTCCACATTGACTCTGTACCGGTTCGCCCTGTAAATAGCCTCCACATTGACTCTGTACTGGTACCCCTTTATATAGCCTCCACATTGACTATGTACTGGTACCCCTTTATATAGCCTCCACATTGACTCTGTACCGGTATCCCCTGTATAAAGCCTCCACATTGACTCTGTACCGGTACCCCTGTATATAGTCTCCACATTGACTCTGTACCCGTACCCCCTGTATATAGCCTCCACATTGACTCTGTACCGGTACCCTGTATATATCCTCCACATTGACTCTGTACCGGTTCGCCCTGTATATAGCCTCCACATTGACTCTGTACTGGTACCCCCTGTATATAGCCTCCACATTGACTCTGTACCGGTGTCCCCTGTATAAAGCCTCCACATTGACTCTGTACCGGTTCGCCTTGTATATAGTACCTTAAGGGAAGAATTCGGCAGTACCTGTATGGTTAGTGAGAAAGTCCATATTGCAAATGTACGGTCCCTTACTAGACGTCCGAAATCGTTTGTAAAATTCGCGGACGGCGTCGGGCCGAGCGGCAGGGCCGGACCTACCAGGAAGTCATCAAATGAACGTTGTCGGACATTCGGTTTCCGTTTTACAAAAATAATAAGATTTATGTCATTTTTCCCATGTCCCGGAAATTCCCACAAGAGGGCATAAGCAATCATATGGCTATTGCTACAAAACATCACGATTCACGACGGGGCCTTATCTCGAAAACTGAAAATATTTAGAAGCCGAAACTCGGTGAGCGTAGGGGCGGCATAATGGGCAGTTGGCCCCGAACAAGATGGCGTCTAGGCCTCAACGGTTTTTGAGTTATGGCCATTTATCTGGGATTAAAGGTCCAAAATGAAAATAGAGAAATTATTTTTCCACTTCACGTCAAAGTCAAGGAGCCTCCGGTGTCAATAAAAAAGAACCAGCCATTTATCTATCGTCATTTAAGAGAAATCGTACAACGACACCTTGGTGATGTTCACGGATAGGTGTTTTTTTTTTCAACGGTTACAGATCCAGTTGCAGGTTGTTCTTACGAATCTTTTTAAAGTGTGCTGCGGAGCTCTGCGAGATTTCTGTGATTTTCTATGATTTTCTGAAATAACACACACTCACTAAACCCTCCGTAAATAACTCAGTTCTTAACGTAAAGACTTAAAACTCGGGATTCTGTAAAGGCATACCCCAATCATGATATGAGTTTATTTATAGCTTCCTGTGCCAACCGGAAGTGCCTTTAATGGTGTCACAGTGGCAGTTTCCATGGGTTAAAAAGGTCAGATCTTTTCAAAACTTCATATGTGTGACTAGGTAACCCTCATGAACTGTAAATCAGTCATTTCTCCCAGCAGATGTCAAAGAAAAGCTCTCACACGCACACACAGCAAGGATGGAGTGAAAAAGTGTGGTTCTTAAAGACACAGAGAGCAGGCAATGGCATAAACATAATGTCTAGGCCGTGCCGAGTTCAACGAGATATCCCGCTTGACCGTAGCTCGCTCGGTCTGAGCGCAGCGACCATTAGAAAAGTAGGCCCAAAATGAAGCCTGCCCCACAACGTCATTTGCTTTTGGGTGACAGTGAGAGAACCGTTAGGGTGAGAAGCACAATTCGACCTCAGGTATGTTCCTAAGGTCCTTCCGATCCGTGCAAGCCTAACGTTGACAGTGTGGCATTAACCCTTAATAGTTAAAAGATGGTGTTTACTTCAAAAAGTTTGCATTGATTTCTCTCCCCATAGGAATACATTGCCTTTACCCCTAAATTCAACCTGAAGTCTATATGGGTTATGAATGCCGTATGAACCTGTCTTTGGTAACAGTCCATCAGGCCAGTATGAGGTCTACCTGTGTTGATTCTAAGCTTCCTGGACCAACCGGAAGTGGTTAAAATCACCCTAAAAGTGTTTTTCCATTACCTGCCTGCAGTTTGATAGACATAGTGCATTCAACCCTGTGTAAATCAGTCAATTCTTAACGTAAGGACTTAAAACTCAGGATTCTGTAAAAGCATAGCCCAGTGAGGATATGTGTTGACTTATAGCTTCCTGTGACAACCGGAAGTGCCTTAATTGGTGTCTCAGGGGCTGTTTCGAGGGGTTAAAAAGTCAGATCTGTCCAAAACTTCATATGTGTGATTAGGCAACCCCCATGAACTGTAAATCAGTCATTTTTCCCATAAAATTTCAAAGGAAAACTAAATCACACAGACACACAACTTGGAAGGAGGGACGTATTGGGGGTTGTAGAGACAGACAGTGCCTCCAATAGTTAGCTTTGTTCGAGCTAAAAAGAACCGTCAGACCTAGAGTTCGAAACTTTAGAAACCTGTTCTAGACCTCGGGTCGATAGTGCGTGGTGAGTTAGGTGGCTCTAGAAGGTTCTCGGACCGAGAAATAGCCTCGTACATTTGCAATGATTTCAATTCATTTTGACCATTACGAAAATGGCGACATTTAGAAAAGTCTCAGAGACACAAGACTAGGTGCATTGGAACCGGCTCGGCCCATAGAGACGGACCCCAACGTTTCGGTCCGATAGCTCATTCAAGGACCCCATAGCAAGGCATGGAAAAAGTGGATTTTCAGCACCAATTAGGGTTTTACTCGGGCACCGAAGGACCTATCGAGCCGAAACTCGGGATTCGGGGTCGCCTCACATAGGCCTTCACATAATGTCTGACCTGGACCCGCAGCTAGAACGTAACTATGTGTTTTACGTTTTTATTATGTTTTAAACTAATGGCGCTGTGAATTATGGGCCTGCTCTGACATATGTGATAGTTGGCTTCTAAATGAGTTGGAAAAAGTGGGTTTGGTGTCAATTGGTATCAGTTTGGTGTCAGAATGACATCTAATTGACTGGTGGACACTGACTTGCTAGTTGACTTTTGTACATTAGCAATATGTTTAAACGGAGAGGGACCATCACCAAAATGGCATTCTGAAATCAACACAAAAAATGGCATCACCATAGTCTCCAGGCTGTGCAGAGTTCAACGAGACGCCCGCTTGACCGTAGCTCGCTCTGAGTGCAGCGACCTTGAAAAAAAAGAAGGCGCAAAAGGAAGCCTGGCCCTCAATGTCATTTGCTTTTGGGTGACAGTGAGAGAACCGTTAGGGTGAGAAGCACAATTCGACCTCAGGTACGTTCCTAAGGTCCTTCCGATCCGTGCAAGCCTAACCTTGACCGTGTGGCATTAACCCTTAATAGTTAAAAGAAGGTGTTTACTTCAAAGAGTTTGCATTGACTTCTCTCCCCATAGGAATACATTGCCTGCACCCCTAAATTCAACCTGAAGTCTATATGGGTTATGAATGCCTTATGAACCTGTCTTTGGTAACAGTCCATCAGGCCAGTATGAGGTCTACCTGTGTTGATTCTAAGCTTCCTGGACCAACCGGAAGTGGTTAAAATCACCCTAAAAGTGTTTTTCCATTACCTGCCTGCAGTTTGATAGACATAGTGCATTCAACCCTGTGTAAATCAGTCAATTCTTAACGTAAGGACTTAAAACTCAGGATTCTGTAAAAGCATAGCCCAGTGAGGATATATGTTGACTTATAGCTTCCTGTGACAACCGGAAGTGCCTTAATTGGTGTCTCAGGGGCTGTTTTGAGGGGTTAAAAAAGTCAGATCTTTTCAAAACTTCATATGTGTGACTAGGTAACCCTCATGAACTGTAAATCAGTCATCTCTCCCAACAGATGTCAAAGAAAAGCTCTCACACGCACACACACAGCAAGGATGGAGTGAAAAAGTGTGGTTCTCAAAGACACAGAGAGCAGGCAATGGCATAAACATAATGTCTAGGCCGTGCCGAGTTCAACGAGATATCCCGCTTGACCGTAGCTCGCTCGGTCTGAGCGCAGCGACCATTAGAAAAGTAGGCCCAAAATGAAGCCTGCCCCACAACGTCATTTGCTTTTGGGTGACAGTGAGAGAACCGTTAGGGTGAGAAGCACAATTCGACCTCAGGTACGTTCCTAAGGTCCTTCCGATCCGTGCAAGCCTAACGTTGACCGTGTGGCATTAACCCTTAATAGTTAAAAGAAGGTGTTTACTTCAAATAGTTTGCATTGATTTCTCTCCCCATAGGAATACATTGCCTGCACCCCTAAATTCAACCTGAAGTCTATATGGGTTATGAATGCCGTATGAACCTGTCTTTGGTAACAGTCCATCAGGCCAGTATGAGGTCTACCTGTGTTGATTCTAGGCTTCCTGGACCAACCGGAAGTGGTTAAAATCACCCTAAAAGTGTTTTTCCATTACCTGCCTGCAGTTTGATAGACATAGTGCATTCAACCCTGTGTAAATCAGTCAATTCTTAACGTAAGGACTTAAAACTCAGGATTCTGTAAGTTTCTATGTCAATCAAGACATGGGTTTACTTATAGCTTCCTGTGCCAACCGGAAGTGCCTTTAATGATGTCACAGTGGCAGTTTCCAAGGGTTAAAAAGGTCAGATCTTTTCAAAACTTCATATGTGTGACTAGGTAACCCTCATGAACTGTAAATCAGTCATTTCTCCCAACAGATGTCAAAGAAAAGCTCTCACACGCACACACAGCAAGGATGGAGTGAAAAAGTGCGGTTCTCAAAGACACAGAGAGCAGGCAATGGCATAAACATAATCTCTAGGCCGTGCCGAGTTCAACGAGATATCCCGCTTGACCGTAGCTCGCTCGGTCTGAGCGCAGCGACCATTAGAAAAGTAGGCCCAAAATGAAGCCTGCCCCACAACGTCATTTGCTTTTGGGTGACAGTGAGAGAACCGTTAGGGTGAGAAGCACAATTCGACCTCAGGTACGTTCCTAAGGTCCTTCCGATCCGTGCAAGCCTAACGTTGACCGTGTGGCATTAACCCTTAATAGTTAAAAGAAGGTGTTTACTTCAAATAGTTTGCATTGACTTCTCTCCCCATAGGAATACATTGCCTGCACCCCTAAATTCAACCTGAAGTCTATATGGGTTATGAATGCCGTATGAACCTGTCTTTGATAACAGTCCATCAGGCCAGTATGAGGTCTACCTGTGTTGATTCTAGGCTTCCTGGACCAACCGGAAGTGGTTAAAATCACCCTAAAAGTGTTTTTCCATTACCTGCCTGCAGTTTGATAGACATAGTGCATTCAACCCTGTGTAAATCAGTCAATTCTTAACGTAAGGACTTAAAACACAGGATTCTGTAAAAGCATAGCCCAGTGAGGATATGTGTTGACTTATAGCTTCCTGTGCCAACCGGAAGTGCCTTAATTGGTGTCTCAGGGGCTGTTTCGAGGGGTTAAAAAAGTCAGATCTGTCCAAAACTTCATATGTGTGATTAGGCAACCCCCATGAACTGTAAATCAGTCATTTTTCCCATAAAATTTCAAAGGAAAACTAAATCACACAGACACACAACTTGGAAGGAGGGACGTATTGGGGGTTGTAGAGACAGACAGTGCCTCCAATAGTTAGCTTTGTTCGAGCTAAAAAGAACCGTCAGACCTAGAGTTCCGAAACTTTAGAAACCTGTTCTAGACCTCGGGTCGATAGTGCGTGGTGAGTTAGGTGGCTCTAGAAGGTTCTCGGACCGAGAAATAGCCTCGTACATTTGCAATGATTTCAATTCATTTTGACCATTACGAAAATGGCGACATTTAGAAAAGTCTCAGAGACACAAGACTAGGTGCATTGGAACCGGCTCGGCCCATAGAGACGGACCCCAACGTTTCGGTCCGATAGCTCATTCAAGGACCCCATAGCAAGGCATGGAAAAAAGTGGATTTTCAGCACCAATTAGGGTTTTACTCGGGCACCGAAGGACCTATCGAGCCGAAACTCGGGATTCGGGGTCGCCTCACATAGGCCTTCACATAATGTCTGACCTGGACCCGCAGCTAGAACGTAACTATGTGTTTTACGTTTTTATTATGTTTTAAACTAAAGGCGCTGTGAATTATGGGCCTGCTCTGACATATATGATAGTTGGCTTCTAAATGAGTTGGAAAAAGTGGGTTTGGTGTCAATTGGTATCAGTTTGGTGTCAAAATGACATCTAATTGACTGATGGACACTGACTTGCTAGTTGACTTTTGTACATTAGCAATATGTTTAAACGGAGAGGGACCATCACCAAAAGTGACATTCTGAAATCAACCCTAACGAGCCATGGAGATGAACCAGAATCACTGCCCAGCTATCCCGAGTTCATCGGGCCAGTCAATTTCACATTCCTGCAGGATTTTTATAGCATGACAAATTCGTGATGGTACCTGCCCATTGAACCATATTGCAAATGCACAGTGACTTTGCAAAAGTGAGAAAACATAAACAAATGGACATGATGAAATCAACACAACGAGTGATGGAAATGTACAACTATCACTGCTCAGCCATCCTGTGTTCATCAGACCAGTCAATTTTGCATTTTTGAGCATGTCAAATTTCATATGGTAAATGCACATTGAAACATATTGCAAATGCGCGCGCACTTGCAATATGATTCTATAGTGAAAAAACATCACCTAATGGACATGATGAAATCAACACAACGAGTGATGGAAATGTACAACTATCACTGCTCGGCCATCCTGTGTCCATCAGACCAGTCAATTTTGCATTTTTGAGCATGTCAAATTTCATATGGTAAATGCACATTGAAACATATTGCAAATGCGCGCGCACTTGCAATATGATTCTATAGTGAAAAAACATCACCTAATGGACATGATGAAATCAACACAACGAGTGATGGAAATGTACAACTATCACTGCTCGGCCATCCTGTGTCCATCAGACCAGTCAATTTTGCATTTTTGAGCATGTCAAATTTCATATGGTAAATGCACATTGAAACATATTGCAAATGCGCGCGCACTTGCAATATGATTCTATAGTGAAAAAACATCACCTAATGGACATGATGAAATCAACACAACGAGTGATGGAAATGTACAACTATCACTGCTCGGCCATCCTGTGTCCATCAGACCAGTCAATTTTGCATTTTTGAGCATGTCAAATTTCATATGGTAAATGCACATTGAAACATATTGCAAATGCGCGCGCACTTGCAATATGATTCTATAGTGTAAAAACATCACCTAATGGACATGATGAAATCAACACAACGAGTGATGGAAATGTACAACTATCACTGCCCGGCCATCCTGTGTTCCCATAGCGAGCATTAATATCAGAATGACCGGTAAATGCATTTACAACCATATTTTAATTTTTGGGTTATTTTTGGGTTATGCCAGTTGCACAACAATGCACGTGCATTTGCAATATGATTCTATAGTGAAAAAACATCACCTAATGGACATGATGAAATCAACACAACAAGTGATGGAAATGTACAACTATCACTGCTCGGCCATCCTGTGTTCATCAGACCAGTCAATTTCACATTCCTGCAGGATTTTTATAGCATGACAAATTCGTGATGGTACCTGCCCATTGAACCATATTGCAAATGCACAGTGACTTTGCAAAAGTGAGAAAACATAAACAAATGGACATGATGAAATCAACACAACAGGTGATGGAAATGTACAACTATCACTGCTCAGCCATCCTGTGTCCATCAGACCAGTCAATTTTGCATTTTTGAGCATGTCAAATTTCATATGGTAAATGCACATTGAAACATATTGCAAATGCGCGCGCACTTGCAATATGATTCTATAGTGAAAAAACATCACCTAATGGACATGATGAAATCAACACAACGAGTGATGGAAATGTACAACTATCACTGCTCAGCCATCCTGTGTCCATCAGACCAGTCAATTTTGCATTTTTGAGCATGTCAAATTTCATTTTTGGTAAATGCACATTGAAACATATTGCAAATGCGCGTGCATTTGCAATATGATTCTATAGTGAAAAAACATCACCTAATGGACATGATGAAATCAACACAACGAGTGATGGAAATGTACAACTATCACTGCTCGGCCATCCTGTGTCCATCAGACCAGTCAATTTCACATTCCTGCATTTTTGAGCATTTCAAATTTCATATGGTAAATGCACATTGAACCATATTGCAAATGCACAGTGACTTTGCAATATGAATAGTGAAAAACATCAACTAATGGACATGATGAAATCAACACAACAGGTGATGGAAATGTACAACTATCACTGCTCAGCCATCCTGTGTCCATCAGACCAGTCAATTTTGCATTTTTGAGCATTTCAAATTTCATATGGTAAATGCACATTGAAACATATTGCAAATGCGCGCGCACTTGCAATATGATTCTATAGTGTAAAAACATCACCTAATGGACATGATGAAATCAACACAACGAGTGATGGAAATGTACAACTATCACTGCTCGGCCATCCTGTGTCCATCAGACCAGTCAATTTTGCATTTTTGAGCATTTCAAATTTCATATGGTAAATGCACATTGAAACATATTGCATTTTTGGGCGCACTTGCAATATGATTCTATAGTGTAAAAACATCACCTAATGGACATGATGAAATCAACACAACAGTGATGGAAATGTACAACTATCACTGCCCGGCCATCCTGTGTTCCCATAGCGGAGCATTAATATCAGAATGACCGGTAAATGCATTTACAACCATATTTTAATTTTTGGGTTACCAGTTGCACAACAATGCACGTGCATTTGCAATATGATTCTATAGTGAAAAAACATCACCTAATGGACATGATGAAATCAACACAACAAGTGATGGAAATGTACAACTATCACTGCTCGGCCATCCTGTGTTCATCAGACCAGTCAATTTCACATTCCTGCAGGATTTTTATAGCATGACAAATTCGTGATGGTACCTGCCCATTGAACCATATTGCAAATGCACAGTGACTTTGCAAAAGTGAGAAAACATAAACAAATGGACATGATGAAATCAACACAACAGGTGATGGAAATGTACAACTATCACTGCTCAGCCATCCTGTGTTCATCAGACCAGTCAATTTTGCATTTTTGAGCATGTCAAATTTCATATGGTAAATGCACATTGAAACATATTGCAAATGCGCGTGCACTTGCAATATGATTCTATAGTGAAAAACATCACCTAATGGACATGATGAAATCAACACAACGAGTGATGGAAATGTACAACTATCACTGCTCGGCCATCCTGTGTCCATCAGACCAGTCAATTTTGCATTTTTGAGCATGTCAAATTTCATATGGTAAATGCACATTGAAACATATTGCAAATGCGCGCGCACTTGCAATATGATTCTATAGTGTAAAAACATCACCTAATGGACATGATGAAATCAACACAACGAGTGATGGAAATGTACAACTATCACTGCCCGGCCATCCTGTGTTCCCATAGCGAGCATTAATATCAGAATGACCGGTAAATGCATTTACAACCATATTTTAATTTTTGGGTTACCAGTTGCACAACAATGCACGTGCATTTGCAATATGATTCTATAGTGAAAAAACATCACCTAATGGACATGATGAAATCAACACAACAAGTGATGGAAATGTACAACTATCACTGCTCGGCCATCCTGTGTTCATCAGACCAGTCAATTTCACATTCCTGCAGGATTTTTATAGCATGACAAATTCGTGATGGTACCTGCCCATTGAACCATATTGCAAATGCACAGTGACTTTGCAAAAGTGAGAAAACATAAACAAATGGACATGATGAAATCAACACAACAGGTGATGGAAATGTACAACTATCACTGCTCAGCCATCCTGTGTTCATCAGACCAGTCAATTTTGCATTTTTGAGCATGTCAAATTTCATATGGTAAATGCACATTGAAACATATTGCAAATGCGTGCACTTGCAATATGATTCTATAGTGAAAAAACATCACCTAATGGACATGATGAAATCAACACAACGAGTGATGGAAATGTACAACTATCACTGCTCGGCCATCCTGTGTCCATCAGACCAGTCAATTTTGCATTTTTGAGCATGTCAAATTTCATATGGTAAATGCACATTGAAACATATTGCAAATTGCACTTGCAATATGATTCTATAGTGTAAAAACATCACCTAATGGACATGATGAAATCAACACAACGAGTGATGGAAATGTACAACTATCACTGCCCGGCCATCCTGTGTTCCCATAGCGAGCATTAATATCAGAATGACCGGTAAATGCATTTACAAATATTTTTATTTTTGGGTTACAGTTGCACAACAATGCACGTGCATTTGCAATATGATTCTATAGTGTAAAAACATCACCTAACGGAGATGATGAAATCAACACAACGAGTGATGGAAATGTACAACTATCACTGCTCGGCCATCCTGTGTTCATCAGACCAGTCAATTTTGCATTTTTGAGCAAGGTCAAATTTCATATGGTAAATGCACATTGAAACATATTGCAAATGCACGTGCACTTGCAATATGATTATATAAAAAAAACATCACAAAATGGACATGATGAAGTCAACACAACGAGTGATGGAAAGGAACAACTATCACTGCCCGGCCATCCCGAGTTCATCAGGCCAGTCAATTTTGCATTTCTGCAGGATTTTTGAGCATGTCAAATTTCTTAAATCATTTGGCCCACAAAAAAATCCTTATGCACAATTTAAAAAAATATATAAAAAAATATGATAATAAAATTGGACAAAAGTATATTCATACAGTTCTTACACATGTGTAATTGACAAAAAAATTGAAAGAATTTCAAAAAACGGTCCAGAAAGCACTTTTTAAGG
Organism: Oncorhynchus keta; assembly: GCF_023373465.1. NCBI lineage: Eukaryota > Metazoa > Chordata > Actinopteri > Salmoniformes > Salmonidae > Oncorhynchus > Oncorhynchus keta. The sequence goes on along the minus strand of NC_068427.1, from coordinate 45,372,620 downwards.
GTGTGTGAAGTTTTTACAAAATTTTGACATTTTTGACTTTTGACTTTTGACTTCCTATGAAATCATATTGGAATTGGACAAAACATATTCCTTATGCGCATGTAAAAAAAAAAAAAAAAAAATTATGATAATAAAATTGGACAAAAGTATATTCATACAGTTCTTACACATGTGTAATTGACAAAAAATCGAAAGAATTTCGAAAAACGGTCCAGAAAGCACTTTTTATGGGTGTGTGAAGTTTTTACAAAATTTTGACATTTTTGACTTTTGACTTTTGACTTCCTATGAAATCATATTGGAATTGGACAAAACATATTCCTTATGCGCATATAAAAAAATTAAAAAAATTATGATAATAAAATTGGACAAAAGTATATTCATACAGTTCTTACACATGTGTAATTGACAAAAAAATCGAAAGAATTTCGAAAAACGGTCCAGAAAGCACTTTTTTAAGGGGTGATAAGTTTTTGAAAAAAGTTCATTTTTTCAAAATTTTACTTTTGGACATTAATTTGGGTTACATATCCAATATGAAAAACCCCGGTGGAGCGCATTTGCCCCCTGTTGAATTTTTTAAAGTGTTACAACTGGCAATTACCATATGGCATTTGCAATACACTTTGGATGAATCAACGCCGAATTGGGTGGTATTGGCCAATGTGTATATGGTTTGTCCGATGCCAATGACATGCCATTCATTTTTGTCCAATACAGGGGGTATTCCCTACACTGTCATAAAGCTCTAACATTTCTGTCGTCTCTCTCCTGTAACTAACATTCCACATTGACTCTGGTAACTAACCCCTTTATATAGCCTCCTGGTGAACTAACCCGGTGTCCCCTGTATAAAGCCTCCACCTGACTCTGTATCGCCCTGTAATAACCTCCACATTGACTGTACTGGTATTAACCTTCTGTATATCGTCTTCTGTAACTAACATTGTCTCTGTACTCTGGTACCCCCTGTATATAGCCTCCACATTGACTAACCGTCTACTCACCGTATATATCCTCCACATTGACTCTGTACCGGTAACCCCTGTATCATCTCTCCACATTGACTCTGTCGTCTCTCTGGTAAAACTCTTCTTGACTCTGGTAACCGGTAACCTTCTGTCTGTCTCTCTGGTAACTAACCTTCCACATTGACTCTGGTAACTACCCCTTCCTGTAGCCTCTCTGGTAACTAACCTCTGTCCATCTCCCCTGGTAACTAACCTTCTGTCGCGTCTCTCTGTAATAAGCCTAACCTTCTGTACCGGTTCTCTCTGTAATAACCTCCTGTCATCTCTCTGGTAACTAACCTTATATAGCCTCCAATTAACTCTGTACCGTCTCTCTGGTAATAACCTTCCACATTGACTCTGGTAACTAACCGGTACCTCCTGGTAACTAACCTTCTGTCATTGTCTCTCTGGTAACTAACCTTCTGTTGTCCTCTGGTAACTAACCTCTGTACCGTAACACTCTGTATATAGCTTCCACATCTGACTCTGGTACCGGTTAACCTGTATATAGCCTCCACATTGACTCTGTACCTGGTAACTAACCCCTGTCCTACGAACCTCCTGTTGTCTCTCTACCTAACTAAACTCTGTATATAGCGTCATTCTCTGTCCTACCTTCCCTTCTGTCTAGTCTCTCCACATTAACCTTCTGTCACAGTCTCTCTGTATAACTCCACCTTCTGTACCAAGGTCCCCTGGTAATAAACCTTCCCATTCTCTCTGGTACCATAACCCCAGTCTCTCTATAAGCCTAACCATTCTGTCCGTCTCTCTATATAACTAACCTTCTGTCCGTCTCCCCTGGTAAGCCTAACATCTGTCTCTCTACTCTGGTTAACCCTCTAAATAGCCTCTGGTAACATTGACCTTCTGTACTGGTACTTCTGGTACCCTAGCCTTCCACATTGACTATGTACTGGTAACCCCTTTATATAGCCTGGTGTCATTGACTCTGTACCGGTCTCTCTGTAAAGCCTTCACATTGTCTCTCTGGTACTTACCTTCTGGTAGTCTAGTCTCACATTGACTCTGTCCTCTGGTAACTAACCTGTATATAGCCTCTCACACTAACCTTCTGTCGAAAGGTCTCTCTGTAATCCTAACATTGACTCTGTACCGGTTCGCTCTGGTAACTAACCTTCATTGACTCTCTACTGGTAACTAACCTTCTATAGCCTCTCTGGTAACTTAGCTTCTGTTGTCTCTCTGGTAACTATAGCTCCACATTGACTCTGTAACTAACCCCTGTATAAAGCTCTCCAACTAACTTCTGTCCGTACCTCTGTAACTAACCTTCTGTGTCTCTCTGTACCTACCCCCTTCTGTAGTCTCTCTGGTAACTAACATACTGTTGTCTCTCTGTATAAGCCTAACCTTCTGTCGGTCCTCTGGTAACTAACATTCACATTGACTCTCTGGTACCCCTAACATGCTGTCGTCTCATCTGACTATGTAACTAACATACCTTAAGGGGAAGAATCGGCAGTACCTGTATGGTTAGTGAGAAAGTCCATATTGCAAATGTACGGTCCCTTACTAGACTGTCCGAAATCGTTTGTAAAATATCGCGGACGGCGTCGGGCCATTGCGGCAGGGCCGGACCTACCAGGAAGTCATCAAATGAACGTTGTCGGACATTCGGTTTCCGTTTACAAAAATAATAAGATTTATGTCATTTTTCCCATGTCCCGGAAATTCCCACAAGAGGGCATAAGCAATCATATGGCTATTGCTACAAAACATCACGATTCACGACGGGGCCTTATCTCGAAAACTGAAAATATTTAGAAGCCGAAACTCGGTGAGCGTAGGGGCGGCATAATGGGCAGTTGGCCCCGAACAAGATGGCGTCTAGGCCTCAACGGTTTTTGAGTTATGGCCATTTATCTGGGATTAAAGGTCCAAAATGAAAATAGAGAAATTATTTTTCCACTTCACGTCAAAGTCAAGGAGCCTCCGGTGTCAATAAAAAAGAACCAGCCATTTATCTATCGTCATTTAAGAGAAATCGTACAACGACACCTTGGTGATGTTCACGGATAGGTGTTTTTTTTTTTTCAACGGTTACAGATCCAGTTGCAGGTTGTTCTTACGAATCTTTTTAAAGTGTGCTGCGGAGCTCTGCGAGATTTCTGTGATTTTCTATGATTTTCTGAAATAACACACACTCACTAAACCCTCCGTAAATAACTCAGTTCTTAACGTAAAGACTTAAAACTCGGGATTCTGTAAAGGCATACCCCAATCATGATATGAGTTTATTTATAGCTTCCTGTGCCAACCGGAAGTGCCTTTAATGGTGTCACAGTGGCAGTTTCCATGGGTTAAAAAGGTCAGATCTTTTCAAAACTTCATATGTGTGACTAGGTAACCCTCATGAACTGTAAATCAGTCATTTCTCCCAGCAGATGTCAAAGAAAAGCTCTCACACGCACACACAGCAAGGATGGAGTGAAAAAGTGTGGTTCTTAAAGACACAGAGAGCAGGCAATGGCATAAACATAATGTCTAGGCCGTGCCGAGTTCAACGAGATATCCCGCTTGACCGTAGCTCGCTCGGTCTGAGCGCAGCGACCATTAGAAAAGTAGGCCCAAAATGAAGCCTGCCCCACAACGTCATTTGCTTTTGGGTGACAGTGAGAGAACCGTTAGGGTGAGAAGCACAATTCGACCTCAGGTATGTTCCTAAGGTCCTTCCGATCCGTGCAAGCCTAACGTTGACAGTGTGGCATTAACCCTTAATAGTTAAAAGATGGTGTTTACTTCAAAAAGTTTGCATTGATTTCTCTCCCCATAGGAATACATTGCCTTTACCCCTAAATTCAACCTGAAGTCTATATGGGTTATGAATGCCGTATGAACCTGTCTTTGGTAACAGTCCATCAGGCCAGTATGAGGTCTACCTGTGTTGATTCTAAGCTTCCTGGACCAACCGGAAGTGGTTAAAATCACCCTAAAAGTGTTTTTCCATTACCTGCCTGCAGTTTGATAGACATAGTGCATTCAACCCTGTGTAAATCAGTCAATTCTTAACGTAAGGACTTAAAACTCAGGATTCTGTAAAAGCATAGCCCAGTGAGGATATGTGTTGACTTATAGCTTCCTGTGACAACCGGAAGTGCCTTAATTGGTGTCTCAGGGGCTGTTTCGAGGGGTTAAAAAAGTCAGATCTGTCCAAAACTTCATATGTGTGATTAGGCAACCCCCATGAACTGTAAATCAGTCATTTTTCCCATAAAATTTCAAAGGAAAACTAAATCACACAGACACACAACTTGGAAGGAGGGACGTATTGGGGTTTGTAGAGACAGACAGTGCCTCCAATAGTTAGCTTTGTTCGAGCTAAAAAAGAACCGTCAGACCTAGAGTTCCGAAACTTTAGAAACCTGTTCTAGACCTCGGGTCGATAGTGCGTGGTGAGTTAGGTGGCTCTAGAAGGTTCTCGGACCGAGAAATAGCCTCGTACATTTGCAATGATTTCAATTCATTTTGACCATTACGAAAATGGCGACATTTAGAAAAGTCTCAGAGACACAAGACTAGGTGCATTGGAACCGGCTCGGCCCATAGAGACGGACCCCAACGTTTCGGTCCGATAGCTCATTCAAGGACCCCATAGCAAGGCATGGAAAAAGTGGATTTTCAGCACCAATTAGGGTTTTACTCGGGCACCGAAGGACCTATCGAGCCGAAACTCGGGATTCGGGGTCGCCTCACATAGGCCTTCACATAATGTCTGACCTGGACCCGCAGCTAGAACGTAACTATGTGTTTTACGTTTTTATTATGTTTTAAACTAATGGCGCTGTGAATTATGGGCCTGCTCTGACATATGTGATAGTTGGCTTCTAAATGAGTTGGAAAAAGTGGGTTTGGTGTCAATTGGTATCAGTTTGGTGTCAGAATGACATCTAATTGACTGGTGGACACTGACTTGCTAGTTGACTTTTGTACATTAGCAATATGTTTAAACGGAGAGGGACCATCACCAAAATGGCATTCTGAAATCAACACAAAAAATGGCATCACCATAGTCTCCAGGCTGTGCAGAGTTCAACGAGACGCCCCGCTTGACCGTAGCTCGCTCTGAGTGCAGCGACCTTGAAAAAAAGAAGGCGCAAAAGGAAGCCTGGCCCTCAATGTCATTTGCTTTTGGGTGACAGTGAGAGAACCGTTAGGGTGAGAAGCACAATTCGACCTCAGGTACGTTCCTAAGGTCCTTCCGATCCGTGCAAGCCTAACCTTGACCGTGTGGCATTAACCCTTAATAGTTAAAAGAAGGTGTTTACTTCAAAGAGTTTGCATTGATTTCTCTCCCCGTAGGAATACATTGCCTGCACCCCTAAATTCAACCTGAAGTCTATATGGGTTATGAATGCCGTATGAACCTGTCTTTGGTAACAGTCCATCAGGCCAGTATGAGGTCTACCTGTGTTGATTCTAGGCTTCCTGGACCAACCGGAAGTGGTTAAAATCACCCTAAAATTGTTTTTCCATTACCTGCCTGCAGTTTGATAGACATAGTGCATTCAACCCTGTGTAAATCAGTCAATTCTTAACGTAAGGACTTAAAACTCAGGATTCTGTAAAAGCATAGCCCAGTGAGGATATATGTTGACTTATAGCTTCCTGTGACAACCGGAAGTGCCTTAATTGGTGTCTCAGGGGCTGTTTCGAGGGTTAAAAAGTCAGATCTTTTCAAAACTTCATATGTGTGACTAGGTAACCCTCATGAACTGTAAATCAGTCATTTCTCCCAACAGATGTCAAAGAAAAGCTCTCACACGCACACACAGCAAGGATGGAGTGAAAAAGTGTGGTTCTCAAAGACACAGAGAGCAGGCAATGGCATAAACATAATGTCTAGGCCGTGCCGAGTTCAACGAGATATCCCGCTTGACCGTAGCTCGCTCGGTCTGAGCGCAGCGACCATTAGAAAAGTAGGCCCAAAATGAAGCCTGCCCCACAACGTCATTTGCTTTTGGGTGACAGTGAGAGAACCGTTAGGGTGAGAAGCACAATTCGACCTCAGGTACGTTCCTAAGGTCCTTCCGATCCGTGCAAGCCTAACGTTGACCGTGTGGCATTAACCCTTAATAGTTAAAAGAAGGTGTTTACTTCAAATAGTTTGCATTGATTTCTCTCCCCATAGGAATACATTGCCTGCACCCCTAAATTCAACCTGAAGTCTATATGGGTTATGAATGCCGTATGAACCTGTCTTTGTAACAGTCCATCAGGCCAGTATGAGGTCTACCTGTGTTGATTCTAGGCTTCCTGGACCAACCGGAAGTGGTTAAAATCACCCTAAAAGTGTTTTTCCATTACCTGCCTGCAGTTTGATAGACATAGTGCATTCAACCCTGTGTAAATCAGTCAATTCTTAACGTAAGGACTTAAAACACAGGATTCTGTAAAAGCATAGCCCAGTGAGGATATGTGTTGACTTATAGCTTCCTGTGCCAACCGGAAGTGCCTTAATTGGTGTCTCAGGGGCTGTTTCGAGGGGTTAAAAAGTCAGATCTGTCCAAAACTTCATATGTGTGATTAGGCAACCCCATGAACTGTAAATCAGTCATTTTTCCCATAAAATTTCAAAGGAAAACTAAATCACACAGACACACAACTTGGAAGGAGGGACGTATTGGGGGTTGTAGAGACAGACAGTGCCTCCAATAGTTAGCTTTGTTCGAGCTAAAAAAGAACCGTCAGACCTAGAGTTCGAAACTTTAGAAACCTGTTCTAGACCTCGGGTCGATAGTGCGTGGTGAGTTAGGTGGCTCTAGAAGGTTCTCGGACCGAGAAATAGCCTCGTACATTTGCAATGATTTCAATTCATTTTGACCATTACGAAAATGGCGACATTTAGAAAAGTCTCAGAGACACAAGACTAGGTGCATTGGAACCGGCTCGGCCCATAGAGACGGACCCCAACGTTTCGGTCCGATAGCTCATTCAAGGACCCCATAGCAAGGCATGGAAAAAAGTGGATTTTCAGCACCAATTAGGGTTTTACTCGGGCACCGAAGGACCTATCGAGCCGAAACTCGGGATTCGGGGTCGCCTCACATAGGCCTTCACATAATGTCTGACCTGGACCCGCAGCTAGAACGTAACTATGTGTTTTACGTTTTTATTATGTTTTAAACTAAAGGCGCTGTGAATTATGGGCCTGCTCTGACATATATGATAGTTGGCTTCTAAATGAGTTGGAAAAAGTGGGTTTGGTGTCAATTGGTATCAGTTTGGTGTCAAAATGACATCTAATTGACTGATGGACACTGACTTGCTAGTTGACTTTTGTACATTAGCAATATGTTTAAACGGAGAGGGACCATCACCAAAAGTGACATTCTGAAATCAACCCTAACGAGCCATGGAGATGAACCAGAATCACTGCCCAGCTATCCCGAGTTCATCGGGCCAGTCAATTTCACATTCCTGCAGGATTTTTATAGCATGACAAATTCGTGATGGTACCTGCCCATTGAACCATATTGCAAATGCACAGTGACTTTGCAAAAGTGAGAAAACATAAACAAATGGACATGATGAAATCAACACAACAGGTGATGGAAATGTACAACTATCACTGCTCAGCCATCCTGTGTTCATCAGACCAGTCAATTTTGCATTTTTGAGCATGTCAAATTTCATATGGTAAATGCACATTGAAACATATTGCAAATGCGCGTGCACTTGCAATATGATTCTATAGTGAAAAAACATCACCTAATGGACATGATGAAATCAACACAACGAGTGATGGAAATGTACAACTATCACTGCTCGGCCATCCTGTGTCCATCAGACCAGTCAATTTTGCATTTTTGAGCATGTCAAATTTCATATGGTAAATGCACATTGAAACATATTGCAAATGCGCGCACTTGCAATATGATTCTATAGTGTAAAAACATCACCTAATGGACATGATGAAATCAACACAACGAGTGATGGAAATGTACAACTATCACTGCCCGGCCATCCTGTGTTCCCATCAGCTGCCCGGCCATCCGTGAGCATTAATATCAGAATGACCGGTAAATGCATTTACAACCATATTTTTATTTTTGGGTTACCAGTTGCACAACAATGCACGTGCATTTGCAATATGATTCTATAGTGAAAAAACATCACCTAATGGACATGATGAAATCAACACAACGAGTGATGGAAATGTACAACTATCACTGCTCGGCCATCCTGTGTCCATCAGACCAGTCAATTTTGCATTTTTGAGCATGTCAAATTTCATATGGTAAATGCACATTGAAACATATTGCAAATGCGCGCGCACTTGCAATATGATTCTATAGTGAAAAAACATCACCTAATGGACATGATGAAATCAACACAACAAGTGATGGAAATGTACAACTATCACTGCTCGGCCATCCTGTGTCCATCAGACCAGTCAATTTTGCATTTTTGAGCATGTCAAATTTCATATGGTAAATGCACATTGAAACATATTGCAAATGCGCGCGCACTTGCAATATGATTCTATAGTGTAAAAACATCACCTAATGGACATGATGAAATCAACACAACGAGTGATGGAAATGTACAACTATCACTGCCCGGCCATCCTGTGTTCCCATAGCGAGCATTAATATCAGAATGACCGGTAAATGCATTTACAACCATATTTTTATTTTTGGGTTACCAGTTGCACAACAATGCACGTGCATTTGCAATATGATTCTATAGTGAAAAAACATCACCTAATGGACATGATGAAATCAACACAACGAGTGATGGAAATGTACAACTATCACTGCTCGGCCATCCTGTGTCCATCAGACCAGTCAATTTTGCATTTTTGAGCATTTCAAATTTCATATGGTAAATGCACATTGAAACATATTGCAAATGCGCGCGCACTTGCAATATGATTCTATAGTGTAAAAACATCACCTAATGGACATGATGAAATCAACACAACGAGTGATGGAAATGTACAACTATCACTGCTCGGCCATCCTGTGTTCCCATAGCGGGCATTAATATCAGAATGACCGGCATTAATATCAGAATGATAAATGCATTCACAACCATATTTTCATTTTTGGGTTACCAGGTGCCTATTTTCAATCACCAGTTGCACAACATGCGTATCCATCAGAATATTTTAAACAGTCCATAAAGCACTCAGGACTGCCCCCATAGATAGAGGGCCGTAGTAGGGTACTCCCATAGCGGGCATGGATAATAGGAGTCCCGGTAAATGCATTTACAACCATATTTTAATTTTTGGGTTACCAGTTGCACAACAATGCACGTGCATTTGCAATATGATTCTATAGTGAAAAACATCACCTAATGGACATGATGAAATCAACACAACAAGTGATGGAAATGTACAACTATCACTGCTCGGCCATCCTGTGTTCATCAGACCAGTCAATTTCACATTCCTGCAGGATTTTTATAGCATGACAAATTCGTGATGGTACCTGCCCATTGAACCATATTGCAAATGCACAGTGACTTTGCAAAAGTGAGAAAACATAAACAAATGGACATGATGAAATCAACACAACAGGTGATGGAAATGTACAACTATCACTGCTCAGCCATCCTGTGTTCATCAGACCAGTCAATTTTGCATTTTTGAGCATGTCAAATTTCATATGGTAAATGCACATTGAAACATATTGCAAATGCGCGTGCACTTGCAATATGATTCTATAGTGAAAAAACATCACCTAATGGACATGATGAAATCAACACAACGAGTGATGGAAATGTACAACTATCACTGCTCGGCCATCCTGTGTCCATCAGACCAGTCAATTTTGCATTTTTGAGCATGTCAAATTTCATATGGTAAATGCACATTGAAACATATTGCAAATGCGCGCGCACTTGCAATATGATTCTATAGTGTAAAAACATCACCTAATGGACATGATGAAATCAACACAACGAGTGATGGAAATGTACAACTATCACTGCCCGGCCATCCTGTGTTCCCATAGCGAGCATTAATATCAGAATGACCGGTAAATGCATTTACAACCATATTTTTATTTTTGGGACCAGTTGCACAACAATGCACGTGCATTTGCAATATGATTCTATAGTGAAAAACATCACCTAATGGACATGATGAAATCAACACAACGAGTGATGGAAATGTACAACTATCACTGCTCGGCCATCCTGTGTTCATCAGACCAGTCAATTTTGCATTTTTGAGCAAGGTCAAATTTCATATGGTAAATGCACATTGAAACATATTGCAAATGCACCTGCACTTGCAATATGATTATATAGTGAAAAAACATCACAAAATGGACATGATGAAGTCAACACAACGAGTGATGGAAAGGAACAACTATCACTGCCCGGCCATCCCGAGTTCATCAGGCCAGTCAATTTTGCATTTCTGCAGGATTTTTGAGCATGTCAAATTTCTTACGTCATTTGGCCCACAAAAAAATCCTTATGCACAATTTAAAAAAATATATAAAAAAATATGATAATAAAATTGGACAAAAGTATATTCATACAGTTCTTACACATGTGTAATTGACAAAAAAATTGAAAGAATTTCAAAAAACGGTCCAGAAAGCACTTTTTTAAGGGTGTGTGAAGTTTTTTACAAAATTTTGACATTTTTGACTTTTGACTTTTGACTTCCTATGAAATCATATTGGAATTGGACAAAACATATTCCTTATGCGCATGTAAAAAAAAAAAAAAAAAAATTATGATAATAAAATTGGACAAAAGTATATTCATACAGTTCTTACACATGTGTAATTGACAAAAAATCGAAAGAATTTCGAAAAACGGTCCAGAAAGCACTTTTTTATGGGTGTGTGAAGTTTTTACAAAATTTTGACATTTTTGACTTTTGACTTTTGACTTCCTATGAAATCATATTGGAATTGGACAAAACATATTCCTTATGCGCATATAAAAAAATAAAAAAATTATGATAATAAAATTGGACAAATGTATATTCATACAGTTCTTACACATGTGTAATTGACAAAAAAATCGAAAGAATTTCGAAAAACGGTCCAGAAAGCACTTTTTTAAGGGGTGATAAGTTTTTGAAAAAAAGTTCATTTTTTCAAAATTTTACTTTTGGACATTAATTTGGGTTACATCTCCAATATGAAAAACCCCGGTGGAGCGCATTTGCCCCCTGTTGAATTTTTAAAGTGTTACAACTGGCAATTACCATATGGCATTTGCAATACACTTTGCATGAATCAACGCCGAATTGGGTGGTATTGGCCAATGTGTATATGGTTTGTCCGATGCCAATGACATGCCATTCATTTTTGTCCAATACAGGGGGGTATTCCCTTACTGTATATAGCCTCCACATTGACTCGGTACCGGTACCCCCTGTATATAGACTCCACACTGACTCGGTACCAGTACCCCCTGTATATAGACTCCACACTGATTCGGTACCAGTACCCCCTTTATATAGCCTCCACATTGACTCTGTACCGGTACCCCTTTATATAGCCTCCACATTGACTCTGTACCGGTATCCCCTGTATAAAGCCTCCACATTGACTCTGTACCGGTTCGCCCTGTATATAGCCTCCACATTGACTCTGTACTGGTACCCCCTGTATATAGCCTCCACATTGACTCTGTACCGGTACTCCCTGTATATATCCTCCACATTGACTCTGTACCGGTACCCCTGTATAAAGCCTCCACATTGACTCTGTACCGGTACCCCTGTATAAAGCCTCCACATTGACTCTGTACCGGTACCCCTGTATATAGTCTCCACATTGACTCTGTACCGGTATCCCCTGTATAAAGCCTCCACATTGACTCTGTACCGGTTCGCCCTGTAAATAGCCTCCACATTGACTCTGTACTGGTACCCCCTTTATATAGCCTCCACATTGACTATGTACTGGTACCCCTTTATATAGCCTCCACATTGACTCTGTACCGGTATCCCCTGTATAAAGCCTCCACATTGACTCTGTACCGGTACCCCGGTATATAGTCTCCACATTGACTCTGTACCCGTACCCCCTGTATATAGCCTCCACGTTGACTCTGTACTGGTACCCCTTTATATAGCCTCCACATTGACTCTGTACCGGTACCCCCTGTATAAAGCCTCCACATTGACTCTGTACCGGTCCCCTGTATATAGCCTCCACATTGACTCTGTACCGGTACCCCATTTATATAGCCTCCACATTGACTCTGTACCGGTACACCCTGTATATAGCCTCCACATTGACTCTGTACTGGTACCCCTTTATATAGCCTCCACATTGACTCTGTACCGGTACCCCATTTATATAGCCTCCACATTGACTCTGTACCGATACCCCTGTATAAAGCCTCCACATTGACTCTGTACCGGTACCCCCTGTATATAGCCTCCACATTGACTCTGTACCGGTAACCCTGTATATAGCCTCCACATTGACTCTGTACCGGTACTCCTGTATATAGCCTCCACATTGACTCTGTACCGGTACTCCCTGTATATAGCCTCCACATTGACTCTGTACCGGTACACCCTGTATATAGCCTCCACATTGACTCTGTACCATAACACTCTGTATATAGCCTCCACATTGACTCTGTACCGGTACCCCCTGTATATAGCCTGCACATTGACTCTGTACCGGTACCCCCTGTATAAAGCCTCCACATTGACTCTGTACCGGTACCCCCTGTATAAAGCCTCCACATTGACTCTGTACCGGTACCCCCTGTATATAGCCTCCACATTGACTCTGTACCGGTACCCCCTGTATATAGCCTCCACATTGACTCTGTACCGGTATCCCTTTGTATATAGCCTCCACATTGACTCTGTACCGGTTCGCCCTGTATATAGCCTCCACATTGACTCTGTACCGGTACACCCTGTATATAGCCTCCACATTGACTCTGTACCGTAACACTCTGTATATAGCCTCCACATTGACTCTGTACCGGTACCCCCTGTATATAGCCTCCACATTGACTCTGTACCGGTACCCCCTGTATATAGCCTCCACATTGACTCTGTACCGTAACACTCTGTATATAGCCTCCACATTGACTCTGTACCGGTTCTCCTGTATATAGCCTCCACATTGACTCTGTACCGGTACACCCTGTATATAGCCTCCACATTGACTCTGTACCGTAACACTCTGTATATAGCCTCCACATTGACTCTGTACCGGTACCCCTTTATTTAGCCTCCACATTGACTCTGTACCGGTACCCCTGTATAAATTCTCCACATTGACTCTGTACCGGTACCCCTGTATAAAGCCTCCACATTGACTCTGTACCATTACCCCTTTATATAGCCTCCACATTGACTCTGTACCGGTAACCCCTTTATATAGCCTCCACATTGACTCTGTACCGGTATCCCTGTATAAAGCCTCCACATTGACTCTGTACCGGTTCGCCCTGTATATAGCCTCCACATTGACTCTGTACTGGTACCCCCTGTATATAGCCTCCACATTGACTCTGTACCGGTACTCCCTGTATATATCCTCCACATTGACTCTGTACCGGTACCCCCTGTATAAAGCCTCCACATTGACTCTGTACCGGTACCCCTGTATAAAGCCTCCACATTGACTCTGTACCGGTACCCCCTGTATATAGTCTCCACATTGACTCTGTACCGGTATCCCTGTATAAAGCCTCCACATTGACTCTGTACCGGTTCGCCCTGTAAATAGCCTCCACATTGACTCTGTACTGGTACCCCCTTTATATAGCCTCCACATTGACTATGTACTGGTACCCCTTTATATAGCCTCCACATTGACTCTGTACCGGTATCCCCTGTATAAAGCCTCCACATTGACTCTGTACCGGTTCGCCCTGTATATAGCCTCCACATTGACTCTGTACCGGTACCCCCAGTATATAGCCTCCACATTGACTCTGTACCGGTACCCCCTGTATATAGCCTCCACATTGACTCTGTACCGGTACCCCCTGTATATAGCCTCCACATTGACTCTGTACCGGTACCCCCTGTATATAGCCTCGCTACTGTCATTTTACTGCTGCTCTTTAACTATTTTTTAAACAATTTTTTTATCTTTTCTACTTTTTACTTAATACTTATTTTTCTTAAAACGGTATTGTTGGTTAAGGGCTTTTAAGTAATCATTTCACCGTATACGGCGCATTTGACAAATAACATTTGATTGAATGAATGATTGAAAAACAGATCGAAAAGGCCCTGAGTGGAACATCCCAGCCTGGGTATGCATTCAAAGAGGAAGTCTTCGGGCGAGATGATTTGAAAGCCATTTGAATCTCTTCAGTAGCGTATCGTCCAGACTCCAAAGTGACAATTTTAGATTGTTCTAAATTCAATAGCGCAAATGCCACCAAATCTGTTAGTTCGTATGTATATTCAAACACTTGCACAGAGGTCAACTATTTTGTGCCTGTCTTTAGCTTCAAGTGTGGAGATTGGTTTAAGTTGCTTGATATGATGAAACAAGTACAACAGTTTTTCCACGATCGTAAACATTTACAAAGGTGTACTAAAGACAGAACTTGGGCTTAACGGCAAGGTTGGTCTATCATCAAAAAGAAAGCATACGAAACCTGGAAGGCCATGGAGACCCAGCGTGGAAGAGGCAATGTCTGAGGTCCTCACAGCTTGAAGACGGGGATTTGGAGAATGATGGGGGTGTTGGGTTACAATTGCTCCCTGAAAAGGAGGAAAATGCTGATTCATCTTCATTTCAAATAAAATAATAATAGTCTTTCCTTTCAAACATTATTATACAAATTAACATGTACTATGTAGTAATTCGTAGTATTGTGTCATAATAACATGTACGATTTATATAAAGGTTTGGTATAAAAACATTTGTGTTATTGTTTAATATTGTATAGTGAAGTTTTTAATAATTGTTATATGTATATATTTCTGTACTAAACATTTAGAAGAAAATAAAAATAGTTTAAAAGAAAATTGTAGTTACCTTCAATGAATGACAGCTCTCTCTCTCTCTCCACACAAGATACATTGGTTAGTTGGGGTGTGTGTGTTTTGTGTGTCTGAGGCCAGGCTGCGTGGATGGTGTCAGGTTACAGTAGGACCCTGAAAAGCATCATATAGTCTAATATTATAGTATTGTATAGTCTAATATTGCATACTGAACTTTTTAATAATTGTAATATGGATGCATTTCTGTCCTAAAGATTTAGAAGAAAATAAAAGGTTTGAAAGAAAATGAATGACATCACTCTCTCTTTCCTCTCGCTCTCTCTTTCTACACAAGAGAAATTGGTTAGTTGGGGTGTGTGTGTTTTGTGTGTCTGAGGCCAGGCTGCGTGGATGGTGTCAGGTTACAGTACACTAAGGTAATCTGCCTAAATGACTACCGACCCATAGCACTCACATCTGTAGCCATGAAATGCTTTGAAAGGCTGGTCATTGCTCACATCAACACCATTATCCCCGAAACCATAGACCCACTCCAATCTGCATACTGCACGAACAGATCCACAGATGATGCAATCTCTATTGAACTCCACACTGCTTTTCCCACCTGGATAAAAGGAACACTTATGTGACAATGCTATTCCTTGACTATAGCTCAGCGTTCAACACCAAAATGCCCTCAAAGCTCATCACTAAGCTAAGGACCCTGGGACAAAACACCTTCCTCTGCAACTGGATCCTGGACTTCCTGACGGGCCGTCCCCTGGTGGTAGGGGTAGGTAACAACACATCAGCCACACTGATCCTCAGCACGGGGGCACCTCCGGGTGTGTGCTCAGTCCCATCCTGTACTCCCTGTTCACTCATGACTGCACGGTCAGGCACGACTCCAACACCATCATTAAGTTTGCTTATGACACAACAGTGGTAGGCCTGATCACCCACAACGATGAGACAGCCTATAGGGAGGAGGTCAGAGACCTGACCGTGTGGTGGAAGGACAACAACCTCTCCCTCAACGTGATCAAGACAAAGGAGATGATTCTGTACGACAGGAAAAGGAGAACCGAGCACGCCCCCATTCTCATCGACGGGGCTGTAGTGGAGCAGGTTGAGAGCTTCAAGTTCCTTGGCATCCACATCACCAACAAACTAACATGGTCCAAGCACACAAAGACAGTCATGAAGAGGGCACGACAAAACCTCTTCCCCCTCAGGGGACTGTGAAGATTTGGCATGGGTCGTCCGATCCTCAAAACGTTTTACAGCTGCACCATCAAGAGAATCCTGACAGGTTGCATCACTGCCTGGTATGGCAACTGCTCGGCCTCCGACCGCAAGACACTACAGAGGGTAGTGAGTACGGCCCAGTACATCACTGGGTCCAAGCTTCCTGCCATCCAGGACCTCTACACAGGCAGTGTAGAGGAAGGCCCTGAACGTTGTCAAAGATTCCAGCCACCTGGTTCATAGCCTGTTGTCTCTGCTACCGCACGGCAAGCAGTACCGGATCGCCAAGTCTAGGTCAAAGAGGCTTTTAAACAGCTTCTACCCCTAAGCCATAAGACTCCTACCCAGACTACTTGCATTGCCCCCCCCTCTCCGCTGCTGCTACTCTCTGTTATTATCTATTCATAGCTACTTTAATAACTCTACCTACATGTACATAATTACCTAAATTACCTCGACACCGGTGCCCCCCACACATTGACAAATTGACAGATTGTACCGGTACCCCCTGTATATAGCCCAGCTATTGTTATTTCCTGCTGCTCTTTAATTATTTGTATATCTTACCTCTTTCTTTTTTAGGGATTTTGATTTTCTTAACCTCATTGTTGGTAAAGGGCTTCTAAATCAAATCAAATCAAATACATTTTTATTGGTCACATACAGATGTTAATGCAAGTTTTGGGAAACTCTTGTGCTTCTCGTGCCGACAGTGCAGTAATATCTAACAAGTATTCAAACTAATTCAAAACGACTAACTTATACACACAATGTAAGTGGATGGAATAAGAATATGTACATGTAAATATATGGATGCGCGATGGCCGTCCGGCATAGGCAAGATGCAATAGATGGTATAAAATACAGAATATAGTACATATGAGATGAGTAATGTAGGATATGCAAACATTATTAAAGTGTCATGTATTGTCATATATTGTCATGTCTTGTCCCTGTGCTTTCTCTTCTATTCGTTTCCCCCTGCTGGTCTTATTAGGTTTTTTCCCTCTCTCTATCCCTCTCTCTCTCTATCGTTCCGTTCCTGCTCCCAGCTGTTCCTCATTCTCCTAACGACCTCGTTTACTCTTTCACACCTGTCCCCTATTTTGCCCTCTGATTTAGTCTCTATTTCTCTCTCTGTTTCTGCTTCTGTCTTTGTCGGATCCTTGTTTTGTGCTGTGCTGTGTTCTTGTTCCGTCCTGTCGTGTTTTGCCTTCATCAGATGCTGCGTGTGAGCAGGTGTCTCTGTCAGCTACGGCCTGCGCCTACCCGAAGGGACCTGCAGTCTGTGGCCGCTTATCCTGTTATTCCCCTCTACAAACTAGAGGATTTCTGTTATCCCCGTTTGGACATTTCCTGTTAAGGATTCAGGATTTGTTATTTTCTGTTTGGACTTGAATAAACTCAGTTTCTGTTAAATCGCTTTTGGGTCCTCACTCACCTGCATAACATAAAGTGGCATTATTTCAAGTGACTAGTGATACCTATATTAAATCCATTTATTAAAGTGACCAGTGATTTGAGATTGTATGTTAGCAGCAGCCTCTCTATGTAAGTAAGCATTTCACTGTAAGGTCTACTACACCTGTTGTATTCTGAAGCATGCGATAAATAAAATTGGATTTGATTAGAATCCCATTACAACTTTTTGTGTTTTGCCTTCATGATTGTTCTCTAGTAAATAGGAAATTCAACAGAGTGTTAGTCTTGATTATGATAATACAATTATTATAATAATACAAATCTGTCAATCAACCAAATTAATATTTTTTTTCCATCAGCAGTACTCACAAAGAGTTTTACACATACCCAGTCTAAAAACCTAAGACCAATCAATGCATATGCCGAAGCACAGCATCGAGCAAACACTCCCTAGAAGTCATAAACCTATCATTAAAAGTAGAGAGGAACCATGCTCTGAGGGTTGTGCCGAGTGCACATGTAAGAGAACATGTGCCTCGTATTGTTATTCAAAATGTTCCAATGTTCGCAGATGACCAGCAGGGTCAGATAATGACCCGGGTGGGTTTAGAGTGGGCAAAAGTTCAACACTCAGGATTTAATGTCATATCATTTGTCTTTGTAATAGCCTGAGAGAGAGAGAGAGAGAGAGAGAGAGAGAGAGAGAGAGAGAGAGAGAAAAAGAGCTAAATATACATTTCTTTCAAACCTTTTCTTTTCTTCTAAATCTTTAGTAGAGAAATACATACGTATTACAATTATTAAAAGTTTGCTATGCAATATTGAACTATATCAAGTTTTATTTTTCATTAACCTTTATATAAATCATACATATTATTATTAAACAAATATTACAATATTACCCAATAAATGTTTATATTTATAATAATGTTTTTGTAGGAAAGAAGAAGAACCAGCATTTCCCTCCTTTTCAGGGGCCTATTGTAAACAGACACCCCCATCAGTCTCCAAATCCCTGTCTTCAAGCATTCACACCCTGACCTGTTTCGCCTGTCCTTGTGTTTGTCTCCACCCCCTCCAGGTGTCGCTCATCATCCCTGGTGTATTTCTCCCTGTGTTTTCTGTCTCTCTGTGCCAGTTCGTCTTGCTTGCCAAGTCAACCAGCGTTTATCTCCGAGCTCCTATATATCCAATTCTCTGTTTTTCCTAGTCCTACTAGTGTCCTACTAGTTTTGACCCTTGCCTGTCCCGACACCGAACCCGCCTGCCTGCCTGACCATTCTTTCTGCCCTGACGTCGAGCCTGCCTACGCTCTGTACTGTTTGGACTCTGACCTCGTTTATGAACTCTCACCTCTACCCAACCTGCCGTTTGCCAACCCCTTGTGTTATAATAAATATTGGAACTCAACCATCTGCCGCCTGTGTCTGCATATGGGTCTCGAGTTGTTTCCTTATACAAGCTGTGAGGGCCTCAGACATGGCCTCTTCCATGCTGGCTCTCCATGGCCTTCCAGGTTTTGTATGTTTTCTTTACGATGATAGATCAAGCTTCTATCAAGTTGTCTTGAGGACCGAAGGAACCACCTTCGTAAATGTTCACAATGGTGGAAAAACTGTTGCACGTGTTTCATCATATCAAGCACCTTAATCCAATCTCGACACTTGAAGCTAACAGGCACAAAATAGTTCACCTCTGTGCAAGCGTTAGAAATTACATACGAACCAACAGACTTGGAGGCATTTGCACTATTGAATTCAGAACAACCTAAAATTGTCATTCAAATAGCTTTCAAATCATCTCGCCCGCAGACTTCCTCCTCCAGTGCGTACCCAGGCTGGGATGTTTGATCTGACATAGAGCAAGTCCTATCCTTAGCCATTCTCTGGTGCAAAATGCAGGAAAAAAACACCCAGTTTTTGTCAGAAAAAGGTTGTTGAGACAGCTGTGTGTGAAAATCTTCACGGTTGAATTGCCCGGTTGGAAAATGTAACCCATACGGCCTTCACTCATATCAATCCAACCATTAAAACAATCAGGTGCATCACAAAAAATGTCATCAATGGTTTTGTAATTGTGGCCCAGACAAGGAAGGACACAATACACCTAGAATTGGTCGAGGTGACATGTTTTCTAGAGTATTCTGTGGTTTATCTCTCTTGAGGTTTCTTGTCACTCAGAGTGCTTCCAAGACAAGTCTAACACTTACTTATACTCAGGCAGACCTAAACAAAATGAATTTTTCATTCTACAAGTGGTCACAAGCTCACTACACAGCAGCTCCATAAGTTCACTACAAAAATGTACAACTGTTTCAAATGTTCAAACACATTGTCTTTAAGTTCAAGGTCACTACACGACACATCAATCACCAGGCCATTACTTTTTTATCTCAGACATGTTCTTTACTTAAAAAAACAGCTGCACTATCAAGTTACGTAAGCACACCCTAAATGTGACTCACCACCTGGATTCGATCTTATGTAGCAACATTTGAATTTCTGTTTTTTACATTGGATAAAAGTAGAGACTTAGAGCTACAAAATGGTATATCATACATTGCATTTGAGGAAACAATGAGAAAGTAATTCTGCTTTGAAATTTGATGAACTTGTAAACTCACTTTTGAGAAAACCGTCTTTGAATGTTTTGGTACTACTATTGGAGAGCCCTTTGTCTACACCCATTCACACTCTCTTAACAAGAATTTAAGCTTTCTGCCCATATAAAACACTTATATGTACCAAAACAAAATCCCCACTAAAAACCATGTTGTTGGCACATTATGCTAATTGAGTAACAACTGTCCCGTAGACGGGACACCAATCCCTACTAACAGATCTTTGTCGCTCCATGCCCCCCCTGCTGGAGTCTGCATCGTGTCTGCCAGAACGTCGGGAGCACCACCTCCCCTGAGGTGATCTAGGCGCTCTTCCGACCGACGTCCCTCTAGGCCCCCGCCCTAGCATCAGGTCCACTTCTTATCCCCAGGGCAGCCTAGCTCCCAAGCATATGAACTCCAGAGTGCACAGGCCACGACACCAAGGTCTGCACTCTCCTCAGCCAGCTCCTTGACTAGCCAGAGTTTAGGAGACTCCTGCTCCAGTCGTGGAGCCAGAGCCAGCTGCTGCCATGGGGCATCTTCTGCTTACCGTTGCGGAGTCGTCTTCTTCTCCCAGTGGGGCAGAAGCTCGGGTGCCCGAAGTCCGACTGTCTGCTACCCTGGAACCTTCAGCCACAAACACTCCACCTGGTCTCCCTCAGGAACCCAGCACAGCTCCTGGAACAGAGCCCTCACTGAATTGGTTGCCCGCTCCTTGGATGGAGCCACAGCCAGCAGCTACTGCAGAGTTCAAGTACAGACCCCACCTGCTAGCTCCGTGATAGTTCCGGCAAAAGGGTCCTGCTACCACCAGACCTCGCCTCAGGGGACCTGCCAGACATCACCCCGGGAGACCCACCAGAAGTCACCCCTGATGTCTCCCCTGATGTAGTTGTCCAATTATTTTCCTTCCCGGGAGGGCTAGAGTCCCTGTCCCACCCGGCAGGGTTAGATATACAGTTCTGGGACTACCTGGCAGGTGTAAAGTGACCAGGCTTTGAGTGTCCTGCCCCTCAAGTAGGTCCAGTGTATCATGCCTTCATGGTAGGTTCAGAGCTCACTTCCTTCCCAGTAGTGTTACAGTTCCCTTCCTTCCCTGTAGGGTCAGAGTTCCCTTCATTCCTTGTAGGGTGAGAGTTCCCTTCCTTCCCGGTTACCTGCCTTCCCAGTAGGCCAAGTATGTTTTGACCCTTAAGTAGGTCTAGTGTATCCTGCCTTGCTGCACAGTCTGCAGGTCTGAAGTCTCCTGTCCTTAGTTATAGGCAGTTGCCTATGCCACCAGGTTTAGAGCCTCCTGCCTTACTAGGAGCCAAGTTTGTTGTACTCACAATCTGCAGACATAGTCATCCTACAGCTACGTATCCCACCATGCTTAGAGCTGCTAAGCCACAAATGACCTGTACTAGGTTCTCAGTCCTCAGCCTTCGTCAGCCCTCAATCCTTAGCACTAGGTCATTGGTCTCTTACTGCACTCGGTCATTGGCCTCCAGCTG
This sequence comes from Oncorhynchus keta, assembly GCF_023373465.1. NCBI lineage: Eukaryota > Metazoa > Chordata > Actinopteri > Salmoniformes > Salmonidae > Oncorhynchus > Oncorhynchus keta. The sequence continues at coordinate 45,350,930 of NC_068427.1, read as the reverse complement.
CACAAGGTCATTGGTCTCCAGCTGGACTAGGTCATTGGTCTCCAGCTGGACTAGGTCATTGGTCTCCAGCTACACTAGGTCATTGGCCTCAAGCTGCACAAGGTCATTGGTCTCCAGCTGGACTAGGTCATTGGTCTCCAGCTGCACTAGGTCATTGGTCTCCAGCTGCACTAGGTCATTGGTCTCCAGCTGCACTAGGTCATTGGTCTCCAACTGCACTAGGTCATTGGTCTCCAGCTGCACTAGGTCATTGGCCTCAAGCTGCACAAGGTCATTGGTCTCCAGCTGGACTAGGTCATTGGCCTCCAGCTGCACTAGGTCATTGGTCTCCAGCTGCACTAGGTCATTGGTCTCCAACTGCACTAGGTCATTGGTCTCCAGCTGCACTAGGTCATTGGCCTCAAGCTGCACAAGGTCATTGGTCTCCAGCTGGACTAGGTCATTGGCCTCCAGCTGCACTAGGTCATTGGTCTCCAGCTGCACTAGGTCATTGGTCTCCAGCTACACTAGGTCATTGGTCTCCAGCTACACTAGGTCATTGGTCTCCAGCTGCACTAGGTCATTGGTCTCCAGCTACACTAGGTTATTGGTCTCCATCTACACTAGGTCATTGGTCTCCAGCTGGACTAGGTCATTGGTCTCCAGCTGCACTAGGTCATTGGTCTCAAGCTGCACAAGGTCATTGGTCTCCAGCTGGACTAGGTCATTGGCCTCCAGCTGCACTAGGTCATTGGTCTCCAGCTGCACTAGGTCATTGGTCTCCAGCTACAATAGGTCATTGGTCTCCAGCTGCACTAGGTCCTTGGCCTCAAGCTGCACAAGGTCATTGGTCTCCAGCTGGACTAGGTCATTGGCCTCCAGCTGCACTAGGTCATTGGTCTCCAGCTGGACAAGGTCATTGGTCTCCAGCTACACTAGGTTATTGGTCTCCATCTACACTAGGTCATTGGTCTCCAGCTGGACTAGGTCATTGGTCTCCAGCTGGACAAGGTCATTGGTCTCCAGCTACACCAGGTCATTGTTCTCCATCTACACTAGGTCATTGGTCTCCAGCTGGACTAGGTCATTGGTCTCCAGCTGCACTAGGTCATTGGTCTCCAGCTGCACTGTGTTCTCTGTTTGTCTGTTGCCAGTTTTGTCTTGTTTGTCAAATCAACCAACATTTTTGTGTCTCTCTTTTACAAGTCTCTTTTTCTCGTCCTCCTGGTTTTGAACCTTGCCTGTCCTGACTCTGAGCCCACTTTTGCCTGACCACTCTGCCTGTCCTGACTCTGAGCCTGCATGCCTGACCACTCTGCATGGCTCTGACCCTGAGCCCGCATGCCTGACCACTCTGCCTGTCCTGACCCTGAGCCTGCATGCCTGACCACTCTGCCTGTCCTGACTCTGAGCCTGCATGCCTGACCACTCTGCCTGTCCTGACTCTGAGCCTGCATGCCTGACCACTCTGCCTGTCCTGACTCTGAGCCTGCATGCCTGACCACTCTGCCTGTCCTGACTCTGAGCCTGCATACCTACCACTCTGCATGTCCTGACTCTGAGCCAGCATGCCTGACCACTCTGCCTGTCTTGACTCTGAGCCTGCATGCCTGACCACTCTGCATGGCTCTGACCCTGAGCCTGCCTGCCTGACCACTCTGCATGTCTCTGACCCTGAGCCCGCCTGCCTGACCAATCTGCATGCCCCTGACCCTGCCTGCCTGACCACTCTGCAAGCCCCTGACCATGAGCCTGTCTGCCAACCTGTACCTTTGCCCCACCTCGGCGTACCCTGACCCTGACTGTCATCAGGTACCGTTGTCCCACCTCTGGTTTACTGACCCCTGCCTGCCTTGACCTGTCTATTGCCTGCCCCTGTTGGATTATGAAACCATTGTTAATTCGACGTTGTCTGCATCTGGGTCTTAACTTCATACCTGATACACTTTACCCCTTCCTACATACAAACTACCTTGAATAACATGTATAGCGACTCAGTACCGGTACCCCTGCACACGGCCTCGTTATTGTTATCTTATAGTGTTACTTTTTATTGTATTTTTTACTTTAGTTTATTTAGTAAATATTTTTCTTAACTATTTCTTGAACTGCATTGTTGGTTAAGGGCTTGAAAGTAAGCATTTCACGGTATGGTGCATGTGACAAATACAATTTTATTTGATTTGAGTTATCCTCTTTCCCTGTAAACTATAATTTGAGTGACCAAAACATCACCCATGCTATATGTTCTCCATTAAAATGCTCATTTGAGAAAATGTACATTTTATCTCATCTCTAACTATCAGTAAGGCTTCTAACTATCAGTAAGGCTGAAGGACAGGCTAGGTGGGCAGAGAAACATCCAATCCTGTCACACATTACATCATGCTTTCACAACTGATTTGTTTTTCCAACCGTTTTTTTATTTCTGTGCATAGTGTTTGTGTGCGTGCATGCGTGCGTGCGTGTGTGTATGTGTGTGTGTGCAGAGAGACTCCGGGAGGGTGGTGTCTGTCAGTGAATCAGGGATAAATAGAGAGGCAGAGCTCCTAGTTGGTCAGAAGGCGGACCTGACAGGGTCACACACAGGACCAAGAAGGAGCAGGACCTCAGCATTTGACCCTTTATTACAAATGGAGAAACATGAAGATATTCAATACTGTTTTCAAGACAGAAACTCTTCCTGCAGAAAGGCTTTGCTATCGACATCTATCTACATAACACTGTACATCTTCTTCTCATTGATTTCAGCAGTTACAGTATTTTTGAATGTACTGGTGATCATCTCCATCTCTCACTTCAAGCAGCTCCACACTACAACCAACCTGCTCATCCTCTCTCTGGCTGTGTCAGATCTCCTGGTGGGACTGATTGTGATACCAGTAATGACTGTAGCAATAATGGAATCATGCTGGGGTTTTGGAGAATATTTCTGTGTGTTTCAATTCTACATTGCTTTTTTATGTACTTCTTTATCTCTGGGAAATTTGGTCTTGATATCTATTGACCGCTATGTTGCTGTGTGTGATCCCTTATTGTACCACTCTAAAATAACAATAACAAGAATGATGTGTTGTATATCCATTACCTGGTGCTGTTGTATCATATACCGAGCTGCTATTATAAAAAACATAGTAAATGTACAGGTACCTAGTAGGTGTTTGGATGAATGTTTTATTGTTGAAGGGTTTATGGGGGATAACATAATTGACCTTGTAATTACAATGGTTGTCCCGTGCTCTATTATTATAACACTTTATTTGAAAATCTTTGTGGTGGCCAGATCACAGGCCAGAAAGGTATTTTCAAAAGAGGCTGCCAGTGTGTCTGGTGTTAAAACTGTACAGGCAAATAAGTCTGAGAGGAAAGCATCAAAAACTCTGTCTATTGTTGTTATCAACTATTTCATTTGTTGGATTCCACCTCTATTTATTTTTTTCTGTTTTTCTTTTTTAATTGACCATTTATCGTCATTCATCATCGGTTTTCTGCCACTTGTTAATTCCTTAATTAATCCAATAATTTATGCTTTCTTTTATCCATGGTTCAAAGTAACAGCTAAACATATTTTAACTCTGAAGTTAAGGCGTTCATAAATTAGTTCCTATGTTTTTATTCCATAGTTTGAGAAACAGCTTTGATAAAGTTATGTTATACAATTTCTTGTAATTGCTTCTTTCATGTAACAATACACTTAATTTTGTTCTACAATTGTTATAATGATTTATTTAATGTAACAATAAACTGACATTACTTGTCTCAGTGTCACAGATACATGTGGTGTTGATACAGAAGAATTTGGCTGGATTGGAGTGAAATGACTTGGAGAATGCATAAAAAGGCTTAAGCTTGTTTTATAAAATACATTGTAGTCATTTTGGGCAGTATATTCCAAATACCAAAGCCTGTGGTTGTATTCTAATAGTACATTTTGAGGACGTCATGATTCTATATCTTGTTTAACATCACCCTCTAGTGGCTCAATAGGGACACAACGCCTTCAACAAGTGTGAAGTTTAAATGAACAATACTGCATGATATCAGATAACGTCCAAGACTCTCAATGGTGTATTGTGTAAGTAGTTGAATGTAAAATGCAAGAATATGAAATTATGTGTAATACTTTATAATAATTCAGTTATAAACCATTTGTAAGACATTTACAGTTTGATCACTATTTATTATTAGTTCCACATTTGCTAAATGTTAATCACCTGGGTATTATGACATGTATAAATAACTACTATATGCAGTAATGATTAAACACAACAGTGCAGGAGACCACAGCAGACACTTCAACCTCAACATACTGGGTATGAACACTACCACTACTCTCACTACATCACTGCTGCCAGGTCACATAAGAGAAGTTCTCTCAGATGCTATTTACTCTGAATTAATATAGAGATTGGTTTTCACGCTAAATAATTTAAAAATAATTTATAATGGATTAGTAAATAGTTTATATATTTATCATTACTTCCATGTTTGTTTTAGCAAGCCAGTTATTCACACATTTATAAACAACTTTTATAGTATGTAATAGTGATTTATAAGATTACTCTTAATATGTTTAATAAATGTCCTTATAAACCATTTAATAATCATTAGTAAAGTTGTTTTGCAGTTCCTAATCTAAAGTGAAGACTATTCATACTTTCTTAATACTTTATAAATGTTTTGAACAGTGACCAGTGTAATTGATCACAAAAAGATGGACATACTATTGGTAGACATCCCAGCAGTACCTGATGCTCCTTAAGATCTCAAAATGACCTAGAACGTATCAATGGTTAAACAATAAGCACACAACACAGAGGATGTTAAAGGAAGTATATTGAACCTTATATTAAAAAACAGTCACACTGTTATGGTAGTGTGCTGAAGTAGTAACATGTTTTGTCTGAAAATGCTAACATTCGTGTTTGTTGGCAGTGACTTTCAAAACCAAAGTGTGGATTGCAGTCACTCATTAGAGCAGTTCATAGACTGATTACAGGGTAATGGAACCAATATCTAAATACATAATTTAACTGAACATTATGTTTAAAGGGTTACCACCTCTAATACACTACAAGTGAAGTTGTCCAAATACGTATGACATCTTCAACTGGGAGAATAATATAATAATAATAATAATAATATAATAGATACATCAGTTGTTTTCTTTACGAAACGGTAAAACAGATAGGCAAGAAAAACCAAATGAAAGGGGACATTGTATAATGTCGCCTTATATGAAACATTTGATCTCAAATCCCTTTTTTTTTGTTTTCCAGCAGAGTGAAACAAAGAGGACATTGATTGCTTTCAGTTTGTGCAATGGCCAGAAGATGGCAGTATAAATCAAAATCTGTGACAGGAATAACCTGATTTCCACTAAGTTGTACAAAACATTTCTATGACAGACAGACAAGGTGAATCCAGATAAAAGCTATGATTCCTTATTGATATCACTTGTTAAATCCACTTAAATCAGTGTGTAGATGAAGGGGAGGAGAAATGTTAAAGAAGGATTAGAAAGCCTTGAGACAATAGAGACATGGATTGTGTATGTGTGCTATTCAGTGGGCGAATAGGCAAGACAAAATAAGTGCCTTTGAATGGGGTAAGGTAGTAGGTGATAGGTGCACCGGTTTGAGTGTGTCAAGAACTGCAACGCTGCTGGGTGTTTCACGATGAACAGTTTCCCGTGTGTATCAACAATGGTCCACCACCCAAAGAACATCCAGCCAACCTGACACAGCTGTGCGAGGCATTGAAGTCAACATGGGCCAGCATCCCTGTGGAAAACTTTCGACACCTTGTAGAGTCCATGCCCAATGAATTGAGGCTGTTCTGAGGGCAACTCATTATTAGGAAGGGGTTCTTAATGTACATCTACCTGAATTATATGTACATCTACCTCAATTACCTCATACTCATGCACATCGACTCGGTACTGGTAGCCTGTGTATCACAGGTGGTTCCTTCATTGGGGAGGACTGGCTTGTGGGAATGGCTGGAGCGGTATAAATAGACCCGTATAAAATACATCAAAAACATGGTTTCCAGGTGTTTGATGCCATTCCATTTACTCCGTTCCAGCCATTATTATGAGCCGTCCTTCCCTCAGCAGCCTCCACTGCCTGTGTATATATTCAAGTTATTGTTACTGCTGTATTTATTCCTCATGTTATTATGTTTCTATTATTCTCTCTACATTGACGGGAAGTAAGGAAACATGTCACTGTTAGTCTACACCTATGATTTTATTTATTTAATTTGATTAGGCTAATAGAAATCCTCTATTTTATTTAAGGATTTTTAATTAGAGCATCACTTTTTATTTTTTATTTATTATTGGTTAATGTCAAAGTCATTGTATCTTTCAAAATGCAAAGTGCTGGAGAACGGAGACAACATAACCAAAAATAGTTTTGGAGCTCACTGAGTGTACAAAACATTAGGAACACCTTCCTAATATCGAGATGCACCCCCTTTTGCCCCCAGAATGGCCTCAATTCATTGGGGGGAATGGACTCTACAAGGAGTCAAGTGTTCCACAGAGATGCTGGCCCATGTTGACTCCAATGCTTCCCATAGTTGTGTCAAGTCGGCTGGATGTCCTTTGGGTGGTGGACCAGTCTAGATACACACGGGAAACTGTTAAACATGAAAAACCTAGCAGCATTGCAGATTTTGACACAAACCGGTGTTCCTGGCACCTACTACCATACCCCATTGAAAGGCACTTAAAATGTGTATCTTGCCCATTCACCCTCTGAATGGTACACATAGACAATCCATGTCTCAATTTTTTCAAGACGTAAAAATCCTTCTTTAACCTCCCCTTCCTCTACAGTAATTGAAGTGGATTTAACAAGTGACATCAATAAGGGATCCTAGATTTCACTTGGATTCACCTGGTCTATGTCATGGAAAGTGCAATGTTTTGTATACTCAGTGTATATTATCCATGTCCTTGTTCAGCCATGACTCTGAGAAACATAGGATATTACAGTTCTTCAGGTTCCGTTGATAGGATAATCTCGAACAGAGTTTGTCCAGTTCAGTGGAGGCTCCTCAGAGGAGGAAGTGGAAGACCATCCTCCTCAGTGAATTTCATAAAAAAGAAAAATGGTAAAACATTACAAACTTACCCTTTTTAGATTAAACTATACTAAATATAATTGATTAAAACACTATTTTGCAAAGAAGGTCTACAGTAGCCTCAACAGTACTCTGTAGGGTAGCACCACAGTGTAGCCGGAGGACGGCTAGCTTTCTTCTTCCTCTGGGTACATTGACTTAAACACAAAACCTAGGAGGCTCATGGTTCTCACCTACTTACATACTCACACAGTAATGATTAACTTCCGGAGGATGTCCTCCAATCTATCAGAGCTCTTGCAGCATGAACTGACATGTTGTCCACCCAATCAAAATATCAGAGAATAAATCTAGTACTGAAAGCATACGTTACAGCTAGCTAGCACTGCAGTGCATAAAATGTGGTGAATAGTTGACTCAAAGAGAGAGAAAGAAAATAGTTGAACAGTTTTGAACAAATTCATTTCTTCACAAATTAAGGTGAAGCAAGAGAGAAATATAGAGTAAGAGACTGTCCATCTTTTCACTTTCAGTTTCGCTTACTTAGCTAGCAAATGCAGCTAGCTAGTTAGCCTACCAAAACATCCAGCACAAACAGAGGGATTCTATGTTAGCTAGCTGGATATGACTATCCAACACAACACTGGAACTCTTCCAAGTCAAGGTAAGTTTTCTGCTTACTGCCTGATTGTAGCAGGTTTACTAACCCGTTATATTAGCTATGCTGGCTATGACATTACTTTAGCTAATATTGTGACAACAATGTAGGCTGTGTGTGGCATTTTGTCTTTGAAATGTTTTTTTTTTGCCAGGTCACATACAGCTGATGTGTTGTGCATTGAAGTCCACAAGCAGAGGAGGGGAGCGCATGGTTTCGAGAAGGAATATAACGTGGCTGTGTGTTTACGTGTGATCAGGGGTGTATTCATTCCGCCGATTCTGTTGAAAAACGTTTCTTAAATGGAAGCAAACGGAACAAAACGGGGATAAACATACTTGAATTTGTCCGATAGAAACTCTTGTTTGCAACTGTTAGACTAATGAATACATCCTATATCAGCTTGATGCAGGCAAGAGTGTGCAAGGCGGTATTGAATTTCACTGTCTGACCATGTGTCAAATTGGTCTCAATGTCACGTGTGCACCTGCGTTGTAAACTTTCATTCATAGGCTAGGTTGTAGCGACCTCATGATGGTTATAGGGAACATTTGAGTATCATGTAGTAGCCTAAACCTGTCCATGTTACATTGAACTGGGTGAATGGAATATGAATGACAGTCATCCAATATGCTGTAATAGAAATAAGGCCATGGTCATGACATTTTTTGTCATCCCTCATCTTTAACTGCACTGACCTCCACTGGTCCAGTTTGTATTTTAGTGGTTGTACGTTCGCCAATAAAATGGAGGGTTTACTTACTCGTCGACGTAGTCACGTCAGGGGTCCAGCTCATTTTCCTCTTTTGCGCGGTTTCTTCCTCTTTCAAGTCACAGGGGTTAAGGCCTGGTCCAGAGTCAGCAGTATGTCCACTCTCCCGACTCGTTGAAGTAGAAATCGTCCGAATCGAGGTTAGTGATCCTGTTCTGATGCCCAGAAGCTATTTTCGTGTCATAAGAAAAGGAAAATATTATGTGAAAAAAAGTTAACATCAGTGTACAAAAACACAATATAGCTGAATTGGTGGATGTGTAGATTGCATCTCACATTCCAGTGTTGTAATTTGTAAACAAGGCTACATGCGATTTCTTTTAATGTGACTCCATGCAGCCAATGGCAATGTCTGCTTTAGGTATAATACTCGGAACCACTTGTGGATTTGACAGCTCTAATGCAGTTCCACCTCCGACACCGTCAAAACAGCAGCAATGTGTTGTGGATATGGGCACAATTTTCTAACATAGGTCTACAGTATTGCAACATGATTGTCTCACCTGGGCTTCAAAACCAAAAGGTTACGTGTCTTGATTGTCGACCAATGACCAGTCATCAGCATCAGCGCACAAAGGCAGCATGTCTGATCCAGATTAGTATCCACAAAGCATCTCAGAAAAGGTCCTAGGAATCCTGTTAGACATATTTGTTAACAATTTGACGCATGAAGTCAAATTCCCAATCTGGCCCTCAAACCATCACGGTCACCTCATAATCCCCAGTTTACAATTGGCTCATTCATCCCCCTCCTCTCCCCTGTAACTATTCCCCAGGTCGTTGCTGTAAATGAGAACGTGTTCTCAGTCAATTTACCTGGTAAAATAACTGAAAAATAAAGCAAAAGAAAAAAAATCACGTTGGGCATGCCTACAAATTGGGCAAATAAAGGCATCTAGGGTTTATGTTCACTTTGATTGTGTTCTAAGAAATGTATAGATCTTTCAAACATTGATTGCAACGTTGTATGCAACATTATCTGCAGGCGACTTGATACCTACTATGCTCTAAGCGATTTAGAGTTAAACAGGGGTAACGAGTGTATTGATATAGCGGTAATATTGTGAAAATTCCGCTTTTAAAAAACATCAAAATCTGTTTAAAAAATGTTATGCGTGCATATTAGGCAATAATTACGAGTAGGCAAAACAATTTTGTTAAGCGAAAATTATATCAAACGTTTAACCATTGTAACATTTAATGTACAGTCGTATGCACCTGTCTGAAGCCTGCTATGGAGTTCAAAGCTTGCGATGCCTCATCGCGACAATGTCAATGAGCTTCATCACTATCTTTCCTTTGCGGTACCTCAAAGTGTCATGATTACCATCTGAGATAAACGTTTCTGAGTTGATTTTAATCATTGTCTGAGCAGTGTCTTAATTAATATCCTAAAACCTACTCTGAGCTGGGAGTTTTGTTGTTGTCTTAAAACAGTTTTTTCATCCTAGGAGATTTTCTGAGATGATTTGTGGATAAAGCCGTTGTACTCCAGAGAAGTGACATGATACCCATAGTTGATTTTGGCTGCTAACATGATTGATTTTCATCAAAAAATTAATGTTGTAAAACTGAGTTCATTTTTTTATCCTCCATTTTGAAAATGCATAGCCGTTTATGGCTGTAGGCTTAATTACATTTTCTCAGCAATTGTCTGCGTGTGTGCTCGCATGCATGTGTGCGTGCACGGGGGTCTTGAGGTTTGAACCACTCAATTTTGGGACCCACTGCTCTAACTAACCACCATATTCTAAAATATCCACACAAGCCACTAGCCAGCCAGCCAACCAGCCAAATATTATGAGTAAAAAAAAATAAAAAAAATAATATTAGGCTATTATGAAGTGATTATTTAAGAGCATAGAAGATAAATCACAATCAGTAAAAAAACATTTTTTTTAGCTAGCTAACTAGCATATTTACATTAGTCGTCTCCTCAATGATCAACTGATAGCCAATCCTCATTTCCCATGTCAAGCATGTCTTTAGGAGGCACTGTAACTAGCTTGCTTACAATTTGTGAAGAGAAATATATGTAAAAAAAAAAGTTTGCTACAGATGCAGGTACTATGTTCTAGTATTCATTTTATTTTGATCACCTGCCTCCTGAAAGGTTTGTGGAACGCCCGTTAGCAGCATAGAAAGAACTGCCTTCCTCCTCTATACAAGACATACAGTGCAGCGCTCTACTTTCCATGCCTGCCTGCATTCCTAGTTTCTTATTCAGGATATCTCTGCTCTACTCTGGGCTTTGACTGGGGCCAGTGCCTCCGCGCTGCCTACTCCTGCGTGTAGCTGGGGCTGGGGACAGGGATAAAAGATACAAACGTCTGGTGGTATCTAGGGGTGGAGGGATGGAGCTGGGCTTGTTTCATGCCTTTGCTGTTTGGCATCCGCCCACCTTCTCCCTGGATCCACTGGCAAGAAGAGAAGTCTCCTACGCCTTGTGTTCTGTGGGACTGAGATGTGGAAATCACACTCCGCCTTGGCAGCATTAGAACAGAACCACTCTGGAGGCTTAGAGACAGCATGAAAAATAGTGGTGTGAGAGCGAGAAAGAGAGAGAGAGAGAGAGAGAGAGAGAGAGAGAGAGAGAGAGAGAGAGAGAGAACGAGAGAGAACGAGAGAACGAGAGAGAGAAAGTGCAGGAGAGAGATTTGGTGCTGCTGTGGACCAGGCATGTAATAACTGATGCCTTTACCAGTTTGTTGAAATATCTTACCTTGTCTCCTGCTATCCCTGGCATCAGACAGGCAGTCCAGTGAGAGGCTCTGTAGTCCAGTCTATTGAAAGATTGTAATGAGTTTTTCCCCTCTGTTAATCCAACCCTTCACTAAACCTACGGGGCAGAGGTCCCTTAAGTGTTGACATATTCACAAGAGTGTTGGAACAGTCGAAGAGTGACCCAGATGTAGCGATCTGACATGCATTTGAATATCAAATCAATATCAAATCAAATTTTACAAGTCACATGCGCTGAATACAACCTTACAGTGAAATGCTTACTTACAAGCCCTTACTTACCAACAATGCAGTTCAATTGACATAGCCTAGATTGCATAGATAATAACAGAGGGTAGCAGAGGCGTAAATGTGTGTGTGTGTGGAATAATAGTGAAGATGTCAAAACCATGAAATAACACATATGGAATCATGTGGTAACCAAAATAGCAAAATAGTGTTAAACAAATCAAAATATGTTTCATATTTGAGATTCTTCAAAGTAGCCACCCTTTTGCCTTGATGACAGTTTGAATGCTTTTCTGACTGTCTTGAAGGAGTCTTCACATATGCTGAGCACTTGACACACAACAGTCAGACAAGCAGAAGGGGTGGTAGGTGTGTGGCTGGAGAGGGAAACTCTAAGACCACAGCCGTGCCTCAGCTGTGTGCTGTGACGTTATCCTCACTGAAAATGTGTTGGCAACACTGTTCGTCTTTCCTTGCTAGTAGTAGCAGTGTGGAATAGGCAAAGCGGGTCCATTCCCGTCAAAATCTGTCCATATGAGAATACAGTGATAAGCTGACCACCTGCCTTCTTGCTTTTGGGACACCCACTTGTTAAGGCGGAGACAAGACCATCTCTTCATTATATACAATATCTCTGGTAGTAGATAGCTGCCTTTAGCATGGCTAGAAACATAGAAAGTTAGCTAGCCTTTTTAGCTTCCCACATCTCCATGTGAAATAATCAGATTTATAGTTAAATACAATATGCTCCGGCAACTATTCTCATAATTGCCAGTGTAACCTACAACATTATCCCATGTCGATATGCTGCTTAATATCAAGGAGAAAAAACACATGGCTTCCAAGTTTCAAAATAGCCTCGTAGTTATTACCTCTCAACAAAATGCTGTTTGGTTTATTGTTTAAACAGTTGCTGAGACTATATTTGATCATCAATGCAAAATTGTTGGCAGGTAGGCTAGCAGTTAAGATCGTTGAGCTATTAATCGAAGGGTCACTGGTTCAAATCATTGAGCTGAGTAGATGGGGGGGATATGTTGATGTGCCTTTGAGCAAGGCACTTAACCCTAATTGTTCCTGTAAATTGCTCTGCTAAATTACAAAAAATGTAACAAAATCTAGATCAGATAAAAGAACCAAGCAACAGCTCCATTGCCTCATGAACTCTCCATGGAGTCACAGATTTAGCGCTGTGCAAAAACTCTATAGACAGGACCATGTTCTACAAGGACCTCCCCCATTTTGTGATGTAAGACGACATTGACATACAGTGTTACGCTCCAAATCTTTTCGAGTCTCCCAACCCCTTTCATTATGTTGTGATCTCTCCATCCACACTTGCATCTCCGAGCATGTCACGATGTTCCTCTACCTTTTAACACCATGTTATTAGAGCTGGAAATACAACTTTTAAATCACCCTAGCCTCCTGCTATTACAGTCTGAATCTTTGACTCTCTCATTTTTTATTTTGCTTGACAATCAAGTTCACTGCAAAATATTTGTCCAATTCCATTTGAAATATACTCGTTGTTTGTATTCTATTACCAGAGCTGTCCTTAATAAAATCAGGGAACATTTATGCTAGACAATGGAAGGTTTCTTATGGTATTTAATTCTCAAACAATAGGAGATAAATATATTTGTTGTATAAATGTCTCAGAATGTTGATGGGGCAACTAATGTATTACAGCTTGTCTCAAAATATTGCATCACTTTTTGGAGAATACAATCAGCCAATGATATAGCGCTGAGGCAGTTTGACTCAACTGTCAGTCAAACAAGTAGCCAATTACTACAGTTCTACTTGACTTTGGTATGCTGCTAAAATATGCATTTCTTTTCCCATGTGATTTCTTAAACACAATTACTTACATGGATCAGAAGAGTTCTGTGCATTAATTTAAAACTCCCTTTCTACTGTATTCATCCGGCAGCATCTGGCCTCATCTGGTAGCATCTGGCAACATCTGGCAATGCACTTAAGGAGAGGAGAAGGAAAGATGGGAGGAGATGTGTTACATCTGATCAAGCAGAGAGGGAGGGGAAGTACAGTATTTGTAGATAGAGGCCATTAAAAGGAGGCAGGAATGGGGAGTGTGTAGACTCGCTCCCCAGAGTGATTCATCACAGGCCACCTGCAGAGCCCTCTGCCCCAGCACAGGACCAGGATGGCAGTGTGAGCAGCACCTAACATGCTCCGTTAAGAAAGCTCAAACACGAGAGTCGCTGCCAAAAAAAACTAACACTAACCCTGCAAAAAACGGACACTAATCCAAACAAACAAAAACTAACCCTAACAGTCACGCCTGCTCCCGCTCTCCCCCCCAGGTGCCCGAAGGCGCCAGGCTGCCCTGCATTACGCATTCCTGCCACCATCATTACGCACACCTGTTTCCCTCATCACGCGCATCAGCGATTCATTATACTCACCTGGACTCAATCACCTTTGTTATTTCCTTCCCTATATCTGTCTGTTCCCAAGCTCTGTTCCCCGCTTCAGCATTAATTGTCGTATGTCTTTGTATTACCCGGTTCTGGCGCTGTTCCTGTCCTGTTCCATGTCTGTGTAAATTAAATGTTCACCCTCCATACCTGCTTTTCATCTCCAGCGTTGGTTCTTACACTAACCCTGCCAGAAATGAACCCTAACGTGTCAAAAACGAACCCTAAACTTAACCCTGCCAAAAAACAAACCCTAACCTAAACTCTGCCAAAAACTAACCCTAACCTTAACTCTGCCAAAAACTAAACTTAACCCTGCCAAAAAACGAACCCGAACCATAACTCTGCCAAAAACTAACCCTAACCTTAACCCTGGTAGAAACCATGCTCCTCCCAGTGCTGCTGAGTCATTAACACCAGAGAGATGGTTAACATTCACATATTATTATTTTACTCTGTCTGGGTGACAGAGTTTTGGAGAGTTATTTATGGGGTGCGGGAGAAAAGGAATGTTTGACAGTAGGCTACCAACTTGCCATTTACATGACTGGTCACATGGCTAGTTTACTAAAACCTGTTATTTAAACCTGTTACTTAAACCTGTTACTTACTCTGGGGCTCCCGAGTGGCGCAGCAGTCTAAGGCACTGCATCTCAGTGCTTGAGGCGTCACTACAGACAACCCGGTTGGATTCCAGGCTGTATCTCAACTGGCCATAATTAGGAGGCCCATAGGGTGGCGCACAATTGGCCTAGCATCGTCTGGGTTTGGCTTGGTGTAGGCCGTCATTGTAAATAAGAATTTGTTCTTAACTGATTTGACTAGTTAAATTAAAAAAAAAATACATATAATTAAAAACATGTTATTCAAACATGTTACTAAAACCTGTTACTCAAATACAGTATGTCCTCCTAAACCTGTTAATACACCAGAGGAAAAAATATTCCTCCTAGTGAGGGGCATAATTTACCCTGCCCCTTTCTCAGGTCAACATAATACCTTCCTCATTCTTTCTCTCGCAGGCCGTCTCTTTATCAGACAGAAATGGCCCATACAATGTTACACTGGTGTGAAAGTTGTGTTGTGCTCTAGAATGGCATGTCTATTCAATTGTATTCTATTCTGATGTTTGGTTGAATGGGCTGTTTCTCAGGGGACTATAGGCTTGGCTCTTTACTAGCTCTTTGTTTTCATACATTAATTATGCATCATATTTAATGTTCTCTCAAGCATGATACATTTACAGTAACTCAGAGGAAACATACGTAGATGATGAGTAACCAGTCTGAGATCATTGGGCACTAGCAATCTCCCCAAATCAATCTTTATGAATGCTCTCAATTAATCTACAAATAGGCTAACCACACTCTTAGCAAATGCTCCCGAAGAGATGCTGTTATGGATGTTTTTAAGCTTGAAAGCTAGATGTCAGCCTGGAAAAAGGGAAAACATGGATTTTAATCTGTAAATAAGAAATGGCCAACCACATGCCAAAATCATCCCCCGACACACTGCAAATTACACTGTGAGATTCTCAACTCGTGTTGCTATCTGGTTGCCATGACACACAATCATTAGGGCCTCATGCCAGTCCTACCCAGGCCAGTGCTTTCTATCTCGTCTTCTTTCTATGTCTCCCTCGTCTTCTGTCTCTCCCTCGTCTTCTTTCTATGTCTCCCTCGTCTTCTGTCTATCCCTCGTCTTCTTTCTATCTCTCCCTCGTCTTCTTTCTATCTCTCCCTTGTCTTCTGTCTCTCCCTCGTCTTCTTTCTATCTCTCCCTCGTCTTCTTTTTATCTCTCCCTCATCTTCTTTCTATCTCTCCTTCGTCTTCTTTCTATCTCTCCCTCGTCTTCTTTCTATCTCTCCCTCGTCTTCTTTTTATCTCTCCCTCATCTTCTTTCTATCTCTCCTTCGTCTTCTTTCTATCTCTCCCTCGTGTTCTTTCTCTCTCCCTCGTCTTATTTTTATCTCTCCCTCGTCTTCTTTCTATCTCTCCCTCGTCTTCTTTCTATCTCTCCCTCGTCTTCTTTCTATCTCTCCCTCGTCTTCTTTCTATCTCTCCCTCGTCTTCTTTATATTTCTCCCTCGTCTTCTTTCTATCTCTCCCTCGTCTTCTGTCTCTCCCTCGTCTTCTTTCTATGTCTCCCTCGTCTTCTGTCTATCCCTCGTCTTCTTTCTATCTCTCCCTCGTCTTCTTTCTATCTCTCCCTTGTCTTCTGTCTCTCCCTCGTCTTCTTTCTATCTCTCCCTCGTCTTATTTTTATCTCTCCCTCATCTTCTTTCTATCTCTCCTTCGTCTTCTTTCTATCTCTCCCTCGTCTTCTTTCTATCTCTCCCTCGTCTTCTTTTTATCTCTCCCTCATCTTCTTTCTATCTCTCCTTCGTCTTCTTTCTATCTCTCCCTCGTCTTCTTTCTCTCTCCCTCGTCTTCTTTTTATCTCTCCCTCGTCTTCTTTCTATCTCTCCCTCGTCTTCTTTCTATCTCTCCCTCGTCTTCTTTATATCTCTCCCTCGTCTTCTTTCTATCTCTCCATCGTCTTCTGTCTCTCCGTCGTCTTCTTTCTATCTGTCCCTCGTATTCTTTCTATCTCTCCCTCGTCTTCTTTCTATCTCTCCCTCGTCTTCTTTCTATCTCTCCCTCGTCTTCTTTCTTTCTATCTCTCCCTCGTCTTCTTTCTATCTCTTCCTCGTCTTCTTTCTTTCTATCTCTCCCTCGTCTTCTTTCTATCTCTCCCTTGTCTTCTGTCTCTCCCTCGTCTTCTTTCTATCTCTCCCTCGTCTTCTTTTTATCTCTCCCTCATCTTCTTTCTATCTCTCCTTCGTCTTCTTTCTATCTCTCCCTCGTCTTCTTTCTATCTCTCCCTCGTCTTCTTTTTATCTCTCCCTCATCTTCTTTCTATCTCTCCTTCGTCTTCTTTCTATCTCTCCCTCGTCTTCTTTCTCTCTCCCTCGTCTTCTTTTTATCTCTCCCTCGTCTTCTTTCTATCTCTCCCTCGTCTTCTTTCTATCTCTCCCTCGTCTTCTTTCTATCTCTCCCTCGTCTTCTTTATATTTCTCCCTCGTCTTCTTTATATCTCTCCCTCGTCTTCTATCTCTCCCTCGTATTCTTTCTATCTCTCCCTCGTCTTCTTTCTATCTCTCCCTCGTCTTCTGTCTCTCCCTCGTCTTCTTTCTATCTCTCCCTCGTCTTCTTTCTATCTCTCCCTCGTCTTCTTTCTTTCTATCTCTCCCTCGTCTTCTTTCTTTCTATCTCTCCCTCGTCTTCTTTCTTTCTATCTCTCCCTCGTCTTCTTTCTTTCTATCTCTCCCTCGTTTTCTTTCTCTCTCCCTCGTCTTCTTTCTATCTCTCCCTCGTCTTCTTTCTATCTCTCCCTCGTCTTCTTTCTTTCTATCTCTCCCTCGTCTTCTTTCTATCTCTCCCTTGTCTTCTGTCTCTCCCTCGTCTTCTTTCTATCTCTCCTTCGTCTTCTTTCTATCTCTCCCTCGTTTTCTTTCTATCTCTCCCTCGTCTTCTTTCTCTCTCCCTCGTCTTCTTTTTATCTCTCCCTCGTCTTCTTTCTATCTCTCCCTCGTCTTCTTTCTATCTCTCCCTCGTCTTCTTTCTATCTATCCCTCGTCTTCTTTCTATCTCTCCCTCGTCTTCTTTATATTTCTCCCTCGTCTTCTTTATATCTCTCCCTCGTCTTCTTTCTATATCTCCCTCGTCTTCTTTCTATCTCTCCCTCGTCTTCTGTCTCTCCCTCGTCTTCTTTCTATCTCTCCCTCGTCTTCTTTCTATCTCTCCCTCGTCTTCTTTCTATCTCTCCCTCGTCTTCTTTCTATCTCTCCCTCGTCTTCTTTCTTTCTATCTCTCCCTCGTCTTCTTTCTTTCTATCTCTCCCTCGTCTTCTATCTCTCCCTCATCTTCTTTCTATCTCTCCCTCGTCTTCTTTCTATGTCTCCCTCGTGTTCTTTCTATCTCTCCCTCGTCTTCTTTCTATCTCTCCCTCGTCTTCTTTCTATCTCTCCCTCGTCTTCTTTCTATCTCTCCCTCGTCTTCTGTCTCTCCCTCGTCTTCTTTCTATCTCTCCCTCGTCTTCTTTCTATCTCTCCCTCGTCTTCTGTCTCTCCCTCGTCTTCTTTCTATGTCTCCCTCGTCTTCTGTCTCTCCCTCGTCTTCTTTCTATCTCTCCCTCGTCTTCTTTCTATCTCTCCCTCGTCTTCTGTCTCTCCCTCGTCTTCTTTCTTTCTATCTCTCCCTCGTCTTCTTTCTATCTCTCCCTCGTCTTCTTTCTTTCTATCTCTCCCTCGTCTTCTTTCTATCTCTCCCTTGTCTTCTGTCTCTCCCTCGTCTTCTTTCTATCTCTCCTTCGTCTTCTTTCTATCTCTCCCTCGTTTTCTTTCTATCTCTCCCTCGTCTTCTTTCTCTCTCCCTCGTCTTCTTTTTATCTCTCCCTCGTCTTCTTTCTATCTCTCCCTCGTCTTCTTTCTATCTCTCCTTCGTCTTCTTTCTATCTCTCCCTCGTTTTCTTTCTATCTCTCCCTCGTCTTCTTTCTCTCTCCCTCGTCTTCTTTTTATCTCTCCCTCGTCTTCTTTCTATCTCTCCCTCGTCTTCTTTCTATCTCTCCCTCGTCTTCTTTCTATCTATCCCTCGTCTTCTTTCTATCTCTCCCTCGTCTTCTTTATATTTCTCCCTCGTCTTCTTTATATCTCTCCTCGTCTTCTTTCTATATCTCCCTCGTCTTCTTTCTATCTCTCCTCGTCTTCTGTCTCTATCTCTTCTTTCTATCTCTCCCTCGTCTTCTTTCTATCTCTCCCTCGTCTTCTTTCTTTCTATCTCTCCCTCGTCTTCTTTCTTTCTATCTCTCCCTCGTCTTCTATCTCTCCCTCATCTTCTTTCTATCTCTCCCTCGTCTTCTTTCTATGTCTCCCTCGTGTTCTTTCTATCTCTCCTCGTCTTCTTTCTATCTCTCCTCGTCTTCTTTCTATCTCTCCTGTCTTCTGTCTCTCCTCGTCTTCTTTCTATCTCTCCCTCGTCTTCTTTCTATCTCTCCCTCGTCTTCTGTCTCTCCCTCGTCTTCTTTCTATGTCTCCCTCGTCTTCTGTCTCTCCCTCGTCTTCTTTCTATCTCTCCCTCGTCTTCTTTCTATCTCTCCCTCGTCTTCTGTCTCTCCCTCGTCTTCTTTCTATCTCTCCCTCGTCTTCTTTTTCTCTCCCTCGTCTTCTTTCTCTCTCCCTCGTCTTCTTTCTTTCTATCTCTCCCTCGTCTTCTTTCTATCTGTCCCTCGTCTTCTTTCTATCTCTCCCTCGTCTTCCTTCTCTCCCTCGTCTTCTTTCTTTCTATCTCTCCCTCGTCTTCCTTCTCTCTCGTCTTCTTTCTATCTCTCCCTTGTCTTCTTTCTTTCTATCTCTCCCTCGTCTTCCTTCTCTCTCATCTTCTTTCTATCTCTCCCTCGTCTTCTGTCTCTCCCTCGTCTTCTTTATTTCTATCTCTCCCTCATCTTCTTTCTATCTCTCCCTTGTCTTCTTCCACATTGTTCCCATTCTCAAAGGTGTGAAACGTTGTGGGGGGGAGGTAGGCACTGGACAGGAGGTGGCGGTGCTCTGACTGCAGTTGAGCTGAATGAATTCCACCTGATGTACTGTCTTACAAAAAAAGGTGCTATCTAAAACCAAAACGGTTATTTAGCTGTCCCCATAGGAAAACCCAAATGTGTTGATGTGTTTACTCCTCCTCATACACTTTTAGAAATAAAAAGGCTTATAAAAAGGGTTCTTTGGTTGTCCCCATAGGAAAACCCTTTTTGGTTACAGTTTATTTTTTTAAACTAGGCAAGTCAGTTAAGAGCACATTTTTATTTACAATGACAGCCTAGGAAAAGTGGGTTAACTGCCTTGTTCAACAACAGATTTTTACCTTGTCAGCTCGCGGATTCAATCTAGCAACCTTTCGGTTGCTGGCCCAATGCTCTAACCACTAGGCTACCTGCCACCCCATGGGAAAACCCATTCCACAGAGGGTTCTACATGGAACCTAAAATAGTTATGCTTGGAACCAAAAAGGGTTATCCTATGGGGACAACCAAAGAACCCGTTTGAAGGCCTTTTTTCTTTATGAGGAGTAAACATATCAACACATTCGAGCTGTGAACGCTGTCACATTGTCCATCATGTGTTTGGCCCTGCACTCTACAGACTCCCCTAGTCCAGTGAAAGCTCCTACAACTATTAGCTGTTCATTCCATGTTCGATTTCTGGATTACTTTATGATGCCATTTCCTGATCTGTGGTTTATCTCTTTACATCTAACCCCATTACCGCCCATGATCCTGAATGTGAACCAGTTCAGCCACTGAGACTTTTATTCTCCACAAAATAAATGTTAGCCTTTATTTATGGGTTATGTGAAAGACAGGACCACATTGAGACTTTGTAATGCTCCACTGATCAATGTAATGAAACCCTTTTTGTGTGGTCCATCCATTGGAATCTCTTTGATCTCCAGAGAGTTTTCCCTGATCTCCTGATCCGGGCTCCGTGAACTCCTTTACTTTCCAGTTCACAGTGTGGGGAACGTGTGTTTTTAAAAGGGGAGGAGAAAGAGAGACTTCTCCATAGTGTCACTAAAGTACCCCCCAGTGACCGAGTTCAAGGCAGGGAGGCAGAGGATGGTGTGACTCATGCAGCGCTCCTATTCATCTTGACATTTGACACACTGACGGGGATCTCAGCTGGAACAAACATGCCACAGAGTGTCACAGCTGCTGGGAGCAGTGAGAGCAGAGTACGACTCCGGTCTGGAGCTGAATAGGTAACCATGAGTCAGCTCCTATTTAATTCATACACCTACACTCCACAGATCATGGCCGCTCTTTTCAAGCATTTTTGCTGCGCCTGTTCTTCACAGATGATACCGAACACTGATTGTGCTCGGATTTCTTTGAAAGTCTGTCTCCCAGTGACACTGTGCTGAACACTGTGGGTGGGTTGGAGTAGTCAGCCTGCAGTGTAGTGACCTGCTGGGGTTAGCTTTGAGAGGACTGCAGTGTAGTGACCTGCTGGGGTTAGCTTTGAGAGGACTGCAGTGTAGTGACCTACTGGGGTTAGCTTTGAGAGGACTGCAGTGTAGTGTCCTGCTGGGGTTAGCTTTGAGACCACTGCAGTGTAGTGACCTGCTGGGGTTAGCTTTGAGAGGACTGCAGTGTAGTGACCTGCTGGGGTTAGCTTTGAGAGGACTGCAGTGTAGTGACCTACTGGGGTTAGCTTTGAGAGGACTGCAGTGATACACCCGACCCACAGCCATATTCCTCATAGAAAAAAACCCCACTGGAACATACAGTACTGTACAACTACAAGCAGGCTACTGCTAAAGTAAAGTGAAAACAAATGCCTACACATTCTTTCGCAACTTGATCAGATAGATCAATACCCCCCCCCAAATAAATATTCTCCATCGCTGTATGAGACATACTTTAGATATAAGATACATTATATGTATATATTATAACTGTCTGACTGGGACATTTAAGGACATTTAAGGACCCCTAACTGACCTCATCTGGAGGTATCCCTGCATCCTGCCTCATTTGTATCAGTCTGGAGTCTCCCAACCAAACCACAGCATGGCCACGGGCAGTGAAGTCTTAGGGAAGTCTTCATATACAGCGGAGCAGCGACTGGAGGTGGGCACTGACTGTTGACAGGTGTCTCAGAGGGATGAAGATAGCAGTAACATCTCTGGATCTAACACCAGGTGATTCCCTGCATGTCTAACTGCACCAGTGATGCAAGGCAATCTCAATCTCTAAAATTAGACACAAGGCAAACCCAAAGGAGGGAAACTGATACATAGGGGAGTACACCTTTTATCATTTCTTTCAAGTGTTTCATTTTCCAAGACACCATTATTCCATGACATTATTGGCTTACTGGAGACAAGCAACATTGGGCCCAGCTAATCAATACAATCATTGAAAACTTGTGTTGAGTAAAGTCTTAGGGTGAAATCTATGTTATTAGACAGATC
This sequence comes from Oncorhynchus keta, assembly GCF_023373465.1. Taxonomy (NCBI): domain Eukaryota; kingdom Metazoa; phylum Chordata; class Actinopteri; order Salmoniformes; family Salmonidae; genus Oncorhynchus; species Oncorhynchus keta. The sequence continues at coordinate 45,329,007 of NC_068427.1, read as the reverse complement.
AAGAGAGATTTAGTGAGGCTCAACATGCAATTGTTTAGTGTTCAGCCTGAAAATGAAACCAATGCGAGCAGTGTTCAGCATCATTGGTGCAGTCGATCTTTTCAGAGTACTATTTAGTTTAATCTAATCAGGGCTATATTAAGTAGAATAGAGAAGAGAGGTCACATGGGGCTTGCTAGGGAGAGCTTAACGCAGGTTGATGTTTATTGGGATGAATCTTGTCTTGGAGGCAGAGCGGTTTCCACTAGATGGGACAGCAGCAAAGTCAACATTGATATTATAAACTGGGTGGTTCGAGCCCTGAACACTGATTATCTGACAACCGTGGTATTCTACAGGTATGACACAACATTTCTTTTTACTGCTCTAATTACATTGGTAACCAGTTTATAATAGCAATAAGGCACCTCAGGGGGTGTGGTATATGACCTATATACCATGGCTAAGGGCTGTGTCCAGGCACTCCGCAATGCGTCGTGCATAAGAACAGCCCTTAGCAATGGTATATTGGCCATATACCACACCCCCTCGTGCTTTATTGTTAAATATATCGTAAATATTAATCAAAACAACAATTTGCTTTTTGGTCTTCATTTAAGGTTAGGCATAAATTCAGATTGTATGACTTTGTGGCTGTGCCAGCTAGTGACTACCATGCAGAGCTGCCTCCAGTACCTGAGTCATCCCAGTAAATACCAACCTGCAAGCTAAACAGTAGTGTGAATTGGGCCCATAGATAAAGTACTCTTCATATTATTATTATCATCATAATTCTTATCATCATCATCATCATCATCATCATCATCATCATCATCATCATCAAGGAACACAAAAACACAACCCCCATATAAACAAAGAAGAAAGTAAAGTTGAATTCATCAAGCTTTGTGCACTTGCTGGAGCGTTGGGTTCTTGTCATTCACAAAGTGACTGTGCGATTTAGAACTGGCGGTGGCATTGGAACGGAAACCATTTCCTTCCAGATACATGTCTCTCTCCCAGAACACTTTAGAGAGAACCCGGCGATGGCGTAGAGGGCCTGTCACTCCAATAAGTAAACATAGAAATAGTGTCATTCACACTGCAATGCGTTGTGTTATTAAACACACTTATATCGTGTAGGTGCTAAATGGAAGTGTCATTCATCCATTCATTTAGGGAGGGAGAAAGAGTAAATGGTGACATAAAAATGAGATCAAATGAACAATGAAAATGGTAACCCAAGGGAGGTCTGGCTCCAAGTGGCCTACAACCATGTGTCGTTGAGACAGTGTCCGGACCCAGATGTGCATGTGTCTGGTTTCTAAGTTTACACAGCCTATAATAATCTCAAACGATAAAGTCATCTTTTTTTTGTTTACTTGCCATACATACAGTTCACAGGAGGTTGGTGGCACGTTAATTGGGGAGGATGTGCTCGTGGTAATGGCTGGAATGGAATCAGTGGAATGATATCAAACACATAGTTTCCAGGTGTTTGATGGCATTCCATTTGCTCCGTTACAGCCATTATTAAAACGCTGTTCTCCCCTCAGCAGCCTCCACTGATACGGTTGACAACAGTTCAGTCAGTGTCTTCATAGGAGCTGGAACTATCCAGACAAAATATTTACACTACTGTTAAATAACAATTATAATCATCATCATCATTACTGTTACTACTATACATTTGAATACTTAAAGAGGAGTGGGATGTTGAGAAAACGTTGCACCCCATTTCATTGTGATACCCACTCAAAATCAAATTCAATGCAGAGGATGTGGGATGGCACCCATTACTGAAAAGTAAACCGTTTCTAGAGTCTGTAGAGATATTCAAATACTGAAAGATGGAGTCCTCCTAGTACCATCTGAATGAAACGGTTACAATATTCAGCAATCTGTCGTCACAACTTTCTGACACCAAAACAAAAGACAGGATTATGTGACAGACACCTCTGCTACAACCCCTCCAAAAGGTGAAAACAGGAAGCAAGACTGTCTTTTCCACCAGTTTTTACCCCTTCCGCAAAACAAATAAACGAGAAAATTAAAAAGAGGCTCATTCAAGTCACCTCTTTGATTCTGGCCTAGCGATGAGTACAACACATCTCATTGGATAAAGGTAGGTATAGGCTTTCTCTTTTCCTGCACAGAGAAACCTAGTACAGAAATCAATTACTCATCCTTGTTTCAAACAAGTAGATCTGAGGGATTACCTCCTCTTGAGTCGGTGCAGTTGCTATCTTCTGCTCTGTCAATTAAAATGGAGAAAGAAGCTCGATGTGCTGGGAGAAAAACTGGGTCATATCAACAAAACTAAAACGATGTTAAAGAAACATATTAATGATCGCAGAACAGCATAAAGAGTACACATCCTGAGACGGAGAAAACAGAATAACATAAAGCGAGTGCACTTTTCTTTAGTCCTGTTTGTTTGTCAATTTCTCTTGAGACAAATCCTTTGAATTCCTAATTTAATTATATTAATTATGAACATATCATTAATTACATCATGACTGATTTTATGCACCGAAGAGTTCAATTTCACCACATTTCTACCATGAGTTTGTTAATCGTCGCTGTTGTTGGTGTAAGTATTGTCCTCCTCTCTGTGAATCATCCTGTATGCAGACTCCCTCTCTCCCCTGGCGTCCCGCAAGGCCCTGGGGGTACGTCCTCTCTCCCCTGGTGTCGCCCTAGGGCTATGTCCTCTCTCCCCTGGCGTCCCGCTAGGGCTATGTCCTCTCTCCCCTGGCGTCCCGCAAGGCCCTGGGGGTACGTCCTCTCTCCCCTGGTGTCCCGCTAGGGCTATGTCCTCTCTCCCCTGGCGTCCCGCTAGGCCCTGGGGGTACGTCCTCTCTCCCCTGGTGTCGCCCTAGGGCTATGTCCTCTCTCCCTTGGCGTCCCGCTAGGCCCTGGGGGTACGTCCTCTCTCCCCTGGTGTCGCGCTAGGGCTATGTCCTCTCTCCCCTGGCGTCGCCCTAGGCCCTGGGTGTACGTCCTCTCTCCCCTGGCGTCGCCCTAGGCCCTGGGGGTACGTCCTCTCTCCCCTGGCGTCGCCCTAAGCCCTGGGGGTACGTCCTGTCTCCCCTGGTGTCGCCCTAGGCCCTGGGCTACGTCCTCTCCCCTGGCGTCGCCCTAATCCCTGGGGCTATTGTATATTGCAGGAGGAGCAGCATGGGTCATTCTTGTCTGGCTGGGCGGCGTAGTCCATCTGCCGAACAATCTCGGCAAACAGTTCGTCCACCATGGTTTTGCTCTTGGCCGAGGTCTCCATGAAGGGACAGCCCCACTCCTCGGCCAGAGCCTGGCCCTCGCTGGCCGACACCTCCCTCTCACTCTCCAGGTCCACTTTGTTCCCCACCAGGATCACTGGGACCTTCTCGTACCTGCAGACGACACACACACAAACAGATGCAGAAAATGACCAGAAACCATCATGTGACATGAATACATGGTCAATCACTGTCAAGGCAGATCAGAATGAGATGTGATTTGCTGAGATGTTGAACTAAGATATAGGGGGGCTGACTAGTTTCTCAGCCTTTGTGATTTCCTGTACCTGACATCGTCCTCTCTGCACTCTCCTAAATAATAATTTAATAGGAATAATGAAAGTTTCTCTGCTGCCACATCATGTTGACAATAAATCAATGAAACCATAAATAATTACATTAAATCCGTATGGCACATTATCCTGAAATATATCATCTAAAAGGCCTGACAAATTCAGTTATGAGACGTGTCTTGCTGAGAAAGAAATCTATACCGCCAACATACTATATTCCAACTACTATCAATGACATCTCAAGTACTTAACCAGCTCAGCAGTCACAGGAAGTGGGTGAAATCACCCACAATCCCCTGGAGGCAGGAAGAGGCCATGTTGGGAAAGTGCTGCCACTGAGGATATGGGCTACTGGCACGAGTGCCATAAAGACAAGTGTTACATCATATTCCTAATGAAGGACCTTAGGTCTTAATACTAACACTCTCAATAAAGAAACATTTATTGAGCATGATTCAAAATGTCTGCATCTTATTGATCAATACAAATACATTGGTTATTATTGACAACATTTCAGTTCATTGGAGACATGTCGGGAGGAGCTGCTGATGTGAATTAAGCAGCTCTATTTTGGACACATCACAAAGAATAAAGGCTATGCTTTTATTCTTCATCTGCAAGTAGCTCTCTCACTGGTTATAATATGAACCAGAACACACCACTATGAACACAACTCTTCTCATGTTATTGAGCACAAACATCCCAGGAGAATCATGCTCCCAGACACCTTCATTAAACTTTTCAAAGGTTAGCCTCTATGTATGAAATATTAATTCCTCTAAGTGATTTAACACTATTTGACAGAAAAACAATTGTCATTGATTGCTATGGTAACGGGTACACAAGGAAATGCATAGTATTGGAGAGATGGAGAGAATCAGAGTCTTTCTTAAGTAGAGGAACGTGAGCTTCTTCTCACGAGGTCCATGGTCTGCAGGTTCCAGTGCTAAATAAGCTTCAACTGAAAAAAAAATAAGAAGCTCACTTTGATCTACTCCTGAATATATTATCCAGAATGAACGCTAATTTCTACTTTTCTCATTCTGTGGGCAAGCCAAGAACTACAGGGGTTAAAAGAGCAGAGTTCATGGGTCTGTGAGCTACTGTGTGTGGCTGTGACACACAATACAGTCCGCCACCACACAGCGTTGGAGAACGGCTGGAATACATTAGCCCTTTGAAACCAAAATGTTCAAACAGCTGGAGACAGCATTCCTAAATCCAACAAGTTATTGGAGGCCCCTGATTGGCCAACACTGTTATTCAGGAACACATTTTTGTGGCGACTGTAAAAACATGCAGTCCAACTATACACTCTCTCCCCATGATCACTGAGAGGGCCTAACCATAGTGCTGCTGAGAGGGCCTAACCATAGTGCTGCTGAGAAGGTCTAACCATAGTGCTGCTGAGAGGGCCTAACCATAGTGCTGCTGAGAAGGTCTAACCATAGTGCTGCTGAGAAGGCCTAACCATAGTGCTGCTGAGAAGGCCTAACCATAGTGCTGCTGAGAAGGTCTAACCATAGTGCTGCTGAGAAGGTCTAAACATAGTGCTGCTGAGAGGGTCTAACCATTGTGCTGCTGAGAAGGTCTAACCATAGTGCTGCTGAGAAGGTCTAACCATAGTGCTGCTGAGAAGGCCTAACCATAGTGCTGCTGAGAATGTCTAACCATAGTGCTGCTGAGAAGGCCTAACCATAGTGCTGCTGAGAAGGTCTAACCATTGTGCTGCTGAGAAGGTCTAACCATAGTGCTGCTGAGAAGGTCTAACCATAGTGCTGCTGAGAAGGCCTAACCATAGTGCTGCTGAGAAGGCCTAACCATAGTGCTGCTGAGAAGGTCTAACCATAGTGCTGCTGAGAAGGCCTAACCATAGTGCTGCTGGGAAAGCCTAACCATAGTGCTGCTGAGAAGGTCTAACCATAGTGCTGCTGAGAAGGTCTAACCATAGTGCTGAGGGTGTGTAGATTGGAGGGCCTGACCAGGCCCTGCCTCTGTGGAGGTTGTGCCCTTTTAGAGAACCCACAGGGGGCACAGCGTTTAGGGGGGTAATGGCAGTCCCCTCCACGGGTGGGCGTCTCTAATCTGAACTGGGCTGTGGTGGCAGCGCCATCTCTACCAGACCCAACTCATATGGAGGCCTGTGGCCGTCGTCATTCATTCGTATATCTTTATGTACATATTCTTTATCCCTTTACACTTGTGTGTATAAGGTAGTCGTTTTGGAATTGTTAGTTAGATTACTCGTTGGTTATTACTGCATTGTCGGAACTAGAAGCACAATAATTTCGCTACACTCGCATTAACATCTGCTAACCATGTGTATGTGACAAATAAAATTTGATTTGATTTGATTTGACATGGCTTCACATACTGCCTCACCACCTCGGATTACAGCCTGCTGTCCAAACCCACTCATTCATGGGAAGACATGCACTGGAGAACCCAAGGAACACGGAGAACAGTGGTATGGAAGCGTGTGTTTATTCTAGAGCGTGTGTGTGTGTGTGATTCTGTGTTTACGCAGAGGTAAGAGCAAAAGTAACACTATTTGGTAAAGGACTTGAGCCTGGCTCTGAGACTCACTGAGCTCGGATGGAAAATGATTTCAGATGAGATTACAAACACAGCATCTCTCCCTGCTGCTATTGTCACAGCTGTCTGCTTCTCAGCACTCTATACTTCACGGGGAACAACCCCAGATGATTATGGATGATGAGCTAGAGAGGAGCAGCCGGGATGGGAGAAAAGTCAAATGAAAACATATGCATCCATTAAAATAATGACAGATTTCATAGGCTACCTAACGGCAGAACAGCCACTCCACCATGCAGGAGAGCAGAACAGGCAGCACCCAAAAAATATTTATCATCTGGAGAAGGGCTATAAAATATCTGTAATGACAGAGGGGAATCCTGCAATCCCAGGAGGAGTGTGAGGACGGCTGCCACGGATACCAAAGCCTCACAGAGACTTCGCACAATGGGCTCTCTGGGCCAGGCGCTGGGTGAAGGAAGGGAGGATGCGGGTGGACACAGAAGGTCCAGGGTCGCTTATACTTATGCCCATATTTGAGGTTGAGCCTGTTGGCTATACATTCTCCACTTTGAAGTCTTGAGCGGTAGTCTTCAACGTAGATACACGAGCGAGCATGCAAACACTCCACTCCAACTGTCTGACAGTCTGACTGCATGTGGCTAAAGCAAAACACCCAGCGCAGCTCTCCCAAACACCCCTTATTTATAATGCAAGATGCATCAACAGATATAGTCCTGGGCCTAGCTGAGGGAGGCAGGGTGGGAGCTGTGTGGTGGTCTCTGGGCCCAGCCGCTGGGTTTATCAGGCCCTAGCTGAGACAAAGCCAGCCAGCCTGGCCTACATGGTGAAAGAGGGCCAGCCAGGTCCCTCCACAGTGAGATGGAGTTTGTCCTGAGTCTTCTGTACCTCAGGCTGGCTGTGTGTCTGTCTCAGTGAGTTCACATAATGGCGCCCAGCTGAGGAGAAGTGGGTCTGACTGGAGCTGATTCAGGTGGTTTTATTGAGGTGAATCAGGGCAGGGGCACAAATGAGATCCACCACAGTCCAGGAGACAAATAATTTCACTTATAACTCACTGTATCACAATTCCAGTTGGTCAGAAGTTCACATACACTAAGTTGACTGTGCATTTGAACAGCTTGGAAAATTCCAGAAAATGTCACGGCTTTAGAAGCTTCTGATAGGCTAATTGACATAATTTTAGTCAATTGGAGCTGTACCTGTGGATGTATTTCAAGGCCTACCTTCAAACTCAGTTCCTCTTTCCTTGACATCATGGGAAAATCAAAAGAAATCAGCCAAGACCTCCACAAGTCTGGTTCGTCCTTGGGATCAACTTCCAAACGCCTGACGGTACCACGTTCATCTGTTCAAACAATAGTACACAAGTATTAACACCATGGCACCATGCAGCCGCCATACCACTCAGGAAGAAAACGTGTTCTGTCTCCTAGAGATTAATGTACTTTGGTGCGAAAAGTGCAAATCAATCCCAGAACAGCAGCAAAGAACCTTGTGAAGATGCTGGAGGAAACAGGTACAAAAATATCTATATCCACAGTAAAACGAGTCCTATATTTACACAACCTGAAAGGCCGCTCAGCAAGGAAGAAGCCACTGGTCCAAAACCACCATAAAAAAAGCCAGACTATGGTTTGCAACTGCACATGGGGTCAAAGATTGTACTTTTTGGAGAAATGTCCTCTGGTCTGATGAAGCAAAAATGGAATTGTTTGGCCATCGTTATGTTTGGAGGAAAAAGGGGGAGGCTTGCAAGCCGAAGAACACCATCCCAACTGTGAAGCACGGGGGTGGCAGCATCATGTTGTGGGGGTGCTTTGCTGCAGGAGGGACTGGTGCACTTCACAAAATAGATGGCATCATGAGGTAGAAAAATTATGTGGATATATTGAAGTAACATCAGTCAGAAAGTTAAAGCTTGGGCGCAAATGGGTCTTCCAAATGGACAATGACTCTAAGCATACTTCCAAAGTTGTGGCAAAATGGCTTAAGGACAACAAAGTCAAGGTATTGGAGTAGAGGTCGACCGATTGTGATTTTTCAACGGCGATACCGATTATTGGAGGACCCAAAAAAAAATCCGATCCCGAATAATCAGCCCATTTTTTATAGTTTATTTGTAATAATGACAATTACAACAATACTGAATGAACACTTATTTTAACTTAATATATTACATCAATAAAATCAATTTAGCCTCAAGTAAATAATGAAACATGTTCAATTTGGTTTAAATAATGCAAAAACAAAGGGTTGGAGAAGAAAGTAAAAGTGCAATATGTGCTATGTAAGAAAGCTAACGTTTCAGTTCCTTGCTCAGAACATGAGAACATATGAAAGCTGGTGGTTCCTTTTACCATGAGTCTTCAATATTCCCAGGTAAGAAGTTTTAGGTTGTAGTTATTATAGGAATTTTAGGACTATTTCCCTCTATACCATGTGTATTTCATTAACCTTTGACTATTAGATGTTCTTATAGGCACTTTAGTATTGCCAGTGTAACAGTATAGCTTCCATCCTTCTCCTCGCTCCTCCCTGGGCTCGAACCAGCAATACAACGACAACAGCCACCATCGAAGCAGCGTTACCCATGCAGAGCAATGGGAACAACTACTAGAAGGCTCAGAGCGAGTGACGTTTGAAACGCTATTAGTGCGTGCTAACTAGCAAGCCATTTCACTTCGGTTACACCAGCCTCATCTCGGCTTGAAGTCATAAACAGCGCAATGCTTGACACACAACGAAGAGCTGCTGGCAAAACACACGAAAATGCTGTTTGAATGAATGTTTACGCGCCTGTTTATGCCTACCACCGCTCAGTCAGATACTTAGATACTTGTATGCTTGTATGCTCAGTCGGATTATATGCAACGCAGGACACGCTAGATAATATCTAGTAATATCTAGTAATATCATCAACCATGTGTAGTTAACTAGTGATTATGATTGATTGTTGTTTATAAGATAAGTTTAATGCAAGCTAACAACTTACCTTGGCTTACTGAATTTGCGTAACAGGCAGTCTCCTTGTGGAGTGCAACGAGAGGCAGGTGGTTAGAGCGTTGGACGAGTTAACTGTAAGGTTGCAAGATTGGATCCCCGAGCTGACAAGGTGAAAATCTGTCCTTCTGCCCCTGAACGAGGCAGTTAACCCACCGTTCCTAGGCCATCATTGAAAATAAGAATGTGTTCTTTTTACACCTGCATTGTTTGCTGTTTGGGGTTTTAGGCTGGGTTTCTGTACAGCACTTTGAGATATCAGCTGATGTACGAAGGGCTATATAAATAAATTTGATTTGATTTGATTTGATTTGATTTGTTCTTAACTGACTTGCCTAGTTAAATAAAGGTATACATAATTTTTTTTTAATTGGCAAATCTGCGCCCAAAAATACAGATTTCCGATTGTTATGAAAACTTGAAATCGGCCCTAATTAATCGGCCATTCCGATTAATCGGTCGACCTCTATATTGGAATGGTCATCACAAAGTCCTGACCCTAATCCTATAGAAAATTTGAGGGCAGAACTGAAAAAGTGTGTGCGAGCAAGGAGACCAACAAACCTGACTCAGTTACAGCTCTGTCAGGAGGAATGGGCCAAAATTCAATTTTTACTAGGATTAAATATCAGGAATTGTGAAAAACTGAGTTTAAATGTATTTGGCTAAGGTGTATGTAAACTTCCGACTTCTTCCGATGTGTTGCTTTTCTCAGAAGACAAAAACACACCCACATCGGGGCACCTCACAGTCATGGTCTCTTATTGGAGGTTCAGTGACATTTTTGAATAATTTGCTAAATCAAAGGGGCAGGAAAGAAACCGAACACTTACAAATTACATAACATATCTGAAATAATCAACTTCACCAAATCTGAAATGAATACTGGCTGTGTTTAATTTGAAATGTGTTCTACTTTCCCCACATGCTAGATGAAAATATGGGAGAAGAGGAGTACAGTAGCTAAGATTAGATTGGTCTAATTTCTGGGTTTTATAAATAGAGACTGTGGCTTGGAGTGACACAGTCAGTAGGTTTCACCCTCTCTCCCCTGATCTCTGGTTCCACATAAACATTACAGTAGCACACACAAAGGAGCCTGAACCTATACACATTATCATAATAATAATGAAGTAAATACAAGTATACATAACCTTCAGTAACTGTAAATTGTCCCCAATAAAACGTAGAAATGCAGCAAACACATGACGTTTTATCTGGTAACACGACGTAGGCCACTTAATATAAGGATACATAGAAATGTGATTCATTTGTGACATAAAACAACAAAATACAACAACAAAAAAAGTGTGCTTGAGGATGTTTCTGTTTGTTATTTTCTCTCCCGCTCAGTCATCTTCAACAATACCAGTTAATATAAGGATACATAGAAATGTGATTCATTTGTGACATAAAACAACAAAATACAACAACAAAAAAAGTGTGCTTGAGGATGTTTCTGTTTGTTATTTTCTCTCCCGCTCAGTCATCTTCAACAATACCAGTTAAAAGCGTCAAACATTACTGTCTCTCTCAACAACAGTACAACCACTTATATCGCCACTCCTACTAAACTGCTTGGCTGACAATGCAAACTATGTCATTCTTTTCTATTGCCTTGCCCTTTTCGCTTGTGACTGATCTTCAATCATCCCTGAGTAGCTCTGTTTGTGTGACGCTGAAGCCAGGCTTAGAAAAATAGACAAGTAGTTCCCTGCATCAGTTCTCATAAAATGGTCCAACTTGATCTGGGTGAAACAAATGTGTGTGTGGTCTTGACAGGGTTAACATTGACAGGGTTATTGAAATTCACATGAAACCGATGAATCTGTGTTTGTTTTTTTAACAAGTTGACATGCTATCAAATAGGATATTCCTCCATCTAATCACATGGGTGTTATGGCCACCTCTCAGAGCCTGGTTTCTTCCTAGGTTCCTGCCTTTCTAGAAAGTGTTTCCTGACCACTGTGCTTCTACATCTGCATTGCTTGCTGTTTGGGGCTGGGTTTCTGTATAAGCACTTTGAGACAACTGCTGATGTAAAACAAAGTGCTTCATAAATACTTTTGATTGATTGCTATAGAAATATCCAGCTGGCAGGAGATAATTCATGGCATGTTAGTAATGTGAATAAATAATGGTTAATAAGTGATCAGCAGTAACAGGTTGCCACTACCATCCTGGGACTTTTACTAATAGTGTTATTGTCTGTTACATCATTCAACACAACAAAAACCATATAGCCGTGATCATTTTAACCAATCGACACACGGCAAACTCTCTTGACTTGATTGGTATATTCTTCAGTTGTAGATCACTGCGACATAGGGTGAGTCCTGCCTTCAACTAGAAGTGTAATCTGAGAACAACAAAACCTTCTGTGGTCTCATTCTGACCCTGTCACCATAACAACCTAAGTCCTCTGGCTGACAATGGCAAGAAGTACAACATTACCCAGAAGGTAAATCACCCCTGTCCCTCCTCCATTTCCATCGGTGTCACCCGACAGCTGGTATAACCTGTGCATGGCTTACTGTTGCTGGGGAGTGATGATCCCCCAGCAGGCATGTGGAAGGAGCTAATCATCTGGCCCCATGACCTCTGTTAATGGTGCTCTGTGCCACTGACGAGCGCCAAACACTGATACGCGCTGACAGGGCTCTGGACTGGCGCAGCACAAACCAGCGCCTCGGACCTGGCAGGCGGCGGTGACGGCTCCTGTGTGAGACAGTGACAAGGACAGGAGAGGCTAAGTGAACAGCAGGGACAGCTGCATAACCCCCAGTGCAGCGTGGCGCCTTGGAGGAGAGACACGGGGCCTCCTTAGCCCCGTGGTCATGAGGAGATGTCAGGACTGCCGGCTGGGCTGTGCAATAAAGCCCCACTCTACTTTCACCCCTCTGTACGGTGGGAGGGTGTGGTGACATCCAGCAGTGCCCAGAACGTCTTTTAATATCTTTTAATATATATACAGACTGATTACTCCAGCGCTTCCCAAAGTTGGTCCTCAGGAACCCCAAAAGGGTGCACTGTTGATTTTTGTCCTCATACTACGCAGCCGATTCAAATGATAAAAGCTTGATGATTAGTTGATTACTTAAATCAGCTGTGTAGTGCTAGGGCAAAAACCAACAGTGCACCCCTTGGAGTCCTGGAGGACAGAGTTTGAGAAAAAGCTAGATGACTAGGAATCATTCGACTACACTATTTGACAGCCTACTCTTCCAATACAATATGATGGTAAATTAATTGGCTAATGATTCAGACAAGAGGTTGAGTCATTTCCTGATCTTCTACGAGGATCAGAATGTAATCAGTGTTTCCATGTGCAGTCATTTAGCTGTTCGCTCGGCGCCAAGGCAAAATCCTTGCCGCAAAATATGGAACATGAAAATATTTCTGCTGAGTTTCACTCTCCCCACATGAGAATACGAGAAGTTGCCAAGTTTACTATCCCTGGAAAGCTCGCACGAAAATGGCTAAGTAGGCCTAACCGGATAAATAAAAAGGTTACGAATAGAGAATAGGCTACAACGACACCGTGATATCCCCAGTTTGGAAGGACAACACGGTAGATGGTTACACAGCCTGCACGAAGTGCTAGTACAGTCCACGTGTACTTTTCCTCTGCAAATGAATAGAATAATATGACAACCCCATAGTAGAGTAGTTTATCTATTTACCTGGTCGGCTTGTTGGGTGTTCTATGCAAGATAAATTGCAAGTGCTATCGGGAGAAAATTCACAGAATATAATACTGGCTGCATTTATTCAGGAGGCTGCTCAAGCTGTTACCATCCGCAGTGGTTTTTACACTTTATACAGCCTAAGGTCTAATTAACTAAATGAATGCAATCATTTACTGATAATTAACTGAAGTATCGAAAACAAATAGGTCTAACTGCTTGCACTTCGTGCAGGCTGTGTAACCATCTACCGTGTTGTCCTTTCAAACTGGGGATTTCAGTGTCGTTCCTCGGTGCCTATTCTCTATTCCTAACCTTTTTATTTATCCGGTTAGGCCTAAAATAGCCATTTTCATGTGAGCTTTCTCACGTGGGGAGAGTGAACCTCAAATATGCGCGTTGACAAGTTAAGCACGTTTTCACCACACAAATAAGGGAAAGTTCCCTGCTCCAGACTCAATGCGTGGGTGGCAGGTAGCCTTGTCTGCCCAGCGGATAGAGCCTTGGGCCAGGAACTGAAAGGTTGATTAGAATCCCCGAGCTGACTAGATGAAACATCGGTCGATGTTCCCTTGAGCAAGGCACCTAAATCCTAATTGCTCCTGGTAAATCACTCTGGATAAGAGCGTCTGCTTAAAAAAACAAAAAAATGCTAATGTAACACAACAAGCACCTAGGTTTTATAAAATGTGTATTATCTTGATTTACAATGTTCCCAACCGGTGTATGTAATTGTTCTGAACAGCGAGCAGACCCACGGCTTGAAAGAATGTTTTCATTCTACCCGCCAGATGATTTTTTGGGGATTCACCTGCAGGGAATTGTGGGTATTTGACACAATGCAGGACTTACATGTAGATTCAGCCTATTTATTTATAGCCACTATGCTGCATCCGTTAGGCTTCAGGTGATAACGAATACTGCTAATAGCATAGCCTACCTGATAATGTGGAACAAAATGTACAAATCATTTAAACAAATCATTTCTGTAATATGTAATTTTGCTCATTTCTGGATGAAAAATTATAAAATTATATTTTAGATGGTGTCAGTATGATTGTACTTTCATCCATTCTGTCGTAGAATGTAATTGTATGTCCCTAAACAAAGTGGACAGTCAACACCATCTGTGGATATGATGCTCATCTTTGAGGTGGTGCCGTCATCCGAGGCAACCATGGAAACAGCTTAGGGGTCATGGTCTGGAAGCCCCAGCACAGAGAATCCCCAATGTAACCTCTACTGTGTAAACATTCACTGTAAACACACTGTTCAACTCCAGAGAACATGGTTCCCATGCTCTTCTCTTCAAACAAACACTGTTTCACTGCTTAAGACAGGAGAGAGCTGCATGTTAGACAAGGGTCACCACAATCTCAGCGATACACTATCCCACCAACCCTAAAGATTCAGATCAACTTTATTATCCCACCAGGTGGAAATTAATTCGGTCATGTGCTTAAAAAGACAGTACATAAAACATAAAAACACAGAAACTACACAAAATAATGAATTCAAAGTGCTATAGCTACACATGTACAGTGAAAGTGCAATATGCTGTATACTCGAGGGACCAACAGACTAAAAAAGGCCCCATATCTATCTGTTTTAATTATATTTTGTCTGGCTGCTGCTGTGACTGAATTTTGAGTGAAGGGGATGATTACTGTCTTGTAAAATGTATTTCAAGTTTTAGGAGGATGAGTTGTGTGTACAGGTATCTGGCTGATTCTTGATCTATACCAATGATCCTTCCTGCAGTCTTAATCAAGCGCTGAAGCTTGACTTGGTCTTGCACTCACATGTTCCCGAACACGCATATCAGACCAATGGACAGCACTCAGAAGAACAGATTTATAGAACATTTGTAAAATATGGCGATCAACATGTAAATGGTTCAGTTTGCATAACAAAAATAACATTCTATGTTGCAATTTCTTTATCTTTGCAAAGTCACAGCCATTGATTTTCAGTTTGTCTATTTCGATTCCCATGTACTTATATGTGGTCACTCTATCGACTGATTCCCCATTGATCTTCGCGGGGATAGTGGAGTTTTGTTCCTTCTCAAATCCATATCCATCTCTTTTCTTTCCTTAATGTTTATTTCAAGAAAGTTATCTGCACACCACTGGAGGAATTTTGCCGTTTCTCTGTCAAGACCTTGAAGAGAGGCTTGGTCTGGGTGGAGGTAACCCACAACAGCGGTGTCATCTGCATATTTACAAAATGTGTGAAAGTACGGCAACCTTGAGGGGCTCCTGTATTCACCTTTCTAGATGTAGAGATGGCGGAGTTAAACTTCACTTGTTGAGTACAGTTGACAAGGAAACTATTAATCCACTTGATCGGTAGAGAGTTGACACCCAAATTCACAAGCTTTTATCCACCAGTAGGTGGGGTTGAACGCACTACTGAAGTCAATGAATAACATTTTCACTAGGCTATTTATCTTTTCTAAATGTTGGAAAATATTGACCAGCATGACCACTAACGCATCATCAACACCCCTGGAGGCAAAGTAGGCCAATTTTTATGAGTCTAATTGGAATGAAAAAGTCCAATTGGAATTGAAAGTCCAGACAGAATTAGTTTTAGAATGATTTTTTTCACTACATTTTGTCACGCCTTGGTCATAGTATTTTGTGTTTTCGTTATATATTTGGTCAGGCCAGGGTGTGACATACGTTTATTTTGTTGTATTTCATATTGGGGTTTTGTAGGCATTGGGATTGCGGCTGAGTAGGGGTGTAGCATAGGGTTGGCTGCCTGAGGCGGTTCTCAATCAGAGGCAGGTGATTTTCGTTGTCTCTGATTGGGAACCGTATTTAGGTAGCCGGGGTTTCACTGTGTATTTTGTGGGTGATTGTTCCTGTCTCTGCGTTAGTGTTCACCAGATAGGCTGTAATAGGTTTCATTTGTTGTTTTTGTATATTTAGAGTTATTTCATGTATCACTATTCTTCATTAAAGAACATGAGTAACCACCATGCTGCATTTTGGTCCGACTCTCCTTCAACAGACGAACGCCGTTACAGAATCACCCACCAGTGGCGTGGTAACAGGCAGCGACAGCAGGAGCAGCGAAGGGAGGACGTTATGGACAGCAGTAGTATGGAGTATACGACGTGGGAGGAAATAGACAGTTGGGCTGTCGACCCAGAGAGAGTGCCGGAGCCCGCCTGGGATTCGCTGGAGCAGTGTGAAGAGGGCTATAGGAGAATGGAGTCGAAGAGAGAGACACGGCGGCGCAGAAAGAAACCCAAAAGTCAGCCCCAAAAATATATTGGGGGAGGGCTCAGGGAGAGAGTGGCAGAGTCAGGAGTCAGACCTGAGCCAACTCTCCCTGTTAATCGTGAGGAGCAGCGATCAAAGGGCTTCTGGACTTTGGAGGAGATATTGGACGGAAAAGGACCCTGGGCTCAGCCTGGAGAATATCGCCGTCCCTAGGAAGAACTGGAGGCGGAAAAGGGGAGAGGCGCTGGTATGAGGAGGCAGCACGGCGACGCGGATGGAAGCCTGAGAGTCAGCCCTAAAACATTTATTGGGAGGGGGCTTACAGGGAGTATGGCTATGCCAGGTAGGAGACCTGCGCAAACTCCCTGTGCTTACCGCGGGGCTAGAGAGACCGGGCAGGCACCGTGTTATGCTATGGAGCGCACAGTGTTTCCAGTGCGGGTGCATAGCCCGATGCGGTTCATACCAGCTCTTCGTATTGGCCGGGCGAGAGTGGGCATCGAGCCAGGTAATGTTGGGCAGGCTCGGTGCTCAAGAGCTCCAGTGCGCCTGCACGGTCCGGTCTATCCAGAGCCACCTCCACACACCAGTCCTCCGGTAGCAGCTCCCCGCACCAGGCTTCCTGTGCGTGTTCTCGATCCAGTACCACCAGTTCCAGCACCACGCACCAGGCCTTCAGTGCGCCTCGCCTGTTCAGCACAACCAGACACTTCCTTCCCTCCTGCGCTGTCGGAGTCTCCCGCCTGTTCAGCGCTTCCAGAGCCTTCCTCCCCTACAGCGCTGCCGGAGCCTCCTGCCTGTTCGGAGCAGCCTGAGCTGCCAGACTGCATGGAGCAGCCAGAGCTGCCAGTCTGCATAGAGCAGCCAGAGCTGCCAGTCTGCATGGAGCAGCCAGAGCTGTCAGCATGCATGGAGCAGCCAGAGCTGTCAGCCTGCATGGAGCAGCCAGAGCTGTCAGCCTGCATGGAGCAGCCTGAGCTGTCAGTCTGCATGGAGCAGCCAGAGCTGCCAGTCTGCATGGAGCAGCCAGAGCTGCCAGTCTGCATGGAGCAGCCAGAGCTGTCAGCCTGCATGGAGCAGCCAGAGCTGTCAGCCTGCATGGAGCAGCCAGAGCTGTCAGTCTGCATGGAGCAGCCTGAGCTGCCAATCTACATGGAGCAGCCAGAGCTGTCAGTCTGCATGAAGCAGCCTGAGCTGTCAATCTGCATGGAGCAGCCAGAGCTGCCAGTCTACATGGAGCAGCCAGGGCTGTCAGTCTGCACAAAGCTGCCAGTCTGCATGGAGCAGCCAGAGCTGTCAGTCTGCATGAAGCAGCCAGAGCAGCTAGATCCGCCAGTCAGCCATGATCTTCCAGATCTGCCAGTCAACCAGAATCTTCCAGATCCGCCAGCCAGCCAGGATCTACCGGAGCCAACTACCTGCCTGAGCTTCATCTCAGTACTGGGCTTCCTCTCAGTACTGGGCTTCTCCTCAGTACTGGGCTTCCCCTCAGTCCCGGGCTTCCCCTCAGTCCCGGGCTTCCCCTCAGTCCCGAGCTGCCTCTCAGTCCCGAGCTGCCCCTCAGTCACGAGCTGCCCCTCAGTCACAAGCTGCCCCTCAGTTCAGTGGGGTTCTGGGTGAGGACTATTAGACCATGGTCGGCGGCGAGGGTGGATTATCCCAGGACACGAAGGGGAGGAACTATGAAATTAATGGAGTGGGGTCCACGTCCCGAGCCGGAGCCGCCACCATGGATAGACGCCCACCCGGACCCTCCCTATGGTTTTGAGGTGCGTCCGGGAGTCCGCACCTTAGGGGGGGGGTTCTGTCACGCCTTGGTCATAGTATTTTGTGTTTTCGTTATATATTTGGTCAGGCCAGGGTGTGACATGGGTTTATTTTGTTGTATTTCGTATTGGGGTTTTGTAGGCATTGGGATTGCGGCTGAGTTGGGGTGTAGCATAGGTTTGGCTGCCTGAGGCGGTTCTCAATCAGAGTCAGGTGATTCTCGTTGTCTCTGATTGGGAACCGTATTTAGGTAGCCGGGGTTTCACTGTGTATTTTGTGGGTGATTGTTCCTGTCTCTGTGTTAGTGTTCACCAGATAGGCTGTAATAGGTTTCGCGTTTCGTTTGTTGTTTTTGTATATTTATAGTTATTTCTTGTATCACTATTCTTCATTAAAGAACATGAGTAACCACCACGCTGCATTTTGGTCCGACTCTCCTTCAACAGACGAACGCCGTTACACATTTCATAAGTACAGATGTCACGGCTACAGGGCGTAAACACATAGGACATAGGATGATCTGCAAAACAGAAATACTGTATGTCCTCGCTACACTTTACTGTTGTTATCCCTATATAATAACACTACAATTACCCCAGTAACAACATTGTGTTACCATTTTGTAGTTGCTTAACAGAGTAGAACAGAGGTGTTACATAATTATAAGGTAATTACAAAGTCGTAACATGTTGTCGATACATGTATGATTACAGTGTGACCACACACTGTATATGGGCAACTGTCATGCAAAGGGTTGGTTTATTGTCCATAAATGGGCATTGCCATTGTTCCTGTGGGGCTGTGATGGGGTATTGGTGTGTCTTACAGTGGGATAATAAGTAGCCTGGATGCCTTAGGAAAGTGCAACCAGACTTGAGGAGAGACTCTGAGACAGTCCTTGGGTGTGTGTCTGACTCCACAAACTGCTGGCCCACACCTGATGCATGCACACACGCACACTTGGGGATGATTCCCGGCCCGCCAGCCAGGCAGCCTCCCTCCCCTCACATATCTCTCCATGTACTCACTCACCTCTTTATGGGGGAAACATGCTGACCGCATTCTTTCATCTAGTCAGGACAGGAATTGATGTGAATGGGTTTTAAATGCAATTCAAACTCAGCGCGATCGTGAGCTTACTGAAAACAAACAAACGCCAAGATATCCAGGATATCTAACTCATAAATTGGTCATGGCAATTCTGACAGTAAGTATTGGAGAAGGCAATTTCAGCTCCAGATAATGATATTTTGGAGAAATCAGATTACTTGAGACCACGTTGTTCATATGCAAAGACTGAGGGGACTGTAAACATGCCATTGGAAGAGTGCAAATGAAAAGTTGAGGAGTAATTTAGTAGTTGTGTGTTGTTAATCTAGTTCTCCATTGAGAGGCTTCTCGTGGGCAGAGAGTCTCGTCTCTTTGTAGCTCATCAGACTCCTCCATTGAGAGGCTTCTCGGTGGGCAGAGAGTCTCGTCTCTTTGTAGCTCATCAGACTCCTCCATTGAGAGGCTTCTCGTGGGCAGAGAGTCTCGTCTCTTTGTAGCTCATCAGACTCCTCCATTGAGAGGCTTCTCGGTGGGCAGAGAGCCTCATGTCTTTGTAGCTCATCAGTATCTTCCATTGAGAGGCTTCTCGGTGGGCAGAGAGCCTCATGTCTTTGTAGCTCATAAGACTCCTCCATTGAGATGCTTCTCGGTGGGCAGAGAGCCTCATGTCTTTGTAGCTCATCAGTATCTTCCATTGAGAGGCTTCTCGGTGGGCAGAGAGTCTCGTCTCTTTGTAGCTCATCAGACTCCTCCATTGAGAGGCTTCTCAGTGGGCAGAGAGCCTCATCTCTTTGTAGCTCATCAGTATCTTCCATTGAGAGGCTTCTCGGTGGGCAGAGAGTCTTGTCTCTTTGTAGCTCATCAGACTCCCTCCGTTCACCCTGTCAGATACACTGACACCTACAATGAGTGATGCACCCAGCGCCACAGTTCAGTGCAGGCTGAATCCCCACTTCACACCAACTCTAGAAGAGGGAAACACCAACATGTGAATGTAGCCCAGGTTTGACGATACTATGGCATTCATATGGTGAGTGCATTTGTATAAGGTTTTAACCAGGTCTTGAGAGTGGATGACTCATTTCTTGTGTGACTGTAAGTCTGCCACAAATTAGGCCACTGCACACTCTGCCTTTGTGAATTACTTTGCTAAGCTAAGGGATAACCGAGTCGTCTTTATAGCATGTGTCATTATTATAGCATGATTATAAACATGTAAGGACAATGCATGCGGACACTAAAGATGGCCTGGCGCACCCATATAATGACAGTGCTGATCAGTGCTTTTCACACGCATGAGTCCTGCCTGTTCTGTTTCGTTCCTTCCAAACAGATTGCGACACTAATTAAAAACATAACTTCCTCTCTTCAGAAACAGGCCCAGTGTGATCCTCCAAACGTTGTGACTCTTGCCATTTTGAGGGTCTGCTAGAATCAGGCCTCTGTCTCTCTCTCTGCAGAGCCACTGGAGCTGTGACTCCTGGGTATTCCAACTGTCTATTTCACTGGGGTTGCAGCATCCAGGCTCATCCAGCATACAGAGCAGAGCTGCATTTGAGGTAGCCAGTCAGACAGACAGACACTATCTCAACTGTAATAAGTGCAGGAGAAACTGGTCTCAGATCTACTGATGGCCAGGGCCTGGTGTGGTACAGTAAAGTCTAACAGAGGAGAAATAACAGCATGGCCTTACTAAAATAGCTATAGAGCTATAGGGGAGAAATAGAAGATGCACAAACATATGCCTCCTACCATACAAAATAAGACACAGACATGTCGTAAAAACTATGCTAAATAGGCTATATCATGTATATGGTTGAAGAACCCAGTTGAACTGCCTTCAGAGAGATAGATAGGCTAGTGTTGGATGATACAGCACCACTTGAAGAGATTACCCACCGGGCACATACTAGTTGAAATAACGCTGTCTCCGCATCATTTCAATGAAATTACATTGAACCAATGTAGAATAGACGTTCAATTGACGTCTGTGATCAATGGGTTTGCAGTAGTAGGCTATAACATGCTTCAATAGGACAGAGTAGGCAGTGGTTCTGTGTGCTGTATCACAACAGGCCACATCCTCAAAAGTAGTGTCATTTTTGTGTCTACTCGGCACAAAGGTGCGCCTTCATAGATTGTGTAGTACCATTTGAGATATTAATGATGTTTTCTGTCAGTGTGACAGATGAGTTGTCGGCTATCAGTGGGAAAATGCAACCAGGCATTTATCATTCATTTACATCTATGCATGTTTACAATGAGAAATAGGCCTCCTGTAGGCCTTCCATAATACATGAATATGATCCAAAACCACCCACCTTTTCACTCTGATGATCTGGTCCCTCATGGGTTTGATGTCTTGGAAGCTCTGCTGGTTGACAAGACTGTAGACAAGTATGAAGCCTTGGCCATTTTTGATGTAAAGGTCCCGCATGGATGCGAACTGTTCAGTACCAGCAGTGTCAAGAATCTCCAGAACAGAGGGTGAAGAATCCACCTCGATTTCTTTGCGGTAAAAATCCTCTATGGTCGGGTCGTATTTCTCAATAAAAGTCCCGGTGACAAACTGAACAGTGAGGGCGGATTTCCCGACCCCACCGCTGCCAAGGACCACCACTTTGTACTCGCGCATTGCTCCCTTGTTAGTTGATGATTTCAAGAGATTGTCGAAAGCTATCCCCGCGCAAATAACATTTATTCGTATTCCATTTTGAACGGATATAAAAAAATATTGCCTTCCTTACTACCGTTCAGCAATGGCAAATACAAAAGCAGAACACAAAGCCTTGCTGACCGAAGATGGATTTCATTGTAGAAATTCCCCCAGGCAACTTCAAAATGTGCATTACAAGCTATCAAAACGCGGGACAATGTGAAACGTGTGGTTTTTCATCTGCTTCGCTTACCATTCTATGCATCATAAAAACTAAACTTGCTCCAGCGAAGACATTGGTGAAAAAACAGGACGGTTCCTGATGATGGATTCTGAAAGAAGACTGGCGCGTATTAACTCAACTGTTGATAAATAAATCCTATTTTAAAAGTTAATAATACAAGCGTTCTTCTTTGATTATTTTCACCACCTCTTCCCGTTCCTTATGCGCTCACCAATACAATCCTGGCCGCCATACTCTCGGGTGGAGACCCACCGCCGCCGCGTAACCAACCCGTCCTCTCTCGGCTTCCGTACCAACGAAAAGGAGACGGGTCTTCGCCACTAGAAAGATGTACCAAGAACCCAATGGCTACCTTTATTTGCTGTAAACCTCACGCATGACTATCTGAATGCCATACGGAAACGGCCAGTAAAATTCAAGGGCTGGATTTCCGTTAATGTGTTCAATTTCTCATCATTCGGTGGCCAAGTGACATCCTCGGGGCGCTCATCCAATCACAGAAGCAGCTTGAGGATGTGTATCCAAGACAAGTAATGTGCGCCTGGATGCTGTTGCGATGGTAACGCTACCAGCCGTGTACATGCATCAAAAAAGTAACCGTCTTTCAGACAAACATCAGTACAATGTGAAGGTGGAAGCTAGCAAAATACCATCTTGGACTAGACTGTATAGAGGACTATAAATAACTAGACAGCAGGATGTGGATGCATTTGGATAAGTCAATGTCTTTGCAATATCTGCAAAGTTGTGTTATCAGATGCAGATGTGCATAGACAGACTATTCGATACAAATAGCAACAATTTAGCATATTCATCCAAAAATACCTAATAATTCATGGTTTTTTTGTCATAGGAAATGGGATAAGACTAAACCTAACCTAACAATTCCTGAGATAGAGCATTTCATTATTTGGGACTTGTGAAATAATGTCCTCTCCCGATTTAAAATACCCCATATAAATAGGCTTATTATTTCCTATGTGAATCACCAAAACAAAGAAATCAGAAACGTGGCTTTTACTTAAACTTTTATTTTTTAACATTAGATTTTACACAATTTTGCATTTACCAAAACTACTGTATATAACATAAATGAGCACAAATAAAACATTTAAAATTGCCACATGAACAGATTCAAAATTAGTAAGGGTTTGTCCCCTCTGTTCTAGAGTACGGCACTACAGATGGAACCATATGTGAACCAGCACAGCAGTTTAAACATAACCCTGCAGTAACTGTAGCAGCACCATTTAGAATGGCACCTGTCAGTTCTCATCATCAAGCTTTTCTCAGTGAAATATTTAACTGCACTCTTTACAATCTACCATTTTGACCTCAAAATGAAAATGTACTGTAGTGAGAATTAAAACAGCATATTTCACAAATTGCATTAGACTAATTACAATCCTTATATTTCATGAGTCCTAACACATAACAACTTAAGAACAATACATCAAAAGGCAAAGCAAAGATCACTAATAAGCTAGTCTGCTCAGATCGGTTTACCAACTGTTCACAAAGTGCTAAGGAATCCCGTTACTATTGGGTCAGTAAAAGTGAACACAATCTGACTGTCCAACTCTTTTGATTGGGTGATCTAAAAATCTCAACTGACTTTCAGGTGCAGATTTAACTAGCTATAACAACATTCAAAACATTTAGCAAAAATCAATTTGAAATTAAAACACTGAAATACACATTTCCATAGAAACATTGTTTCTTGTAAAAGACGCCTTAAGTCAACATTTGACATAATTTAGGAGAATCACTGCCACATTAGCCATACCCAAGACTATATGTTTAACTCAAAGCACTTTTGTTTTCCCTTGTCTGTATGAGTCTAGGGACACTTTTTATCTGGTGGAATAGAAAGATTAGAGCATGTATTAATTAGTATGTATGTAAAAATTGGGTTGGCTGTCAAATGCAAAATGAATATTTTGTGATACCAAGGCAACATGATACTGAAAATATTGTTTTTGCCATAACATAGGAAATGTTCAGATTCCGGCAATACAATCTAGTGTGTTGCAGTGCTCTAGAAAAGCATAACAATGACATAATTTCCAAAAATACAGAGTTCCGTAATTGCAACTTTAGGAGAAAAATTAATATAGTTATGAAATTATACTGTACTACAATGAAAAGTACATGAACTTAAATTTGTATTTTTTTGGTAGACTGTGACCTATACAATAAACAGTTTTTATACATAATAAAAGCAATTCTACAACCTTGCTCGTACTGCAGTGTTTTGTACTGTATAAGTGACAAGGCAGTGACAAGGACGAGATGTGGAAGCTTGCCATTGGTAGCTCCAACATTCCATTCCTGATCACAGATGGTTTTTCATAGGCTAACGTGACAGGACAGGTCCTTTGAGGAACCACCAGCAGAGCAAAGCTCAGCTTAATAAATTACATTCATTTTAAAATAGAATACAACATTGTTCAATAACTAATGTTAAACAAATAAAAACTAAGTATATTCCATTTATTTCCATCAAACATTACCTAAAAATGAACTTTTCTGAAAATGTTAAATGAAAAAAATGATGGAAAAAGACAAAGATGGTGAGGACATGAGTGAAGGAGTCTCATTGTTGATTGTCTGAATTGATCAAACATCATGGAAAAAAATCTCCTCGATACTGTTGAGATTTATTTATTTTTTTCTTCAAATTTTTACTAACAGATTTCAATCACACACAAAATGAAAAGGGGAGAATGAAAGACTGGGTAACATTTCGAGTTTGCACCCGTGTGAATTTTTTAACTGTTATTTCAAGAGCAAATAAAACATACACGTTTGAGCAAAAAGGTAAAATAATGGTATGTGTCGATAAATTGTAAATAGTTCAATATTTTTTACTTTATTTTCATCTTTTATATCCTTCTGTAAATAACTGGCTTCATTAGTCTTTTATACCCTACTGTAAATAACATGTATAGACTTTGCACCTGGTGGATACATCTGTCTTCTGTTTGTAAGTGCTAGTTTTATAGACCAGTTTGTAAATACAATGAAGCTTAGACAATAACATATGTAGAGTTATACGAGTTTCATTACATTTGTAATGTGACCACGTCCTACCACTAAAACATGTATTGTGATGCATTCTACTTGAAAGATGTTAGACTATGATATCAATGCAGTAAAGGTGAGGATATGATAAAGACAGCTGTATAAAGAGAAGAATGAGTTAGCAACATAGAATTACGATACATCCGGGTTTTCTAACCTCCAATCACTTTTTTTTTTAGTCGCAAAAAAAAAAAAACTTTCAACTCATTAAGAATGAAGCTAAACCATGTTACATAATGAACCGTCACTGAACATCATGCCAAAGCAGTCATGTTCAGATCTGTCAGATATTGACATTTAAAAAAAATACAAAAATAAAAAGTCAATGATCAATGAAAAGTTAAAGCAGTAAAAACTAACCCGATGTACAAAGAGTACCAATGCACTAAATTCACATCACACAAAACAGGTGTTCATTTTCTTCCAGAAGTGATTATTGTGAGAGTGTGGAGTGTTTTGAGAAATTGTGAGGGTTTTCTATTTAATTTGGAATATTTTTTTTCTTTCCACACAGCCTTTTTGAAGATGCATGTTATATACACATTACTTTAGGCACTTCTACAGTTAAAATAAGACCGGATTAACAAGTGACCTCCCGTCATGTGTAAGTCAGCCTTTTTAACAAAGATCACCACATGTACTGTACCTTTCTTTTGAAGTCTTATCATTCTGTTCCCTCTTTAATGTCTGTGGCCTCGGAGTATAACCACCTAACCCTTTAAAATATCTAATAGCTCACCAAACTCTTACTCAGACTTTCAAATCCTCTAAGGTGGCTTATTTTCAGCCTGCTAGGTCATTGGCACATCTGGTATTTCTTGGATGAATGCTAAAATACTCAAGGCCCAATAGACATAACGCAAACAGTGCAACGCAAACAGACACTTGGAACCAGTGATCGCTAGATTCATTATCAATTCTGGAATTAGTGGCTGATTATATCACTGCCATTTGGCCACCATAAGGTAGAAGAATGAAATGTTCTGCTATTATCATGTCTTATTCCTTCATCATAAAGGGACCAAGGCACACCGGGAGGGGGAGCAGTGATCCTATACTCAGAGAACAACCATTGGATAAACAACAACAGACTATCCATCCTCCGTCACATTCATCCTTTACAAGAACAAGAAGAGCACTCCTTCCAGCCTGATGCACAGGCCAAGTGTACATTTGTATATGGGGTAAAAACAAGAGAGCTTTTCAATGGTCTGTTTTAAATAAAAGGAATCAAACACTTAAGATGCACAATCAATTCTGCAAAAAAATAAAAAAAAGTTTGATTTGGGTGAGTTGTGTAGTTTTAGCAAAACATTAAAAAGGTCATAAAAGTAATTGTTGAATACCTTTACAATTACATTTTCAGAATCCCCAATCATGTGTGTATACATATAATAAAATCATACATTTACATATCAGTAATGGTAGTAGTCCTAGCAACACTGGTATATCATCTGTATATATATATATATATATATATATATATATATATATATATATATATATATATATATATATATATTTTACCATAGCTCAATGTTACACATTGCCTCTAATCTTCTTCTCAGCATGCAGGTTGCTGTAGTTCTCTTGTGGAGAAAATGTAGTATTTACAGACGGGCTGTTTGGGACCTCTAAGGGCAGCGTCTTGACACTCTGTTCCTTTCCTGTTAGTTACTTGAGGATGATCTGTTTTAGGAGCAGAGATTGAGACATCATGTTACTCAATTGGTGGCATTCACAATCAACATGACTGATTGCCCTTAGGTCCAAGTAACAGTGCCAGTGAGTTTTTTGGAAGACAAAAACAGTACTGATGCAGCTCTGTACAAGATTCATGGTAGGAAATGATGAAAGAAAAGGGTTCTTATCTGCAGAAGTAGAACAGTAGCGAAAAACTGTGACCAGTATAATCAAACAATGCTGACGAAAAACAAAGAAAACCATGGGTAAGATATACATTTAAATCATGTATGTAAAACAAACATAATTCAGTTGAGTTAAGACATCTTTCAGATCAGATTCAGAGCTGAGGCAGGAGTCTACATACCCAGGTTATTGTAATAACATTGAAAATAACAAAATCGACAACAACAGCGCAAACTAAAATGTTGCAAATCTCAACAAAAACTAATTGAAATCAGAGAAAGTTTATTTTTTATTTTAAATAGCCTAGCTAGAGATTTTTTGGAATATTTATTTTATTTAACCAGGCAAGTCAGTTAAAGAACAAAAAACTCTTATTTACAATGACGGCCTACACCGGGCAAACCCGGATGACTCTGGCCCAATTGTGCGCCGCCCTATGGGACTCCCAATCACAGCCGGATGTGATGCAGCCTGGATTCGAACCAGATTTTTACCCAATTTTTTCAGATTTTGGTTCTCAAAGTCAGACCTTTTTATTTTTTCTATTTCTTTTTTAAACAACAAAATGGTATATTCCAAGTCCATACAATGCTCAAACCACATCAGGAGACCACTTTTGAGGTCTGGAAGGAAAGAAAAGAAAAAAAATCAAAGAAATGTTGATTGCTGAGAGTAGTTCCCCTTTAATTGAAGTGTGCAGGCACCTAGCACTACTGTTTGATTAGCAGTGTTTCTCTAGCACATGAGATTGAGTTTGCTAAATGTATTTATACATCATATACCTCCATTACACTACTTTGATACGTATCAGTGGGGATTAAGGAGTATTTTTTATTTATCCTTTATTTAACTAGGCAAGTCAGTTAAGAACAAATTCTTATTTTCAATGACAGCCTAGGAACAGTGGGTTAACTGCCTGTTCAGGAGCAAAACGACAGCTCGGGATATGAACTTGCAACCTTTCGGTTACTAATCCAATGCGCTAACCACTAGGCTACCCTGCCGTATACGCAATGCCCACTGCAAAATAAGTGGGTATAGCATCCACTAAACCACATCAAGGCTGTTTTCACTTTGCTTCTTAATATAAATATAAAATCCCCCATCATTCTATAACTACACTATTAGTTTGTGTTTCTTACATCTTCAAACAACTAGTTGGGCCTAAATCTTGTTAGCCTGATAATACCGGTGATGGTGTACACCTAAATCAGCATGTTGTTTGTGCAACAGTATCTTCTAAATCAAAGAGGAAGAATGAATATGTTCGCAACATGAAGTAGCTAAGATAATGCATTCAATATGTAACCAAATATTATAGGGTCCCCTAGGAAACACTGACCAACACGTTGGTTCCTACCCTGTCACAATAACTCCTCCCTGGCGTTTTAATTAATTGTCATGTCAAAGAACACTGTATTCAAAGTGCCCACTATTATATTCTAACTACAGAATTAGAATAATCATTCTATTTCCATGATTTCAACAGTTCACCCAAATGTTTTGCTCTAAATCACAAGTAAAATCGCAATTGCAACATTTGGTTAAAAATAAGGCCTAAATTGTTTGCCCATATCGTCTAGCCCATTGTGTGGAAATGTGTTCTCAAATGAACACAAGAAATGCAGAAATTCATGAAAATGTCAAAAATTGTTTTTGAATGTAGTTGAATTGAACTATATCAAACAATCAGAATGGCGGAAAACCCATTCAAATCACTTAAGAATTTATGTGTTGCCACCATAGGGTCACGCACTATTCATGAAGCAATTTAACAACTTTTATTATTCAAAAACATAAAATTACCATCAAATACAGTCCAACTTTTTTTTTTTAAATACAGTGATCTGATATTTTGTCCATAACGCCCAGCCCTCAAACACACACACACACACACACACACACACACACACACACACACACACACACACACACACACACACACACAAAGTCCTTCTTGTGATAATAACAGCAAATTCTAAGCTTTAATTGATTCAATTGGTCTCTTTAGTCTGAGGGGCTAATTTAGGCTGGTTCAACCCATAAGCTTATCTATAGCTTATTTTTTTTCTCTCTCTTGACAGAATTATAGTAACACCTGAATTAAATTAAAATAAATTGTCACTAAATTAAAAAAACTATTAAGGAAGTTCTGCAAAGCACAACTAACTACTATTTGCAGATGAGAGCTCTCTAAGTGCTTTCTGTCATTACTATATTTAATACAGCATGTATAATAATTCTAGTAAAGCTTGCTAATTAAGCAAGGCAACAGGCAGGAGAGCCTTGATGATGTCATGACCAGCACTTATTCAGAGCTAAGGGATTCATGAAAGAAAGCTTTAAAAAAAGGAGCAAACCTGATTGGCTGGTGCTGTTGCTGCGTAGGGAACACTTGTGGCAGGAGTAGTTGCTGCAGAGACAGTAGCAGGCGTAGCACTGTACATCATGGGTACTTTTTCAGGAAGGGAACCATGGAAGCAATGAACAGGTAGCTGGAGCATTATGGTAACCATAGCAACATTTAGTCTATTTCTTCTTCGCACGGTGAATACAGTACAACAACATCAGCAGCAAGCCATCATTAGGTTTTTATTTTAATGGAAACGTTATTTAACAATTTTTTTATATTTATTCTATTTAACTAGGCAAGTCAGTTAAGAACAAATTCTTATTTACAATGACGGCCTACCCCGGCCAAACCCTCCCCTAACCCGGACGACGCTGGGCCAATTGTGCGCCGCCCTTTGGGACTCCCGATCACGGCCGGTTGTGATACAGCCCGGGATGAAACCCGGGTCTGTAGTGACGGCTCTAGCACTGCGATGTAGTGCCTTAGACCGCTGCGCCACTCAGGATCCCTAGGTTAGACCAGCAGATGGCATGCAATCACAGTGCAAAGGGTTATACAATCACAGTGCAAAGGGTTACGCAGTCACAGTGCAAAGGGTTACGCAGTCACAGTGCAAAGGGTTACGCAGTCACAGTGCAAAGGGTTACGCAGTCACAGTGCAAAGGGTTACGCAGTCACAGTGCAAAGGGTTACGCAGTCACAGTGCAAAGGGTTACGCAGTCACAGTGCAAAGGGTTACGCAGTCACAGTGCAAAGGGTTATGCAGTCACAGTGCAAAGGGTTATGCAGTCACAGTGCAAAGGGTTATGCAGTCACAGTGCAAAGGGTTATGCAGTCACAGTGCAAAGGGTTATGCAGTCACAGTGCAAAGCATGAAAGCATGGGAGAAATAATGGAGGAAAGCTGCTTCAAGTAACATTTCAGGAAATTTGTCAGATAGTTCTCCCAGAGAAGACAATATGAAACTAAATGCTTCCAATTAGGACATGGAAAAATTATGTTTTGCTTATCATATATCATCATTAGGATGGTATCTTCACTGCTATGTTAGTAATAAGTTCCCTTTTAAAACAAATAGAGGAAAGCAATTTGATATGGAAAGACCAAGACATGTCCAATAAAATCTCTGGGAAACTGATCAAACTGATCCTAATCCACAGAGTAGTAAAGAACTAGAAATATCAACAAGCAGCGCTCGTAACTGATGTCACATATTTTCAATACTTGTATTATCTACAACGGAATGATTATCACTGCAGAGAACAACAGACACAAAACAAAATAAACTAAATAATCATAAGAAAAAAAAAGTAGGCCAATCAGTGATGGCGAAGAGTATAAAATAAAAGCCAGAGATTTGACAAAGACATGACTAACAGAGAAAAAAAATGTATGCTGAAATGTGTTGTAAAAATACACTTTCCCACAGGTGATTTAAAAATGTACTGGTTCCTAACGTATATAAAAACACCCTTACCCCCTGACCCAGAGAACATTTATCCAAGAGAATATTGAAATAACAGGAAACTATTTTAAACCAACAGAGAGAACCATTCCACCCATATTCTCCATTAATTAGTGGTGATATCAGAAAAAAGAAACAAGGGACCTACCAACGCCGGTAGCAGGAGACATGCAAAACACTGACCCTGTGTGATTGTGCAGTGGGAAGGAAGTGAGTAGAGGAAAATGAGGGAGAAAAACAGGTTAGCTAGTTTTCAGCATGCTTTAACACATTCAAAAAACAAATACAAGCCCTCAATGAGAAACCAATGGTTCTTTAGCTTGGTGAGCAGACACAGATACAAGCCCATGACAACCAATGCGTGTTAGAAGTATAGTGTGTGGGTTTAAGTGTAGGGTGTAGATGAGACTTGCAGAATAAAATAGCCCCTGTCGACTGACATGGGAATCAGTGCTAGGGCAGCCAGGCAGTACAGTAGTTAATTTAGTAGCGCAATGAAGCATCTAACAAGAGTGCATAGTGGTTGTTACTGTTGATTATGGCTGTCGGAGGAAGGCCATGTTGAGAGAAAGAGCTAAGCTCATGATATAATTAAGCAATAAGGCCCAAGGGGGTGTGGTATATATGGCCAATATACCACGGCTAAGGACTGTTATTATGCACGACGCAAAGTGGAGTGGTCATATACCACAAGCCCCCGAGGTGCCTTATTGCTATTATAAACCGGTTACCAATGAAATTACAGAAGTAAAAATAAATGTTGTGTCATACCCGTGATATACCACGGCTGTCAGCCAAATCAGCATTCAGGGCTCGAACCACCCAGTTTATAAAGGCATATTAATACAGGGTTCTACTTAGCCATGTACTTACTGTATCACAACAATGTAGGCCAATGGCCTGAATTTGATACATTTGATTAAAGCCGGTCTCCTTCAACCAACCTGGATGATGTCATCTGGACGCACTGATATATCTAACTGCCAGGACATTGAACTATTACGTATGTGAGTGATATTGAATGTGCATCATTTGCAAAAAAAAAATTAACAGCTGAAATTACAAGGTGTTGCATTACTTCATCACAGCTAGGAATGCAGAAAAACAAGGACACCTGACTCACAGTAAGCCACCTTAAACAGATATAACCACCAAACATTAGCAGGGGGGAATGAGGAGGGAATTATAAAATCCTCATTAGTCATAAAGGGACAGTGGAGCCATGGATTGTATTTAGAGAGTTGGGTTGTGGAACCATGGATTATACTCAGACAGTGGGGCTGTGGAGCCTTGGATTACACTCAGACAGCAGGGCTGTGGAACCATGGATTACACTCAGACAGCAGGGCTGTGGAACCATGGATTATACTCAGACAGCTGGGCTGTGGAACCATGGATTATACTCAGACAGCAGGGCTGTGGAACCATGGATTACACTCAGACAGCAGGGCTGTGGAACCATGGATTATACTCAGACAGCTGGGCTGTGGAACCATGGATTATACTCAGACAGCAGGGTTGTGGAACCATGGATTATACTCAGACAGCAGGGCTGTGGAACCATGGATTACACTCAGACAGCTGGGCTGTGGAACCATGGATTATACTCAGACAGCAGGGTTGTGGAACCATGGATTATACTCAGACAGCAGGGCTGTGGAACCATGGATTATACTCAGACAGCAGGGCTGTGGAACCATGGATTATACTCAGACAGCAGGGCTGTGGAACCATGGATTACACTCAGACAGCTGGGCTGTGGAACCATGGATTATACTCAGACAGCAGGGCTGTGGAACCATGGATTATACTCAGACAGCTGGGCTGTGGAACCATGGATTATACTCATACAGCTGGGCTGTGGAACCATGGATTATACTCAGACAGCAGGGCTGTGGAACCATGGATTATACTCAGACAGCTGGGCTGTGGAACCATGGACTATACTCATACAGCTGGGCTGTGGAACCATGGATTATACTCAAGACAGCAGGGCTGTGGAACCATGGATTATACTCAGACAGCTGGGCTGTGGAACCATGGATTATACTCAGACAGCAGGGCTGTGGAACCATGGATTATACTCAGACAGCTGGGCTGTGGAACCATGGATTATACTCATACAGCAGGGCTGTGGAACCATGGATTATACTCAGACAGCAGGGCTGTGGAACCATGGATTATACTCAGACAGCAGGGCTGTGGAACCATGGATTATACTCAGACAGCTGGGCTGTGGAACCATGGATTATACTCAGACAGCAGGGCTGTGGAACCATTGATTATACTCAGACAGCAGAGCTGTGGAACCATGGATTATACTCAGACAGCTGGGCTGTGGAACCATGGATTATACTCAGACAGCAGGGCTGTGGAACCATGGATTATACTCAGACAGCTGGGCTGTGGAGCCATTAATTATGTTCAGAGAGCTGGGCTGTGGAGCCATGAATTATATTTAGAGAGCTGGGCTGTGGAACCATGAATTATATTTAGATAGCTGGATTAAATAAAATAGCTATGGATTATACTCAGACAATTGGGCTGTAGAGCCATGGATCATACCTGTGGGATAGAACGCAGCTGTCTGCTGGAGCTGTGCATTGGCCAGAGCCTGCTGGTAGTGCAACATACTGGGGTTGAAGAAGGAGCCGGCCCCGTGGTTCTTCTCCAGTGCTGGTCTCTTTGGTAGGGGCTGCAGGCAGCCATAGGGGAATGCCTGCGGAGGACAAAAAACATGTTAACACAACACAGATAAAACACTTAACAGTAGCTCTCATGTATGTAAATAATATCACTGGCTATGAGCTTTATACTGTATGTAAATAATATCACTGGCTATGAGCTTTATACTGTATGTAAATAATATTACAATCATTGCCAAATGGTTGAGCAAAACTGTATACAACTATTACATCACAAAATAAAAAAGGTATTTATGATCAAATTAGTGAATGGCTAAAACTTCATACTGTTAATTTAACACCTATTAAATTACTGAAAGATAACTGACGTTGAATGATTCTGTACACATACTAGAGGAGTTTTAAGAAGTTATAAAAACATAAATGACAAATTAAATTACGTGAGTTGCTACAGTACAATTAATAGCTACATGCAAAGCAAAAGGTGAAAGGTCAAAGTACCAGGTCTACAGTTGCCTCGAAGGTTCGCTTCATTGCTTTGGCAGTCGACTGAGTCTTTTAATAGCAGACAGCGAGCACATGATGGCAGTGTGCCAATGGGATTCAAGCGTATTAACATACAGGTAACAGCAAGCAGAGGTGCGTCATGGGGACAGCATTGCATTGTGGATAGGTGAGAAGGAGAAAAAAAAAATCTGAATGCAGTTTACCACCACATACAAAACAATAGGCATGCACAATAAACAAATGTAACTGATTCAAGGAAACATACAACTGACTCCTGAATTAGTATGTAAGCATTTACCATACTCATTAAATATCTTAATCTAATAGAATTTAGAGTTACAACAATACTTTCCAACGACATTAGGACTGAGGTTATTTGCTAATGTAGAAAACAGAAACAGTAGTAGATCACAATATGTTCATAATTATCAAATCATTATCAAATTGAATATACAGTTTAGGCTACTAAATAAATGTTCTAGTAATGCATTAATTGACAGACAATTGCTATACCAGGATTGTACATGATACACATAAATTTGAAATAGAGACAAGAGGTAAAAGGCTAACTGGCATTAGCTAGGCGACTGTGAATTTTTTAACCTGTGAATTTTTTAACCTGTGAATTTTTTCTCTACTGAGAGCTAGGTCTGATTCATGTCATCTTGAGTGTTTTACATGTCATACTAAATAGGGAACAGAGAGAATGATATACCCACTGAATTGATGATAACTTATGTACAGAATGTGGAGCTCTGTTTATTGTGAGATTAGGTATCAAATTTGCACTTTTTGTTAAATTTATTAAACACATTGGTCATTCATCGTTTCAGCCAAAAACTGTACCTTCACTACACTACAAAATTCCTCAGCATTACAGACGTATCACTACATGACCAAAAGTATGTGGACACCTACTCGTCGAACATCTAATTTCAAAATCATGGATATTAATATGGAGTTGGTCCCCCCTTTGCTGCTATAACAACCTCCACTCTCTGGAAAGGCTGTCCACTACATGTTGGAACACTGCTGTGGATACTTGCTTCCATTCAGCACAAGAGCATTAGTGAGATCTGGCACTGATGTTGCGCGATTAGGCCTAGCTCGCAGTCGGCGTTCCAATTCATCCCAAAGGTGTTTGATATGGTTAAGGTCAGGGCTCTGTGCTGGCCAGTCAAGTTCTTAAACACCAATCTCGACAAACCATTTCTGTATGGACCTCGCTTTGTGCACAGGGCCATTGTCATGCTGAACAAGGAAAGGGCCTTCCCCAAACTGTTGACACAGAGTTGGAAGGACAGAATTGTCGAGAATGCCATGGCATGCTGTAGCGTTAAGATTTCCCTTCACTGGAACTAAGGGGCCTAGCCCAAACCATGAAAAACAGCCCCAGACCATTATTCCTCATCCACCAAACTTTACAGTTGGCACTATGCATTGGGACAGGAAGCGTTCTCCTAGCATCCGCCAAACCCTGATTCGTCCCTCGGACTACCAGATGGTGAAGAGTGATTCATCACTCCAGAAAACACATTTCCACTGTTTCAGAGTCCAATGGCGGCAAGCTTTCCACCACTCCAGCCGACGCTTGGCATTGTGCATGGTAATCTTAAGCTTGTGTGTTGCTGCTCAGCCATGAAAACCCAGTCATGGAAGCTTCCGGTGAACAGTTATTGTGCTGACGTTGCTTCCAGAGGCAGCTTGGACCTCGGTAGTGAGTGTGTGGCCTACCACTTTACAGCTGAGCCATTGTTGCTCCTCGAAGCTTCCACTTCACAATAGCAGCACTTAGTTGACCTGGGCAACGGTCTGACTTGTTGGAAAGGTGGCATCCTATGAAGGTGCCCTGTTGAAATTCACTGAGCTCTTTAGTAAGGCCAATCTACTGCCTATGTTTGTCTATTGAGATTGCATGGCTCTGTGCTCGATTTTATACACCTGTCAACAAAAGGGTGTAGTTGAAATAGTCAAATCCACTAATTTGAAGGTGTCCACATACTTTTGTATATATAGTGTATCAAGGTACTAAAGCATTTACCAACTCTAGTAATCCTTGTGCTGTAATACAACAGTATTTAAGTAATTCTGAGACCATGCAAAAAATGAAAACAGATGATAACTGATGATAAAATATATGGAGGAACAGAAAATAGCAGAGCTAGGATGGAGGATACAGAACAGTCTATGTAAGGCCAGGCATGTTGTTGTTTTTAACAGCCAAAATAGAAGTCTGAATGTGCCATTATGTGAAATGTGTACATTGTGTACATGAGAGTAATGTTGAATCAGCTATTCAAATGCTGCTGCTGCTGGAGAATTTGACTATGGATGTTTAGCAGATAGGGCTTTATTCTAAGGAACTTCTTGGAAGTTTAAGATGAAGGCAAAACCAACAGCAGAACATAGATCACAATGAAACAAGACAGTAACTGTAGAAACAGGGTTCACTTTGCAGCAGCTGGCAAATTGAACACAGATTTTCAAAAAGCATGAAAGCAAAGTGAGACGGCCAAAGCTAATCTTTAGATAAACAGCTAGGTAAAGGTTAGTTACTCAGCTAAAGGTTAGTTAATCAGCTAGGTTAGTAAAACAACTAGGTAAAGGTTAGTTAACCAGCTAGGTAAATTATAACTTTAGTTAAACAGACAGGTACAGGCGAGCATTAGTTAAATAGCTAGATAAAGGTTAGCTAACCAGCTAGGTAAAGGTTAGTTAACCAGCTAGGTAAATGTTATATTTAGTTAAACAGCTACATAAAGTTTAGTTAAATAGCTAGATAAAGGTTAGCTAACCAGCTAGGTAAAGGTTAGTTAACCAGCTAGGTAAATGTTATATTTAGTTAAACAGCTACATAAAGTTTAGCTAACCAGCTAGGTAAAGGTTATATTTAGTTAAACAGCTACATAAAGTTTAGCTAACCAGCTAGGTAAAGGTTATATTTAGTTAAACAGCTACATAAAGTTTAGTTAAACAGCTAGGTAAAGGTTAGGTAAACAGCTAGGTAAAGGCTAGCTTCAGTTAAACGGATAGGTAAAGTTTAGTGAACCAGCTAGGTAAAGGTTATATTAAGTTAAACAGCAAGGTAATGCCTAGAATTAGTTAAACAGTTAGGTAAGGGTTAGTTAAACAACTAGGTAAAAGGTTAACGTCACAAGGAGATACACAAATGTATGTTTATGCTATGTGACAGTTTAAAAGCAATTGAGGACTACTACTTACTTGGCAAATTACATTTTGAGTCTTAAGAGCATATATTAGATGTAACAATCTTTAATCTATAATGTAGCTACATTCTATATTAAAATAGGGTGGCTGGTAGCCTAGCGGTTAGGGCGTTGGTCTAGAAACAGAAAGGTCGCTAGTTCAAATGTCCGAGCTGACAAGGTGAAAAATCTGCAGATGTGCCCTTGAGCAAAGCACTTATCCCTAACTGCTCCAGGGTTGCCGTTGATAATGGCAGACCTTGGCTGTGACCCACTCTCAGGGGGAGTTGGGCTAAGCAAAAAAACACATTTCCAATTCAAACATGCACACTTGTACATGTGTGAAATAGGACAAATATAAGCACCCACTAAATTATTATTATTATTATAAATAAAGCAGTGCTCCACATTCAATAAGTTTAGCTAATCAACCAACAAAGGGTAATTGAATAGCATTAAGATAGTAGGCCTACTGACGTGAATGTAGAATGTGTTGCATTTTAAAATGAATTGGACAAGTTGCCCTTAATCAGAAGGGATGCTACAGTATTATAGTAGCTATATAGGCCAATGGTGTGTGTTCTATGCTGCTGCACATGGGTCTGGAGGGAAGCATCTTACCATGGCTGCAGCTGCTGCCTGGGCTACCACAGCCGTATGGTTGACCTGGTGTTGAGAGGATTTGATTTTGGCCTGTAAGTGTGCAGGGGGGTGGAAGTACTTGCACTTCTCCCTGGAGCAGCGCGACTTGATGTAGTCCATGCAGACGGTGACCGTGTTGTCACTGGTGTCGATCATGGGGCTGTCGCTGGGGTGGGCGAAGCGGCAGTCCGTCTCGCCTCGCGCACAGGTCCCCCGCTGGAACTCACGACACACCTACAATAGGACAACCACACAGGAAGAGATTGATGAAGTCATAGCACCCTGGAAATGTGCCCTGTTTGACAGTCAACAGGCATTCCGTGTGTACAAAACATTAGGAACACCTGCTCTTTCCATGACATAGACTGACAAGGTGAATCCATATGAAAGCTATGATCCATTATTGATGTCACTCGTTAAATCCACTTCGTATCAGTGTAGATGGAGTGGAGGAAACAGGTTAAAGAAGGATTTGACACATGGATTGTGTTTGTGTGCCATTTAGAGAGTGAATGGGCAAGACAAAATATTTAAATGCCATTGAACAGGGTATGGAAGTAGGTGCCAGGCGCACCGGTTTGTGTCAAGAACTGCACCCCTGCTGGGTTTTCCACACTCAACAGTTTCCTGTGTATCAAGAATGGTTCACCACCCAAAGGACATAAAGCCATGGGATGTGAAGACATGTGAAGCGAAGCGCATTAATGCAGTTGTGGTAAGAACTCAGGCTCCATGTTCACCCCTCACAACACAGACATGTATCTAGTCTCTGAAGAATAATGCTGCAAGGTTTTTCATGCTCAACAGTTGCCCGTGTGTATAAAGAATGGACCACCACCCAACGAACATCCAGCCAACTTGACACAACTGTGGGAAGCATTGGAGGCAAAATAGATCCAGCATCCCTGTGGAACACTTTTGACACCTTGTAGAGTCCATGCCCTGACAAATTGAGGGTGTTCTGAGGGGAAAAAGGGGGGGCTGCAACTCAATATTAGGAAGGTGTTCTCAATGTGTTGTATATTCAGTGTATTAATACAGCATATCTCAGACAATGATAAGGCCTTGTTCTTGTTTGTGTGAAGGTGATTTGATACCTCCAGTTTGTCGATGCGCAATAGCTTCTGTGAGGGGGAAGAGGAGGACGAGTTTGAGCTCTGGAGTGTGACCGGGGGGCTTCCAGGGACCATGACTGGGGTGTTGGGGAGCAGCTCTGTGGGTATCAGGCTCATCCCATGGCTCATGGAGGTCATGGGTGTAAGGTAAGGAGAGTAGCTGAGACCTGGGCTCGTACCAAGCCCCTGGGTGACATTGAACGCAGGCTGTAAAAGAGAAGGGACAGCAGTCAGTACAGACACTACTATACATCTGAAATGAAGGATCTGAGTTTTGGGATTGTGTATAATTAAGCAATAAGGCACGAGGAGGTGTGGTATATGGCCAATATACCATGACTAAAGGCTGTTTTTACGCACAACGCAACGCGGAGTGCCTGGATACAGCCTTTAGCCGTGGTATATTGGCCATATATCACCAACCCCCGAGGTGCCTTATTGCTATTATAAACCCGTGGGTTACGGCCTGATATACCACAGCTGTCAGCCAATCAGCATTCAGGGCTCAAACCACCCAGTTTATAATATGTACTGTACTTACTACAGGCTGCATGCTCGTGCCTGGGATCATGAAGTGCATCTGCTGGGCCAGCATGGCTGCTGCCGTCTTCTGCTGGATGAGGTTGTTGCGTCCGTTAATCTCTAGCTGGGTTTTTAAATGAGAAGGTGGATGAAGGTACTTACAGTTTTCTCTTGAACAACGACCCTGGAATAAGAGTAAGAACAAAAGAAAGATAACTATTAGACTAGATAAAAACCCTTAAACGTAGGCCTAAGCCTATGAGCCTAGAGCTTTATAAATATAATATACATATTTATTTTACAAAAAGTGAAGCATCATTACTGGACAGGGTCACTATAATTCATTGACAACCATGGAAAGCGACAAAAGACATCCATTAAACCAAGACACAAAAGACCATTCATGAAAGATTCATGTTGAGCCTCAAATCATGTCCTGACGATGCAGTAGCCCACGCCCCTAACAAACCAAGACCATTCAGCTCAGAGGACAGGACACTAATGCAATATCAGGAAACTCAATCACAGTGACACAGAATCACACCTTCACACTTGAAATGCTTTTCTGTGGGGACAGATAGTATGGTAGTTTGGCTGATACTATTGTTGTTGCAGAGGCAGTATGATTCACAGAGGAGCACACTGCGCCCCAAGACAAATGCACACAAGAGATGGATGCCTGTAGAGCAGGTATTCCCAAACTGGGGTACGCGCAAATGCCGTCAGTGGTACAGCAAATAACAATGTGATTCAAATGTTTTATTATTATTTATTTTTTTAAATCACATTGTCAAACAGTCCATTTATATTTTCCAACGGGGCTATACATTTGGGTGAGTTTTTTTCCCCCTCGCCTGAGAAGCCTTGTTTCACTGCCCAAAATAAAAATGTAACCATCTAGTGTTCAGTAAAAAGAAAAAACACAATGTCAAATACAGGTAGCCTAGTCAAATAATTAACATCCAATCACATTAACCGTTACTCTCTCTCGGGAATTCCAATAAAGGTCCGTATGTTGCCAAACGTAGCTGCTGCACATTCCGTTTGCTCGAAAATTGATAAATGGTAAAAAGAAAGTAAGGCCCGCGTCCATAGACACATACCAGCTCTACTGGTAGTACAGCTACTACCAGCAGTACCACACCTGCACCCGTCGACCACACAAGTTGTTCTGCTTCCACGAGCACATCCAATGCTAGCATCAGTAATTCTACATTTGTTGTTAGCCCAGCTAGCATGGACACTGACAGTCTACAGGACATCTACTTTGTGCATGACAATAACTTTTTCCAACAATTGTTTACAGACAGATTATTTCACTTATAATTCACTGGATCACAATTCCAGTGGGTCAGAAGTTTACATACACATCATGGGAAAATCAAAAGAAATCAGTCAAGACCTGAGATAAAAAAAAATGGTACATCGCCACAAGTCTGGTTCAAACTTGGGAGCAATTTCCAAACGCCTGAAGGTACCACTCACATCTGTACAAACAAAAGTATGTAAGTATAAACACCATGGGACCACGCAGCCATCATACAGCTCAGGAAGGAGACGCGTTCTGTCTCCTAGAGATGAACGTACTTTGGTGCGAAAAATGCAAATCAATCCCAAAACAGCAGCAAAGGACATTGTAAAGATGCTGGAGGAAACAGGTACAAAAGTATCTATATCCACAGTAAAACAAGTCCTATATCGACATAACCTGAAAGGCTGCTCAGCAAGGAAGAAGCCACTGCTCCAGAGTTGCAAAGAAAAAGCCATATCTCAGACTGGTCAATAAAAATAAAAGATCAAGCATCCCGGAGTCGCCTCTTCACTGTTGATGTTGAGACTGGTGTTTTGCGGGTACTATTTAATGAAGCTGCCAATTGAGAACTTGTTTCTCAAACTAGACATTCTAATGTACTTGTTCTTGCTCAGTTGTGCACCGGGGCCTCCCACTCCTCTTTCTATTCTGGTTAGAGACGGTTTGCACTGTTCTGTGAACCAAGTAGTACACAGTGTTGTTCGAGATCTTTCGTTTCTTGGCAATTTCTCACATGGAATAGCCTTAAATTCTCAGGACAAGAATAGACTGACTAGTTTCAGAAGAAAGTGCTTTGTTTCTGGCCATTTTGAGTCTGTAATCAAACCAACAAATGCTGATGCTCCAGATACTCAACTAGTCTAAAGGCCTGTTTGATTGCTTCTTTAATCAGAACAACATCTTTTTAGCTGTGCTAACAAAATTGCAAATGGGTATTCTAATGATCAAATAGCCTTTTTATGATAAACTTGGATTAACCTACACAACATACTATTGGAACACAGGAGTGATGGTTGCTGATAAATGGGTCTCTGTATGCCTATTTAGATATTCCATTTAAAAAAAAAAAATCTGTCGTTTCCAGCTACAATAGTAATTTACATTAACAATGTCTAAACTGTTTAGAGATCAATTTGATGTTATTTTAAATGGACAAAAAAAAGTATGATCTTTCAATAACAAGGACATTTCTAAATGTC
This sequence comes from Oncorhynchus keta, assembly GCF_023373465.1. NCBI lineage: Eukaryota > Metazoa > Chordata > Actinopteri > Salmoniformes > Salmonidae > Oncorhynchus > Oncorhynchus keta. The sequence goes on along the minus strand of NC_068427.1, from coordinate 45,287,340 downwards.
CCCAAACTTTTGAACAGTAGTGTACATCTAGTTTGACCGACGGTGCACATTGACCGTGGCGTGTGCAGAAAGTAGCCCATCACAACTTTTTCCAACTGATCTGTCTATAGCGCCTGCTAAATTCAGGGCATCAATGTTGTTGAGAAAAGAAGCAAAACTTTTGTGGTTCTCGATGGCTAAAGTTATATCTTTCAAAACAGCTGCAGTAAGAAGGACTATCAACATATATTGAGCAGCTGACATTATAGACAGAAACATGCTACATGTCAGACCAATCTAAACTCATCCCCTGGCATGTCCAGCCCATCCATTATATCAGCCAATCATGGCTAGTGGGAAGGATCCTGCCTTTTCCGTGGCTAAACCAACTAGGCTCTTAATTTAACCATTTTATTTGTATTTACAGATGGAACACAAGTTTGTTACCAAGGCACATGAAAGTTCACATGAAACGCATTTTTGCAAAAAAGAATAAAGCCGTTCAAATGCCTCTCCTGTGAAGTAGTGACATGCAACATATGCCTAGCTTCCTGAAACAGGTCACATATTGACGTGAATACACACTGGGTGTACAAAACATTAAGAACACCTTCCTAATAGTGAGTTGCACCCCCCATTTTACCCTCATAACAGCCTCAATTTGTTGGGGAATGGACTCTACAACGTGACGAAAGTGTCCAACAGGGATGCATGTTGACTCCAATGCTTCCCACAGATGTGGTAAGATGGCTGGATGTCCTTTGGGTGGAGGACCATTCTTGACACAGACACACACACACACACACACACACACACACACACACACACACACACACACACACACACACACACACACACACACACACACACACACACACACACACACAGGAAACTGTTGAGCATGAAAAACCTAGTGTGAAAAAGTCACACCAATAAGGGATCATAGCATTCACTTGGTCAGATTGTGTCATGGAAAGAGCAGGTGTTCTTTATGTTTTATACACTCAGTGTACATTATTCAAGTTGAGATGAAATGTCAAATCAATATGCAGTGCTTAGGCCAGGAGTGGATAAATAACCAATGATAACGACATTAGCAGCACGAAAGGTCTCTGGGAGACCCAAGCAAAATGTGCGGATACAGTACGAGCCTATAGATTTATATAAATTGAGTGAGCATAAAACAGGTATAGATGAGGTACTGTAAATGTCTGGGGTCATTCTGGGTTTAATGCCATTATCTTAATACAATAATATTTTCATCTGTACAATCCATTACCTTTCAGCTCTTCTGCTTACATATTTACTGGTCCTCAACACATTAAAAGGGAGCGTACAGTCTTATGGGGGCACAGCATGGTCTTAGGGGTGAAAAAACGAATGTACTGTATCTCTCTGTAAAGTAGTCCTTCACTCAGTCCGTCTCTGTAAAGTAGTCCTTCACTCAGTCCGTCTCTGTAAAGTAGTCCTTCTCTCAGTCAGTCTCTGTAAAGAAGTCCTTCACTCAGTCCGTCTCTGTAAAGTAGTCCTTCACTCAGTCCGTCTCTGTAAAGTAGTCCTTCACTCAGTCCGTCTCTGTAAAGCAGTCCTTCACTCAGTCCGTCTCTGTAAAGTAGTCCTTCTCTCAGTCAGTCTCTGTAAAGAAGTCCTTCACTCAGTCAGTCTCTGTAAAGCAGTCCTTCTCTCAGTCCGTCTCTGTAAAGCAAGCCTTCTCCCAGTCCGTCTCTGTAAAGCAAGCCTTCTCTCAGTCCGTCTCTGTAAAGCAGTCCTTCACTCAGTCCGTCTCTGTAAAGCAGTCCTTCACTCAGTCCGTCTCTGTAAAGTAGTCCTTCATTCAGTCAGTCTCTGTAAAGTAGTCCTTCACTCAGTCCGTCTCTGTAAAGTAGTCCTTCACTCAGTCCGTCTCTGTAAAGTAGTCCTTCACTCAGTCCGTCTCTGTAAAGCAGTCCTTCACTCAGTCCGTCTCTGTAAAGTAGTCCTTCACTCAGTCCGTCTCTGTAAAGTAGTCCTTCACTCAGTCCGTCTCTGTAAAGTAGTCCTTCTCTCAGTCCGTCTCTGTAAAGCAGTCCTTCACTCAGTCCGTCTCTGTAAAGTAGTCCTTCACTCAGTCCGTCTCTGTAAAGTAGTCCTTCACTCAGTCCGTCTCTGTAAAGTCAGTCCGTCTCTGTAAAGCAGTCCTTCTCAGTCCGTCTCTGTAAAGCAGTCCTTCACTCAGTCCGTCTCTGTAAAGTAGTCCTTCACTCAGTCCGTCTCTGTAAAGTAGTCCTTCACTCAGTCCGTCTCTGTAAAGTAGTCCTTCACTCAGTCCGTCTCTGTAAAGTAGTCCTTCACTCAGTCCGTCTCTGTAAAGTAGTCCTTCACTCAGTCCGTCTCTGTAAAGTAGTCCTTCTCTGTAAAGTAGTCCTTCTCTGTAAAGTAGTCCTTCTCTCAGTCTGTCCTCGGCTCCATTACATCTTTCGCCTGCTTGTTTTCTGTGACAGTTTTGTTCCTAGTGTGAAATGTTAAGGATTGGTGGAGTTCCCTTCCCTTTCACAAGTGGACTCTGTCAACCCCTGGTCCACCCCTCTGGTGTCCTTGGCTAGCCCTCAGTGCACTGCTGTTCTAGAACAAACGTTAAAAATCTTGTATTGACAGAACAGGATTTAGGCTACACTGGCTTTTAATAATGTAGAATTCTGAGATTAAAATTAAATTATGTTTCATCTATCCTAATGTCAAAGAAAGTCACTTTCAATATGGGGCAGATGTTCAGTGATCAATTTACAGATTGATTATCAATTTGTCATATCACACATTGTCTCAGATTACAGAGTATGAGGCGAATACCTGACTTCCACAATTGCTAGGCTATTTGGAGGAGATATAACTCAGAGTAACAGAGAAGGTTTTATTTTTCCCTTGGCGTAAACCCACCACATCTTAAAACAGGCTTCACAATATATGATCTACCAGGCGCTAAAAGTACAAGCCCATGAAACACAAGAGCCATTTTTGTGATGTACTGTATCTGGTGGCAGCTCTGTACATACATTTTCACTAGCAAGGCAGCAGACGTGGAGCAGACAAATCAGACTAATCTCAGTATAACAGTGTGCTGTACTGCGCTGGCCACCCCACCCACACACTGAATGTTAAACACCATGCAATAAAACAAGACCAGAAAAGCTGAAGGAGCAGCCTGCACAAAATACACAATTAATATTTGCTCCTCAGTGCTGGTTGGGATGTAGGTTAATGGGGATTAAAAGTGATTCTGAGCAGAGACATGTAATAAGGCTTTCAGCTTTAGTCCCATGCCCAGCACAGAATAAAAATTGGCGTTTCTCATCACATTCCAGCAAAAGAATAGTCAGTCATTCTGGTGTCAGCCTAGTTTAAACCACCTAAAGTCTTCTAATCTCATCCCCCCCAAATGTGTCAGGAGAAAATTAGGCCTAGATTCAGTTCACACTTCACAGCTGTCAGTACAATGATACAGAAACAGTAAAGGACTCCATTCTGTTGGTCAGATGGCAGGGTTTAGCTTAGGCTACATCCTGTTGTGTTGGAAGGTAACTGTAGTGACCTACACAGTAGTTGAGGAAAGCATGACCTACATTTTAAATTTTCAGAGTGCTATAGTTAAGCAATAAGGCCCGAGGGGGTGTGGTATATGGCTAATATACCACAGCTAAGGGCTGTCATTATGCCCAACGCAACGCGGAGTGCCTGGACACAGCCCTTGGCCATGGTATATTGGCCATATACAGTGCCTTGCGAAAGTATTCGGCCCCCTTGAACTTTGCGACCTTTTGCCACATTTCAGGCTTCAAACATAAAGATATAAAACTGTATTTTTTTGTGAAGAATCAACAAGTGGGACACAATCATCACAATCACACAATCATGATCCAAAACATAAAGCAAAATCTACAATGGAATGGTTCAAAAATAAACATATCCGGGTGCTAGAATGGCCAAGTCAAAGTCCAGACCTGAATCCAATCGAGAATCTGTGGAAAGAACTGAAAACTGCTGTTCAAAAATGCTCTCCATCCAACCTCACTGAGCTCGAGCTGTTTTGCAAGGAGGAATGGGAAAAAAATGTCAGTCTCTCGATGTGCAAAATTGATAAAGACATACCCCAAGCGACTTACAGCTGTAATCGCAGCAAAAGGTGGCGCTACAAAGTATTAACTTAAGGGGGCTGAATAATTTTGCACGCCCAATTTTTCAGTTTTTGATTTGTTAAAAAAGTTTGAAATATCCAATAAATGTCGTTCCACTTCATGATTGTGTCCCACTTGTTGTTGATTCTTCACAAAAAAATAGTTTTATATCTTTATGTTTGAAGCCTGAAATGTGGCAAAAGGTCGCAAAGTTCAAGGGGGCCGAATACTTTCGCAAGGCACTGTACCACAAACCCCCGAGGTGCCTTATTGCTATTATAAACTTGTTACCAACGTAATTACAGCAGTAAAAATAAATGTTTATACCCCGGCTGTCAGCCAATCACATTCAGGGCTGAAACCACCCAGTTTATAGCTGGTAATAACACATGTACAACCTAATAGGCTTGCGTAGGCTGAAAGATCTGAAGGCTAAGCTAACTTGTAGGTTAAGCTAACCTGTATGCTAAGCTAACCTGTAGGCTAAGCTAACCTGTAGGCTAAGCTAACCCGTAGGCTAAGCTAACCTAGGCAAGGCACAACGACTTAAGCATCCATCCAACTGAATGAAATGTTTACTACTCACTGCTTTTGCATCAACTGGAGCAACTAGTTTCACAATAAGCTCATCATCATACACTATATATACACAAAAGTGCGTGGACAAGTTGTAGAAACATCTCAAGGATGATCAATGGAAACAGGATGTACCTGAGCTCAATTTCGAGTCTCATAGCAAAGGGTCTGAATACTTACAGTACCGGTCAAAAGTTTGAAAACACCTACTCAATCAAGGGTTCTTCTTTAGTTGTACCATTTTCTTAGTTGTAGAATAATAGTGAAGATATCAAAACTATGAAATAACACATATGGAATCGTGTAGTAACCAAAAAAGTGTTAAACAAATCAAAATATATTTCAGATTTTAGACTCTTCAAAACAGCCACCTTTTGCCTTGATGACAGCTTTGCACACTCTTGGCATTCTCTCAAGCAGCTTCACCTGGAATGCTTTTCCAACCGTCTTGAAGGAGTTCCCATATAAGCGGAGCACTTGATGACTGTTTTTCCTTCACTCTCCGGTCCAACTCATCCCAAACCATCTCAATTGGGTTGAGGTCGGGGATTGTGGAGGCCAGGTCATCTGATGTAGCAATCTGTCACTCTCCTTCTTGGTCAAATAGCCTTTCCACAGCCTGGAGGTGTGTTGGGTCATTGTCCTGTTGAAAAACAAATGATAGTGGAACTAAGCACAAACCAGATGGGATGGTGTATCGCTGCAGAATACTGTGGTAGCCATGCTAGTTAAGTGTGCCCTGAATTCTAAATAAATCAGACAGTGTCACCAGAAAAGCACCCCCACACCATCACACCTCCTCCATGCTTCAAGGTGGGAACTACACATGCGATCATCTGTTCACCTACTCTGCATCTCAAAGACACGGCGGTTGGAACAAACATTACAAATGTGGACTCATCAGACCAAAGACAGATTTCCAGCGGTCTAATGTCCATAGCTCGTGTTTCTTGGCCCAAGCAAAATTCTTCTTCTTATTGGTGTCCTTTAGTAGAAGTTTCTTTGCAGCAATTTGACCATGAAGGCCTGATTCACACAGTCTCCTCTGAACAGGTGATGTTGACATGTGTCTGTTACTTGAACTCTATGAAGCATTTATTTGGGCTTCTATTTCTGAGGCTGGTAACTCTTATGAACGTATCCTCTGCAGCAGAGGTAATTCTGGGTCTTCCTTTCCCTGTGGCTGTCCTCATGACAGCCAGTTTCATCATAGCGCTTGATGGTGTTTACGACTGCACTTGAACAAAATGTCAAAGTCCTTGAAATGTTCCTGGTTGACTGACCTTCATGTCTTAAAGTAATGATGACTGTCGTTTCACTGCTTATTTGAGCTGTTCTTGCCATAATACGGACTTGGCCAAATCTTATGAATACCCCCTGCCTTGTCACAACACAATTGACTAACTCAAACGCATTAAGAAGGAAGGAAATTACACAAATGAACATTTTACAAGGCATACCTGTTAATTGGAATGCATTCCATGTGACTATCTCATGAAGCTGGTTGAGAGAATGCCAAGAGTGTGCAAAGCTACCATCAAGACAAAGGGTGGCTGCTTTGAAGAATCTCATATATAAAATATATTATGATTTGTTTAACACCTTTTTGGTTACTGCATGATTCAACATGTGTTATTTCCTAGTTTTGACATCTTCACGACTATTCTACAAGAAAAACCCTTGAATGAGTAGGTGTGTCCAAACTCTTGACTGGTGCTGTACATTTTTTAAATAAATTTGCAAACATTTCTAAAAACCTGTTTTTGCATTGTCATTTTAGGGTATTGTATGTAGACTGATGAGGAAAAATTATAATTCAATACATTTTAGAATAAGGCTGTAACCGAACAAAATGTGAAAATGGCAATGGTACGAATACTTTCCGAAAATATTCAGACCCCTTCTCTTTTTCCACATTTAGTTACAGCCTTATTTTAAAATTGGATGACATACTTTTTCCTCAATCTACACACAATTCCCCATAATGACAAAAGCAAAAACAGGTTTTTAGACATTTTAATACATGTCAAAATAAAAATATGAAATCACATTTACATAAGTATTCAGACCCTTTACTCAGTACTTTGTTGAAGCACTTTTGCAGTGATTACAGCCTAGAGTGTTATTGGGTATGACACTACAAGCTTGCCACACCTGTATCTCCCAATCTTTTTGGCAGGTCCTCTCAAGCTCTGTCTGGTTGGATGAGGAGTGTTGCAGCACAGCTATTTTCAGGTCTCTCCAGAGAAGTTCGATGGGGTTCAAGTCCGGGCTCTGGCTGGGCCACTCAAGGACTCAAGGACATTTAGAGACTTGTCCCGAAGCCAGTCCAAAGAGTACAATCTTAGTTTCATCAGATCAGAGAATCTTGTTTCTCATGATCAGAGCCTTTAGGTGCCTTTTGGCAAACTCCAAGTGGGCTGTCATGTGCCTTTTACTGAGGAGTGGCTTCCATCTGGCCACTCTACCATAAAGACCTAATTGGTGGAGTGCTGCAGAGATGGTGTTCTGCATGGAAGATTATCCCATCTCTACAGAGGAACTCTGGAGCTCTGTCAGAGTGACCATCTGGTTCTTGGTCACCTCCCAGACCAAGGCCCTTCTCCCCCGATTGCTCAGTTGCCCTGGCAGGGCAGACAGCTCTAGGAAACGTCTTGGTGGTTCCAAACTTCTTCCATTTAAGAATGATGGAGGCCACTGTGTTGTTGGGGACCTTCAATGCTGCATAATTTTTTTGGTACCCTTCCCAAGATCTGTGTCCTTCGACCTCATGTCTTGGTATTTGCTCTGACATGCCAACTGTGGGACCTTATGTATTCCTTTCCAAATCACGTCCAATCAATTGAATTTACAAAAGGTGGACTCCAATCAAGTTGCAGAAACATCTCAAGGATGATCAATGGAAACAGAAAGCACCAGAGCTATATTTTGTGTCTGATAGCAAAGGGTCTGAGGTATCTCTGTTTTTTTATATAAATGAGCAAACATCTAAATAAAAAACTGGTTTTCCCCCTACTACAATTCCAGGGGGTTGCCTGCCTCTTATCTGAGGCATGAGAAGCCATGCCTTTCTCACTTGCTGATTTCCCCCCCAGAAACAGGGTTGGGCATCAGGCCTTGTTCCTCCCACTGCTCACAGCCTAACCCAACACTGCTGTGCGTTGGCTGGCTGGGGGTTGGCTGGCTGGGGGCTGGCTGCTAGCTCCAGGCATGAGCAGCACTTTTCCCTTCTCTGCTCAGTCTTCAGAGGCTTCCTCCGACCCAGCTTCAGCACAGTCTCCTGGGACCAGCCCACAGGAAACAGCTCCTTTCAGTCAGATCATGACTGATAGCCAGCCCCCAGGCAGCCAGCCAGCCACCAAGCCAGCCCCCAGCAACCAGCCAGCACAGCAGTGTTGGGTTAGGCTATGAGCAGTGGGAGAAACAAGGCCTGATTCCCAACCCGGTTTCTGGGGAGGAAATCATCAGGTCAGAAAGGCGTCCTGCTTCTCATCCTGTTGATTCAGATAAGAGGCAGGCAACCCCCTGGAATTGCTATGAGACTCGAAATTGAGCTCAGGTGCATCCTCTTTCCATTGATCATCCTTCAAATGTTTCTACAACTGGACTGGAGTCCACCTGTGGTAAATTCTATTGATTGGACATGATTTGGAAAGGCACACATCTGTTTATATAAGGTTCCACAGTTGGCAATGCATGTCAGAGCAAAAACCAAGCCATGAGGTCGAAGGAATGTGTTATACCCCCAATACATGCTAACTAACCTCTGACCATTACAATAACATGGGAGTTTCGCATTTTTGGGGTGTATGATATTTGTGCATCTGTAACTTTCTCACTCTTAATTAGTCACTATTTATTCAGGACTATCCATAATCATGGTGGCATCCTCATCAATGTAGAAGAGTTTAGAAACATATTATATATTTTTTTACAATAAGTTACTCCAAAATAATACAATACATTATTTACCATTAATTTCTATTGGGCACAAAATATTCTGAAACACAACCAAAACAAACAGCAAATCCAATACGTATTTTTAATGGACTAAAGCTTTCAATGTAAACTTAAACCAGATATAAACTATGTAGAAAAGGACCTATATATATATATTTTTTTTATCTTTGAGAACTATCACCTAAATAAAAGCCCGACATTCGGGGACAATTGGAAATGCCAAAAACAATGAAATTAGTAGGGCTGTGACGATACCATTGTCAAAATATATTATAATATAAAAATAAAAACATGAAGCTGACCATACTCTTTTTGACCTTTAAAAACCTGCTGTATGTAAAATATTGTTTGCTATAAGCTTGGGAAATAAATTAATGTTGACTCAGGATGACAATATAATGATGTTTGTTTCCAACATCAGGGCTGTTTTCCTAAACTTAAATCCACTTTGTGTTTTGTTTTCATTCCACGATACGAGCGAGCATCGCGATACTGGTGTCCTCCAGGCCTAGAATTTAGAAGTATTGATTTTGATATTATGTTTGAGCAAAATAACACAGCATTGCCATGGCAAAATGCATAGAATTGCAGGAAATTTGCTTTAAAACTGCAACAAAAATTCTCAGCTCCATTAAATCATATGTAGAATTACAGGAAATGTCTTTTAAAACAGCAACATTTTCTCCCAATGCCACGCCCCCTTGCCACTCCCACTGCCACGCCCACCACCTTCGCCCCTTTTTAAACTAGAAAAAACCCTGGTAGTTACTATCATGCATGGATTTCTGCTGGGATAGTGGAATCCCATGCAGTTAAGCATGTTAGGGGAAGAGTCACGACGGGAACAGCCTTGTAACAACCATAAGAGGAGATGCTTACTCACCAGTGGTTCAGAGTTAGTCCTAAGCTCCAGTCAGTGTTTATTAAAATGGTTCACCTCCAAAATAATTTATCAGATTACTTTTGTTATGGGAGGATAAAGGAGTAAGCCCATCATCAAATTTACAAACTGAACACACACTGGTTTATGATATTACATCCAAACTGTCAACGTGGGCCATTATGGCTTGCCTATCATTCAGTTTACTGAAGCACACATAACTCGAGCGACAAGGTAGCGGGCGGATAGACCATTGGGAAAGTAACAAAGGTCACTGGATCGAATCCCGAGCTGACAAGGTGTCAAATCTTTTAATGTGCCCTTGAGCAAAGCACTTAACCCTAATTGCTCCAGAGTTACCATTAATAATGGAATAGCCTCTGGCCATGACACCGCTCTACGAGGACCTCTCAGGGGAAGCTGGGTCATGCAAAAAACACATTACCAATTTACACGTGAAATAGGTCAAATATAAAACACAAATATAAAAACACAGACAAAATGATTTATTATTATTATCAATATGAATTGTGGGCTAGGCTAAATCAGTGGAAACCACAGTCAAAGCTGAGCCAATGGAAGTGTCGGGAACAGACAACACTCAAGTTACTCTCTTTAACAACAGGCTATTCAACAGAATAGTGACATCATCACATGACTGAGGCGTTTGTATATTTTCTAGCCAATCTCTTCCCATCCCCCTTCCATCGGCTAACAACAGATCCTCTCTCTCTCTCTTAACACTGCAGATAGTCGTACACGTTTTAGGCTAAGATTTAACCCCTATTATCGTCGGGGATTGTCGTTCAAGCAAATCAAAATCCTGATTATGATTAGGAATCATTAGCCTATTTCAATTGAACCTCAGCAGGAAATCAATAAATTATAGGACCCAGAAGTGATGACATTTAGCCTAGTGTCATTCAAATCAGTTCAAGTGTCGTCAAAAAACAACAACTGAATACTCTCTCATTAGAAGAGCAACGGTGACATAACAATTCAGACAATACTGGCTGAATTGAAGAGTGTGGGTGGGTTGAGAAAGAGAGGATGTTGGCTAAAGGCATTAATGTAGCCTTGCTAGCACACCTCAATATTTCAGAATAAACAACAACAACAAAAAGTTAAAGATGCAATACGCAAAAATAGCTGTGTCATGTCCTGGTTGCTAAAATTCAAAATCATTTTCCTAAATTCTGTTTGTGCCAAAACAAGTTGTGTATAGTGTAGAGAATCATTGTACCATCTAAACCACTGTGAAATAGATTTTAATTAAACCAAAACTCTTGCATTTTCAGCTGGTGTACAAAACCAAAAGTAAAAGACAGCACAAAGAACATATCTACCACTTCTTAGACTTGCCTTCAATGAGAATGACATATCTACAACACACATTTCTATGTGAATTTGCTCAGATCATCCAAAAAGTTACATATTGCAGCTTTAAGAAAAAATAAATAAATTGGAGAACGAGAGTTGTACACTCAATATACTGTCCCCAGTCGTAAAACCTTGTCCACCTACACTTCAAACTTAATTCAGATGCACACAAGTCTCTATTATGAAAAATCTGTAAGTTCTGAGTAGACTTCCCCCAAGGTTCTATCACCAGCCTTGTGATGTGATGACTCCAGTCTCAGAGGGCCCAGTAAGTAGCTGTCACATGAGTTGGATGGTAGGTATACAAGAATTGGAGGACAAGCAGCTCAATGCCTACACTGTTCTGGAATGAGCTTGGGCAACAGTGTGACTCTTTATAAGATTAATGGCTGGGCAACTAGTCAGCCCCTAAATTCCCTGCCACCAGTGGAGGCTGCTGAGGGGAGGACAGCTCATAATAAATATCTGGAATGGAGTCAATGGAATGGTATCAAACACATCAAAGACATGGTTGATGCCACTCCATTGACTCCGCTCAGGACATAATTATGAGCCGTCCTCCCCTCAGCAGCCACCACTGCCCTGCCACCCATAGCAATAAGAAAAAGTGACTTGCAACACTATCTCAGTCTTTTAAACCCTTCAAAAAAGGACCAAAACCTAAAGAGGCATTTTGGAAAATAGGTCCTTTGTAGCAATTCCTACTGATGGTTGGCTGAGCACCAGTCTTGACCAACCAGGCCCTTTGCCCTGACACAGCATGTTTAAAATGGCCAGTGGAGGTAAGGAGATGATTGAACATCAGAATAATCCAGTGGCCAGCATTGTGTTGCGGTGGCAGTGTTAGCTTCTCTGTGGAATAACCCCAGCCGCAGACAGCCAGGCCCAGCAGACCGTCAGGCCCAGCCAGGCCCGCAGACAGCCAGGCCCAGCATCCGCAGACGGCCTGTGGCTGGGCTTGACTCGCAGACAGCCAGGCCAAGCCGCAGACAGCCAGGCCCAGCCGCAGGCACAGTCGCAGACAATCAGCCCCATCCGCAGACAGTCAAGCCCAGCTGCAGGCCCAGCCGTAGACAGCCAGGCCCGGCAGCAGACAGCGAAGCCCAGTCACAGGCTCAGATGCAGAAAGCCAGGCCCAGCCACAGACAGTCAAGCCCGGCGGCAGACAGCCAGCACTATCCGCAGACAGCCAGCCCCACCCGCAGACAGCCAGGCCCAGGAGCAGACAGCCAGGCCCAGGAGCAGACAGCCAGCCCCACCCGTAGACAGCCAGCCCCACCCGTAGACAGCCAGGCCCAGGAGCAGACAGCCAGGCCCAGGAGCAGACAGCCAGGCCCAGGAGCAGACAGCCAGGCCCAGGAGCAGACAGCCAGGCCCAGGAGCAGACAGCCAGGCCCAGCAGCAGGCAGCCAGGCCCAGCAGCAGACAGCCAGGCCCAGCAGCAGACAGCCAGGCCCAGCAGCAGACAGCCAGGCCCAGCAGCAGACAGCCAGGCCCAGCAGCAGGTGAGAGGGAGAATGCAGTAATCCCACTGGAAGTCAGCACAAGGCTATATAGCCTGCACCCCATGGGGCGTAGTAGTGTGGGATGTCCACATTTGCTTAGAATAAACAGTACAGTACAGGTTCTGTCCCCATTTCCTTACAGTAAACACTTTAGAATGTAATTATCTGTTTAGGCTCCTACATATCAGTCTCCTGGCACATAAAGCAGAGTCATGAATCTAACAGAAGAATGGTGCATGACATTCCTTACCTTTAACGAGTCGAAGCAGGCAATAACTCTTCCATTTTCAACCTGGCAGCTCGTTGGTGGGTGTGCAAATTTGCATTCCTCATCACTCCGTGAGCAAGTTCCTCTCTGAAACTGCCGACACACTTCCAACGTCAGCCATTTTGTGTCCCTTACTGAAGATATATTGAGAGCCATGTCAAGAGGTTCCAATCGAACGCTGCCAGTCCAATGTATCAGTTGAGTTGACTCTTACCTCAAAAAACGGCAACACATTAAAAAAAGTTCACAACTTTTATCTCTGTCTGATTAGTGCTTGAAAAGTTTACAAATCATATGAAGCAACCAGACTGGCCTCACAGCATCAGCTGGGAGGAAGGATAATCGATCAACGAGCAATCACTCATCAATCAGTTTGCACCAATGGGAGACCTCTGGAAGGGTTGAGGGCTTGCTCTGTGACACAACGGTGTGTCTATCCTCCTCCACTGACAAGGACTCTCTCATTAATAGTATGTCGAGGCAATGGCGCTCCTTGAAAGAATATTCATGAAGACTTGCCTGGTATTGACTTTGCCAACTTCTCACAATTTGTGCTTTGGTAGTTCTCCCCTCCAGTAAATCTTTCCCCTTGGGATACCTTAGCCACTGGAGTTGTTCAGAAATAAATTGGAGGCGGCTGAAGATTTGCAGCTGAAGTATCCCGGCACTGCTCAGGCCTGGCCGAGAAGGGAGGGTTGGCTTCCCATGCACATTTAGACCAGAGAGTAGGTTGAAGTTGGAGATGTTTTTTGAAAAGCACTTTCCGTTGGTGATCTGGAAGATAGAAAATAGTTATTTGTTTAAAATACTATTAGTGCTCTTATTATACTATAGTTATTGCCATACTCTAGGCTTACTTCATGTTATGCTGCTCAAGTTGCTATGGCCTCTTTTCAATTGATGACACTGAGAAAATCTCAACACTACAGTTGTGAAAGCAGGGTGGGGTACAGCATAACAGTGTTTACTCTGTAGCAGTTGGGGGGGGAGTATGGGAAAGGACTCAAAAGCTCTGTCCGCTGACATTTTAAAGGGACATTATACTACAAAATGATTGAAAATAAAAGGAAGCTGATACCATCTAAAATAGAATGTCCACCTCCAGAGATTAGCCCAATAACATATTGTTACAATTATTAGTTAAAATTATTATAACATATTGGACCACTGTATTTAGCCTATGCATGGTCCATATTATCAGGTTTGCTATTAGCAATAAACTTTATCAGCTTTAGCCCAACTGATGCAGCAAAGTACAAATAAATAGGCTGAAGCATGGGGTTTCCTATCTGCATTTACCCTATCGGGCTAATCATTAGCCAGTAGAGGTCGACAGATTAATCGTAATGGCCGATTAATTAGGGCCGATTTCGAGTTATAACAAACGTAAATCTGTATTTTTGGATGCCAATTTTGCCGTTATTACCATCTTTTATGTTCTCATGTTCTAAGCAAGGAACTTAAACGTTAGCTTTCTTACATGGCACATATTGCACTTTTACTTTCTTCTCCAACACTTTGTTTTTGCATTGTTTAAACCAAATTGAACATGTTTCATTATTTATTTGAGGCTAAATTGATTTTATTGATGTATTATATTAAGTTCAAATAAGTGTTCATTCAGTATTGTTGTAATTGTCATTATTACAAATAAAATAAAAATGGACCGATTACTCGGTATCGGCTTTTTTTGGTCCTCCAATAATCGGTATCGGCGTTGAAAAATCATAATCGGTCGACCTCTATTAACCAGATCCCAAATGTGATATTTTAATTAATACATTTTACGTGCCAAAAAACTTGCATAAACAGGGTGAATATAATGTAGGCCTATCTGTTAGGGTAACTCGCCACCCAGGGTAACACACCCCCCCGGCCTGCCACAATTACTCTTGCTCAACTAAAATTTTTTATTTTTTTAAGTCACTCCCCCAAAATTATTTCGAGAGAATGCAGTGGGATTGTATCCCCTGCATTATATCCCCAAGTTACCCTACAATTGACCGGTGTCACATTTAGCCCCTCTCCCCTATGCTCTCACTGCTAATCGCAGAACAGTAACATGCTTTAACCATGCTGCTGCTAAAAACTCTGGGTTTAAAATGGTGCAGTTCACACTTATCTAGGAGTTGAGAAATAAAGAAAGTAGGAATGGTGAGCTGGAAACCCCCTCTTTTTTAACAACGGCCATTAAAAACGGCTGTTTTTGCAAGTGCAAGAAGTTATGCTATTCATAACTACGAGAAGAATATCTCTCTCCCATAGAACCCAACAACAACAAGCTGACTAGGTGAATAGATAAACTATTCTACTATGGGCTTGTCAGATTTTTCTATTAAATTACGCAAATGTGGACTGTTCTACCATCTTCAACGTGCGCTTCGGCAGAAATATTTTTTAATGTTCACTATTTTCTTTGCGTGGCGGCAATGATTTTGCCAATTTCCTGCAATTCTCCGATTTGTCATAGCCGAGATACATTTTTGCAGTTTTAAAGCTCATTTCCAAGGATTCTACATATTCTGCCATTGAACTGAGAGAAAATGTTGCAATTTTAAAGATAATTTCCTGCAATTCAATGCATTTTGTGTTATTTTGCTCAAACTTAATACCAAAATCAATATTGTATAACTTCCCCTGACTGTCTAGCTTTTATTTTGGTGATTGTTAGTTCTCAAAGATGAATTAATTTCAAATTAAAATTATATAGGTCCATTATCTTTTCTACATACAGTGCATTCGGAAAGTATTCAGACCCCTTGACTTTTTCCACGTTTTGCTACATTACAGCCTTATTCTAAAATGTATTAAATGAAAAGAAAATCCTCATCAATCTACACACAATACCCCATAATGACAAAGCAAAAACTGTTTTTTAGACATGTTTGCAAAGGTATAAAAAATAAAAACAGAAATACCTTACTTACTCAGACCCTTTTCTACGAGACTCGAAACTGAGCTCAGCTGATTCCTGTTTCCATTGATCATCCTTGAGATGTTTCTACAACTTGATTGGAGTCCACCTGTGGTAAATTCAATTGATTGGACATGACTTGGAAGGGCACACATCTGTCTATATAAGGTCCCACGATTGACAGCGCATGTCAGAGCAAAAACCAAGCCATGAAGTCGAAATTGTCTGTAGAGCCCCGAGACAGGACTGTGTCGAGGCACAGATCTGGGCAAGGGGACCAAAACATTTCTGGAGCATTGAAGGTCCCCAAGAACACATCGGCCTCCATCATTCTTAAATTGAAGAAGTTTGGAACCACCAAGACTTTTCTTAGAGTTGGCCTCTCCGACCAAAGTGAGCAATCGGGGGTTAGGGAGGTGACCAAGGATTCCGACATAGCTCCAGAGTTCCTACGTGGAGATGGGATAACGTTCAAGAAGGAAAACCATCTCTGCAGCACTCCACCAATCAGGCCTTTATGGTAGAGTGGCCCGACAGAAGCCACTCCTCATTAAAAGGAAAAGCCCGCTTGGAGTTTGTTTCTTGAGAAACAAGATTCTCTGGTATGATGAAACCAAGATTGAACTATTTTGCATGAATGCCAGGAGTCACGTCTGGAGGAAAACTGGCACCATCAATATGGTGAAGCATGGTGGTGGCAGCATCATGCTGTGGGGATGTTTTTCAGCGGCAGAGACTGGGAGACTAGTCAGGATCGAGGGAAAGATTAACAGAGCAAAGTACAGAGAGATCCTTGATGAAAACCTGCTCCAGAGTGCTCAGGGCCTCATACTGGGGTGGAGGTTCACCTTCCAACAGGACAACAACCCTAAGCACACAGCCAAGACAACGCAGGAGTGGCTTCGGGACAAGTCTCTGAATATCCTTGAGTGGCCCAGCAAGTGCACGGACTTGAACCCGATTGGACATCTACGGAGAGACCCGAAAATAGCTGGGCTGCGACACTCCCAATCCAACCTGACAGAACTTGAGAGGATCTGCAGAGAAGAATGGGAGAAACTCCACAAATACAGGTGTGCCAAGCTTGTTACGTCATACTGAAGAAGACTCGAGGCTGTAATCGCTGCCAAGGGTGCTTCAACAAAGTACTGAGTTAAGTGTCTGAATACTTATCTAAATGTGATACTGCAGTTTTGTTTTTGTTTTTTATAAATTTGCAAACAAATATAAAATAAACAGTTTTTGCCTTGTCATTATGGGGTGTTGTGTGTAGATTTATGAGGGGGAACTAATTATTTAATTAATTTTTAGTATAAGGCTGTAACAACAAAATGTGGGGGTCTGAATCCTTTCCGAAAGCACTGTACATCTGGTTTTAGTCGTTTAGGTTTACACTGAAAGTTTTCTCCTTCCCGAAAATGTATTTTTTTTAAACAACAGTTCTACAATTTGGATCCGCCTAAGGGTTTCTATGGCAGAAAAATCCCTGTCTCTGTTATGTTGTTTTGGGTTAGGGTTTTCTGTGATAAATCCACAGCCCAGCCACCAGCCTCACACACAGCAGCCATCATCTAATCAGAGTGACATATTTGACTGATTAATGCTTCTGACCTTGAATCTGTGTTCAGCCTTTAAATTATGACACTTTAATTATGTGCACTCCATCTCCAGGCAGATGTTCTATTCAAACAGACAAGTCCAATAAGACAAATGTATCAATATGCTTGGGGGGAACCAGAGCAGCTGGGGGTACCCCAGGAGGAGGAGCCCAAAAAGAGTAAAGGTCCCTGGGCCTGAGTCTAATAGTCACAGGCAACGATATACATTTTGTTTACATCCTGGAAATGTTAGCCTCAATGTCAGCATGATATTTCTGATAAAACCATTTTTGGGGGGGCATGGCCAGAGCGTAGGCTACTGAATGCATTTTATTATGATACATCATGAACGAAAGTTTGAAGGTAAATAAATTGACACCTAAGCTACTTACAATCGAAGTAAATGATTAAACTGCCAACAACAATACCCTTCACATTCTAACTGCTGTCGCTGGTGGGAAAAAAAGTAGGACACCAAGTCACGGAGGAGAAAAAAAAAATACAATTTAATTCATAGACAGAAATGTATGTAATTGGGGTAATTGTGATATGTTTCTTTCTCAAGAAACTTTGAATAGCTTGTAAGGAATAACTGAAGGTAGGCATGCGCATCTCTCGTGAGAGGTATTATTCTATTGTAAACGGTAAGTCTTCTGTATTTTCTGTACTGTCGAGAAAGTGAGTGTGGTTTTGCGGTTATTAACAAAACATATCAGTGCAAACGGAAATACAGAAATGCAACAGTATCACTGAATAGTTTGACCTTTATGTTCAGTGTGGGAGGCTCTGCACTGCAACACTTGTGAATTCAGTTGGAAGGTTGTCAGTGAGAGAGAGAGACTCTTATTTTGCTCCTGGCTCATCCTGCTTTGCAGTAGTTCTGGTTCTGTTCAGCTCCTGGTTCTGTTCAGCTCCTGGTTTTGAGTGTTTATACTTATCCCCTAAAGGCAGCGGGCGGGATGCCCTAAAAGGCAGCTGGATGCCCTAAAGACAGCGGGCGGGATGCCCTAAAGGCAGCTGGATGCCCTAAAGATAGCTGGAATCCCTAAAGGCAGCTGTATTCCCTAAAGGCAGCTGTATTCCCTAAAGGCAGATGTAAAATGCAAATTATGGGACAGCCATAAATAATCCTATGGACCAGAGAATGACACTTCATCACTTAAAAATAAGCTACTGTCCTACAGACTGATCTCATGAAAAGATTGACTCTAGTTTGATAACATGTGACAGGTCTTTGCAAATTTCTCATTAAATTTGTTAATGGAGTCCAATTATCCGCTGTGTATACAAATGAAACTAGGTCTAGGCCTATCTATGGATTGATGGGCTAGTTTGGTCAGTGTGAACTCTGGCATCCTGTTATGTCTGTTTGGGATGAGTAACTGGCTCTAGGGCCTAACAATTAGAGGTTACTATTGTAAACCATCCAGCTTTCAGCTAGGCACAATGCAGGTAGCTATTTACTGAGTCTGCAGGAGCATGAACTTCATATTATAATAGTCTTAACTACCAACTGAACTGGCGTGACTAGAATTTTCTTACTGTTACTAAGGTTCCAATCACACTGCTGTATGAGAGAATCAGCAGTACTTACTTTATCTACAGTAACCATGGAGACCAAACTAATGCAACATTAAATAAACCCTTCCTATAGTGTATGCTGTAATTTTCTTAGCTTGAAAAAAAAACACAGATCACAAAAGATTATAGCCTAGCTTCAATAATTACCCTATAGTACAGGAGAAAACTAGTGATGGGGAAAGAATCGATTCAGCTACATATTGCAAAATAATTTTGGACGATATTATATCGATACTTGGTTTTGATAGGCAGTGTTAGCTAGCGCTAGTCGTCTGTAACTGCGCCAAAATTCAGGTATTTTTAAACCTATAGTTTGTTCTCCATTTAATTTTTAAAGTGAGCCAACATGTTTTCAGCACTTTAATTCCCATGACTCATCAAAACTAATTTTCTCATACTCTCACTTGTTTCTCTGCAGCAGACATACAGAGCACTGCGTTTGGAACAGCAAATTGCAATAAAATAGCAGTATCGAATCGCAATGCATACTGTATAGAATCGCAACAATCGTGATAATATCGTATCGTGAGGTCCCAGCCCTAGAAAAAAAACTGTACACCAGCCCAACCTACAACCAACTTTGTATTGGGAATGTAGAGTAGGTAAACCTTACATGTCCCTATTTGTGACAGTCCTTCTCCAGTTACTTTCCTTGGTGTATTCTGTCTGTGTTTGCTTTGATGGCAGGTTAACACCTGTTGCCTGAGAGAATAAATCATGCTTATGAGATGTGTTGGCCCTCAGTCCTCCACAACCCTGTATTTAACACTCCTACAAACCTTGTACAAACACATGCACACACACACTTGAAGTCAGTCAGACACAGGACAGACAGCCTGGGTAAGTAGTGAAACACCACAGGAAGTTGCAGAGCAGGCAGGCATCAAGGGAGCACCTTGTTCTTTCCTGGCAGGATGGGAGAGGTAAATTCCCCACACTGACCAGCTAAATTTGAAAATTTGAGATAAACAGCCATTATAAGCAGCAGCCATTTCAAGAGAAGCAGATTCTAACCATCTCTACGAGTGAAGTCCTCTATCTCTCCCTCTCACCGCATGGTATGCAGCATAATGCAGCAAATTCCTTTATGAACTAGTCAGGAAAACAGGAGCAGCCAGGGAAACAATCCTCTCACCTCATGCAGTGTTGGAGCTCTCCAGTCTTTCTAGCATCCACCACAGTCTGGGTTAGAAGTCCGACTTCTCCTAATTACTTTCTGCCTAAATATTATCACCATGTGAATAGTAGTCATTCCCCTCTCAGTGCTGTGTGCTCAGGCCAATGCCTAGACAGGGATTTTCTTTCCACGACAGTGCAGTAAAAGACTGTCTGCTTAACTCTCTGGCTGAAACAATTCCAGCCACCCCTTTTCCTGCCTGCCCACCAACCTCCAGGAAGACCCTCCCAGCAGACTCTGGCCAATAGCATATCAGGAACAGATTTGCTGTGCAAAAAAAAATGTCTGCAAGGCTCAGACTGACAGCCAGGCTAGCTGCAGACCCTGATCTGATGCCAAACCTGTATGCTCTGTTGATAAGCATTATTACCAATGGACGCTGCTGACGGGAGGACGGCTCATTATAATGTCTGGAACGGCGCAAATGGAATGGCATCAAGCTCATGGAAACCATGTGTTTGATGTATTTGATACCATTCCACTGACACCGATCCAGCCATTACCACAAGCCAGTCCTCCCCAATTAAGGTGCCACCAACCTCCTGTGATTATCTCAGATGATCTCTAGACCCAAGTCTTATAATTTGAAGCATTATTGTTCACTGTTACACATAAATACACATAATAATTTACTAAACTAAATATTGGATGTGTAATCAAGAACAACAGCACTTTCTCCACAACCAAAAATGTTTACACTGGAAAAAGGATTGTAACGTAAGCTTCTCTCTATTTAAAGTCCCCCCCCCCCACACACACACTTTGAAGCCCAAAACCAAGAGACGTCATCAAAGTAACTTGTAATGCGAGTTTATAGCTGGCAATAAACAACAATAAACAATACGTATCGGTATCTGAAGTATTGGTAGCTAACGTTATTCATGAGCTAGCAAGGAAAATAGGCTACAAGCTATCTACTAAAGTCAGTGAACGAGCTCACCACCACACGTCACAGCTAGCTAGCTACTGTACAGTAGCTGGAACTTTGATAGCTAGCCAGCGCTAACATGACAAGCAGAATATGCTAGCTTCTGTACTAGAATTTAGCTAGTCTCTTAGGGATAACACTTTATTATTAGGAACTCACTTTTACTAACCTGCAATACATGACACAACACGTCTGGGGGCATAGCGAGCTAGCAAGACAACATGTCTGACAAGGTGAAGCTAGCTAGCATTTCTACCTGCTTACCTCGTCATCACGTGAAGTAAAGAGGACAAGGTGCTGTTCAATGGTCCACTTAATTATTGTCGTATTACCTAGCTATAGACACTTTAACAGGAAAACAACCAGGTGCTTGATTTCTCTTCGTTACTTTGTAGCACAGATTTGACACAAGCAACAAGCATTTGACAGCTCGCTCTACGACTGCCAGTTTGATTTATTTGAAGGGTAACATTCTGGCACAGTATGCCAATATGCATACTAAAATCGGAAGATTCGTTAGAAATATGAATCTTATTGATGTTTTAACAGATAATTCACGTTATTGTTTGTCTTTCAAATAACCTATTTTTGGTAAAACAAAAGTATTAGTGAAATGGGAATCTACTATCTCCCCACAGCAGCCATAATGGTACATTCCAAGCGAATGTCAGGAGGCTCCAGAAGGGCAAGGGCTTGCTTGTTACCAAGGGAACAGCAATGGATTCGAGAGGAAAATTACAGGGATTTTTTGTTTTTAGTTTATTACAGGTTTTTAATTCAAGGATTTCTGTAAAAAAAATCAAGCCAGTACCCATTTCCTTTTTTTCTGGGAAGAAAATACTTATTTTTTTGTTATTCTTCTGTTAGTGATATAATTCAATGCTAGATATTGAACATACAACAATTGGCCTATGAGATGTTTTTAAAGCTGTCCGAGGCATAATGAAATTAATGGAGAAAAAAAACAATTCACTCTGATTAAATCTGAATCTGTGTTGAAATCGTATCCTATGCTTACTGATGCTCTTTTTCACCAACAGCCTGAGGGAATGAACAGCAAGCATCCTCCTGACCCTGCATTGCACTCAAGGTCACCACAAGGCCACCGTGCAGAATGACCAGGGCAGAATGCTGTGGACAAGATAAAGGCTGCACCTTGTTGATTGATGGGATGTTGTCTATAGTATAGTAAGAAGATTGGCAATGATACAACTTCCATCTATACCTTGTTGAAATCAGGACAGTTTAGAAGCAAACAAATAACTAGGCCTAAACCTAAACGTGTTCAGAGAGGATGTGTTAAAGAGTTTCGATCAGGCAAATTTGACTAATGAAATCATCTGCTACAATGGCTATAGGAAGTGTTCAGTATGTATTGTGAACTTGTTAACCTAGGCGAAGTGGTCAATGAAATCTATCAGCCCGGAACTTTACCATTGACATCAAGTTTAGGCCCTGTGTGGCCACTCTGATACACATGCATGCCTGCAGGACATACACCAGCAGTTGTACCTAATGTATCAACCATAACATCGGTCTTGGGGACATCACACACTAATGATGCACACGGTTAGCAAACTTTTTGCATTTATAGAAATCTCTACAAGGTAGAACACTGTATAATCCTGTGACATTTTTCTCCAAGAACAGTATAACTTGTGACGATTTAGTGTGACTCTTGATTTAGTGTGACTCTTTGCTTGTTACATTTACACATTTACACACAGATGGTCCATTTCTAAGTCAGGAAGTCACAGGACGTTCTTGTTATTTATTTAATCTCCTTTGACAGACCGCCTGCCACGTATTCTGTCACATAACATGTCTTTTCCCTGTCGTTTCTTGAGTGCCAAATATGGGATTATGGAGGTATTTATGGAGACAAACACATTCCTTCCACTAAATTGAAAGTGGTATGTGTGGAATGATGAGCCGGTATTGTTCTAGGCATAGGCAAAAAAAGATAACCAGACTGGAATGTTAGACTGGTGGTGGGGGAAGCCTGCTGACTGAGCTTCGCTATCCTGGCCACACCACAACCCACCAATCATGTCACTGTCAAGCAGAGGTGGGACGAACCGGCAGCAGAACACACTGTCAAATGATACAAATTGTCATCTAAAGTCATCTACTATGATGAAATTCCATTCATGCCATCCTTCTACCGGTCAATAATGCCTAAATCAAACTGAGTCAGTCTCTGAGAAGGATAGCTAAATTAAACTGGGTCAGTCTCTGAGCACGATAGCTAAATTAAACTGGGTCAGTCTCTGAGCACGATAGCTAAATTAAACTGGATCAGTCTCTGAGCACGATAGCTAAATTAAATTAAATCAAATTTATTTGTCACATACACATGGTTAGCAGATGTTAATGCGAGTGTAGCGAAATGCTTGTGCTTCTAGTTCCGACAATGCAGTAGTAACCTACGAGTAATCTAACCTAACAATTCCAAAACTACTACCTTATACACACAAGTGTAAAGGGATAAAGAATATGTACATAAAGATACATTTATGAGAGATGGTAGAGAACGGCATAGGCAAGATGCAGTAGATGGTATCGAGTACAGTATATATGAGATGAGTAATGTACGGTATGTAAACAAAGTGGCATAGTTTAAAGTGGCTAGTGATACATGTATTACATAAAGATGCAGTAGATGATATAGAGTACAGTATATACGTATACATATGAGATGTATAATGTAGGGTATGTAAACATTATATTAAGTAGCATTGATTAAAGTGGCTAGTGAAATATTTTACATCAATTTCCATCAATTCTCATAATTAAAGTGGATGGAGTTGAGTCAGTGTGTTGGCAGCAGCCACTCAATGTTCGTGGTGGCTGTTTAACAGTCTGATGGCCTTGAGATAGAAGCTGTTTTTCAGTCTCTCTGTCCCTGCTTTGATGCACCTGTACTGACCTCGCCTTCTGGATGATAGCGGGGTGAACAGGCAGTGGCTCGGGTGGTTGTTGTCCTTGATGATCTTTATGGCCTTCCTGTGATATTGGGTGGTGTAGGTGTCCTTGAGGGCAGGTAGTTTGCCCCCGGTGATGCGTTGTGCAGACCTCACTACCCTCTGGAGAGCCTTACGGTTGTGGGTGGAGCAGTTGCCGTACCAGGCGGTGATACAGCCCGACAGGATGCTCTCGATTGTGCATCTGTAGAAGTTTGTGAGTGCTTTTGGTGACAAGCCGAATTTCTTCAGCCTCCTGAGGTTGAAGAGGCGCTGCTGCGCCTTCTTCACGACGCTGTCTGTGTGGTGGACCAATTCAGTTTGTCTGTGATGTGTACGCCGAGGAACCAAACTTACTACCCTCTCCACTACTGTCCCATCGATGTGGATAGGGGGGTGCTCCCTCTGCTGTTTCCTGAAGTCCACAATCATCTCCTTTCTTTGGTTGACGTTGAGTGTGAGGTTATTTTCCTGACACCACACTCCGAGGGCCCTCACCTCCTCCCTGTAGGCCGTCTTGTCGTTGTTGGTAATCAAGCCTACCACTGTAGTGTCGTCCGCAAACTTAATGATTGAGTTAGAGGCGTGCATGGCCACGCAGTCGTGGGTGAACAGGGAGTACAGGAGAGGGCTCAGAACGCCCTATTGTGGGGCCCCAGTGTTGAGGATCAACGGGGTGGAGATGTTGTTACCTACCCTCACCACCTGGGGGCGGCCTGTCAGGAAGTCCAGTACCCAGTTGCACAGGGCGGGGTCGAGACCCAGAGTCGAGTTTGGAGGGTACTAAGGTGTTAAATGCTGAGCTGTAGTCGATGAACAGCATTCTCACATAAGTATTCCTCTTGTCCAGATGGGTTAGGACAGTGTGCAGTGTGGTTGCGATTGCGCCGGCTGTGGACCTATTTGGGTGGTAAGCAAATTGGAGTGGGTCTAGGGTGTCAGGGAGGGTGGAGGTGATATGGTTCTTGACTAGTCTCTCAAAGCACTTCATGATGACGGAAGTGAGTGCTACGGGGCGGTAGTCATTTAGCTCAGTTACCTTAGCTTTCTTGGGAACAGGAATAATGGAATAATGGAATAACAGGAATAATGGTGGCCCTCTTGAAGCATGCTGCCATCAATCCACGGTTTCTGGTGGACACCGACATCGTCAATGCACTTTCTAATGAACTCGCTCACCGAAGCAGCGTATTCGTCAATGTTGTTGGAAGCAATGCGGAACCTATCCCAATATCCCAATCCACGTGATTGAAGCAGTCTTGAAGCGGGGTCAGTCTCTGAGCACAATAATAAAATTTAACTGGATCAGTCTCTGAGCACGATAGCTAAATTAAACTGGGTCAGGCTCTGAGAAGGATAGCTAAATTAAAACTAATTCAGCTAAATTAGAATCTTAATTCAGATGTCATATGTAGCTTTGGGATTCAATATTGACCACCAGGAGAGGTCTAATCTTTGATCTTGTCACATTGACTATCCCCTTCAAAAGAATGAAGCAGAGATATCAGCGCTGTGTGTGGAAAGGTCACCACCTTTCTCCCTTCTAGACTGGAGAAATGTCACTGTCGCTGACCAGGTTGGTCAAACAGACTGAGATATGGAAGAGACGATATGAGAGTGAAAACAGTTGACTTTGTTGAGGCATCAAACTGATTTATCCTCCTCTGTGCACTATATTGGAATCTATGAGCTAATTTATAAGATTAAAAATGGTAAAATAGTGCAATCGATACATTTTTGTCATTAAATGCCCTCCCCCCCAATTTTTTTGTTTGTTGAAAAAGTGGTTATTCTAAAACTTTTCCTACCCTAATAATGATGATTACCAACCTTCTCTGGCATCCACGCATACCAACACACATATATTATTATTTTTATTATTATTACTTAGGTCATTTGTTAATACTAGTTTGATGGTATACTACTCTCTGTTGTATTACAGCAACCCTGAGGCACTCTCTATTTCAACAGCAGTCACTGTTGTGCTGGATGTATTTGAACTTAATCATTATTTCTCTCAGTTCAGTTGCTGAAAATATTTACAGTCGATGTGCTAAATCAATACGTTCAGAGCAATTAAAGCAATACAACTCTGAGACAAAATTACTGGATACGGGTAAGGTTCTATAAAGCCTATTCAAACCCGTTTGCCTCCTTGTGTTTATTTGTGTGAGAGAATGAGAGTGAGATACACAGAATGCTAGAGATATTATTCTTATTATATTAAGTACTGCACACAGAAATAGAATGCTATAGATGAGGGAAGAATTGCTGCACACAGAAATAGAATGCTATAGATGAGGGAAGAAGTGCTGCACACAGAAATAGAATGCTAGAGATGAGGGGAAAAGTACTGAACATAGAAATAGAAACAGGAAATGAGAGAGAGAGTACCTCTCCAGTTTGTGTATCAGAACTTCTCATTTATCCGGAGCCAACGGGAAGGTGGGAAGAAGGTAAATGTGAAAGTGATGGCTGGTCAGTGCCCACGTCCCTCCTACACTTGTCGGTGCCAGTCTGCACAGCCATGAATATCACTTCATCCATCTACCTACTAGTCATTGTCTGTTATACACACTTCCTCATCTTCACTGTCTATTTTGTACGGTTTGATACTTATCAGATGAGAGGAAAAAATATTATATGGTTTTATTATACTGTCAAATTTTAACCTAATATTAATTTCATAAACTACAATATAATTATAGTGCTATTCTCTTCAGAATCAGTTTCTGATATTATGCACCATTTAGTGGTAAAAAAGGATCACTTTCTTATTGACAAGTTGACAACAATATATTTGTTATATTTGTACAGTATAGTGAATATGGTTAAAAACTGTCAAAAATGAAGTCAACGATATCTTCAGAATTTGTCCCATACATCACATGTAGATAATTTTATCTTTTATTAGTAATTTTGCGTTATACTTTATTATTGCAACAAATATTTGTACAAAAATGGGTTGGGACGGACTTAATAGCTTGACTAAAAATGTATTTAAAAAAACAAATGAATAAAACATATTTTGGCTTAGTGTATTGAAAATATCAAATTATAATCATACTGTATTAATTATATTGCAAACAGATGCAATTTCAGCTTATGGCCGCTAGATGTCACTCTTCTCCTGTCTGTTTTTTAGGACTACACAAGAAACTGGACCACCACTGGAGAATCATTCATAATCGCCGTGGAATGCTTTCTATCAAGTTATTTGAAAGTTGACTTTCTATTATAAAAATGTTATTGAAATGTCTCAGAGGTATGTCCCATCACTATTCCTTTTGTGTCGAGGGACGATTCAGCGGACCGTTGATGGCTTGTTTCCGTGGTATTCTAATAAGGAAATGAAAGGACATTCTACGTGACCATTAGTGTGTGGTCAATAGTTGAACAATAACCTGGAGATGGAGTATGTCTGCCACTTGTGTCCTTGGTCAAGCAGAGGGATACATGACACATCTTTCAGGTATGTAGGTTCGGAGAAGTCTGAATTGTTATCAAATCCCAATACTGCAGGCATTGCTTAAACAACAACTACAGTTTAGCACTTGTGTATCGGCAATAAAAGATGTAAAAGTAAGTTGGACTATTTGGTTTCATTAGTACAGTGTAAAACTTTATAATTGTTTTGACAGTATTACACAATAAAATGAACAGTAAAGTACCATATGAATTATTTACGGTAAATTGCCGTTAAAAGGCAATGCACTCTGGGTGATTTTAGCCATAAACAGTAAATGATACCATACATTTCAAAGAAACTTTTGTTTAACAGTACATTACTGTAACCGCACAGCATTGTGGGATTGTCAACTTGGAATTTTTTCAAACAATACTTGAGTAATAGGATTGAGAGACATCAAGATCTGAAGTGAACCAAACAAGGTGTGTACAACATTCCTATGATTTACTAAATGACATGGTATTGTTGTTTCTGGCTCATTTAAATATTTTGTGGAGTGCCTTGTAATAGGCTACATTTGTGCCAGACATTAATGAGAGTGCTGTACCAATTGAACTGATATGTGGTAGTAGTGACCCCAAAAAATGTAATGTGTACAGGGAACAGTGGCAGCCTTTTCAATGGTTGAGTATTTTTCATGTCCTTTGACCTTTGATAAGGCCTCTAGAAGTGATATAAAATACCAAAATCTAACTACGTGACTGATTAGTTTGAGTACACATTTGAGAACTTTAAACCTGTTACAATTTGCTGTTTGACTCCAATGGGTGTACTACTTCCTCTGTTGGTAGGCAGTGGCACTAATTCTGTGTGGGAGGGCTCTGGGATGCTCTTAAAACTGACTGCTGCCTGAAGATTCAGGAAATTCAGGAGTGACAGACGGGAACTGGAGAAACTCCGCAGTTTATGGTGGGAATAAACACATTCTTAAACCACATGGACAAATTCAACTAGTCATTTTTTAATGGGATAACATTATACACAAATTGTCTCTCTACTTGTGTCTTAGGCCAATTTGTTGAATATTACAACACAACCATGTCTAGAGAAAAAAGTGAACAGTGAGGCCACTGACTGTTTCCCAATTGATGAGTACAGTAGGAGGTACTATCTCCCGGTCACGTATGGGATCATCTTTTGTATTGGGGCTGGTGGGAAACATCACCTCAATCATTATCTACGTGGTCAGGTTGCAGCCATGGAAGAGCAGCAGCATGGTGAACCTTGCCGTGGCAGACCTCCTGTACGTCCTTCCTGGTCCACCACTACATGCAGGACGACTGGATCATGGGCGACGTCATGTGTCCCATTGTCTGCTTTAGCTCTCACTTCAACCTGTGCTTTAACCTGTATGGCAGCATCCTCGGCGACAAAACAGGTAAAAGTAAGTTGGACAATTTGGTTTCATTAGTACAGTGTAAAACGTTATTGTTGTTTTGACAGTATTATACAATAAAACAAACCATGAAGTACTGTATTAATTATTTACGGTAAATTGCCATAAAAGGCAATGCACTCTGGGTGATTTTAGGGGTAAACAGTAAATGATTCCATACATTTCAAATACATTTTGGTTTAACAGTACATTACTGTAAACCACACAGCATTGTGGAATTGTCAACTTGGAACATTTTTGAAGGCTTAAGCTCCTACTTCAACCTGTACGGCAGCATTCTCTTCCTCACCTGCCTGAGTGAGTTCCACTATGTGGTCATGGTCCACCCGCTGAGGGCAGCCCAGGTCCAGTGGAAGAGCTGGGCTGTCATAGACTACTCGGCTGTATGGTTCATATCTATACTGGAGATTACAACCATGGTCTACATGACCACTGTGGAGAAGACTGAGAACTTAATTTATGCATGTATTATTTTTATTTAACCTTTATTAAGAACAAATTCTTATTTACAATGACGGTCATGTTTGGATTTTGCTAGTAATGATCCAGAAGAGGTGTGGGTCTATGCCTGGCTACTCACAGTCCTGGGCTACCTACTCCCCCTAGTGGGTCTTCGCCTGGCTACTCACAGTCCTGGGCTACCTACTCCCCCTAGTGGGTCTATGCCTGGCTACTCACAGTCCTGGGCTACCTACTCCCCCTAGTGGGTCTATGCCTGGCTACCCACAGTCCTGGGCTACCTACTCCCCCTAGTGGGTCTATGCCTGGCTACTCACAGTCCTGGGCTACCTACTCCCCCTAGTGGGTCTTTGCCTGGCTACTCACAGTCCTGGGCTACCTACTCCCCCTAGTGGGTCTTTGCCTGGCTAATCACAGTCCTGGGCTACCTACTCCCCCTAGTGGGTCTTTGCCTGGCTACTCACAGTCCTGGGCTACCTACTCCCCCTAGTGGGTCTATGCCTGGCTACTCACAGTCCTGGGATACCTACTCCCCTAGTGCGTCTATGCCTGGCTACTCACAGTCCTGGGCTACCTACTCCCCCAAGTGGTTCTTTGCCTGGCTACTCACAGTCCTGGGCTACCTACTCCCCCTAGTGGGTCTATGCCTGGCTACTCACAGTCCTGGACTACCTACTCCTCCTAGTGGGTCTATGCCTGGCTACTCACAGTCCTGGGCTACCTACTCCCCCAAGTTGGTCTTTGCCTGGCTACTCACAGTCCTGGGATACCTATTACCCCTAGTTGGTCTATGCCTGGCTACTCACAGTCCTGGGATACCTACTCCCCCTAGTGGGTCTATGCCTGGCTACTCACAGTCCTGGGCTACCTACTCCCCCTAGTGGGTCTATGCCTGGCTACTCGCAGTCCTGGGCTACCTACTCCCCCAGTGGGTCTATGCCTGGCTACTCACAGTCCTGGGCTACCTACTCCCCCTAGTGGGTCTATGCCTTGCTACTCACAGTCCTGGGCTACCTACTCCCCCTAGTGGGTCTATGCCTGGCTACTCACAGTCCTGGGATACCTACTCCCCCTAGTGGGTCTATGCCTGAATACTCACAGTCCTGGGCTACCTACTCCCCCTAGTGGGTCTATGCCTGGCTAGTCACAGTCCTGGGCTACCTACTCCCCCAGTGGGTCTATGCCTGGCTACTCACAGTCCTGGGCTATCTACTCCCCCTAGTGGGTCTATGCCTGGCTACTCACAGTCCGGGGCTACCTAATCCCCCCGGTGTCGGTGTGCCTGAGCTATGCCGATGACCGACGGGCCCCACGAAGGCTGTCCAATTCCATCATTTTTACTTAGATGTGTGTGTATTGTTGGGAAATTTTTAGATATTACTGAACCGGTGTAGCTTGAAAAACAAGCATTTTGCTACACCCGCAATAACATCTGCTAAACACGTGTATGTGACCAGTCAAATTTGATTTGATTTGAGCTGGATGCATGACCGCAGGCTGGCTGTGCTGATCCTGGTTGTGTTTGTAAGGTGCTTCATCCTCTTCTACATCCTCCGTGCCATACAGATGTATAGTCGGATGGAAGCCAAAACACTGGTGCCCTATATACTGCTGAGGGGGGTCAATTAAGCAATATGGCCAGAGGGGTGTGGTATATGGCCAGTATACCACGGCTAAGGGTTGTTCTTATGCACAACGCAACTTGGAGTGCCTGGATACAGCCTTTATCCGTGGTATATTGGCCATTTATCACAAACATCTGAGGTGCCTTATTGCTATCATAAACTGTTTACCAACGTAATTAGAGCAGTAAAATATATATATAAATGTTTTTTCATACCCGTGGTATACGGCTTTCAGCCAATCAACATTCAGGGCTCGAACCACCCAGTTTATAACGCAGCCTATACCATCTCCAGCGCTCAATACCTTCTTCAACCTGGCTCTGTACACACTGGATGGAGAAAGGGTTCACCAGGTGGTCCTTCGCCTCCTCCGCTGGAGATTCCAGTTTCTCAAGACCAAGAGGCCCCTTGTGGCTGCAGTGATCGGCCAACCAGGCAGCAACAGCATTTCACAGGCTATCATGCTAAAGAGTTAAGTAAAAAAAAAATCCACATTTTATACGGTTGTCTTATTTCATTCCAAAACACATAGAAGTCTGCTTTTGGATGTTGACAACATAGCAATTTTCTCTTCACTAACTTATGGTTTGAACTGCCTTTGAGTAACTTTATCAGATGCAGCCTTTCTAGTGCAGAGTGTTGGAGATGCAGGGATAGTGATGGCTCTCTGGTTCCCTTTATATTGTCTTGTCCTGCAATCATTTTTCCCATTCATGAAAACATCAAATGTATTATTAGTAATCCCTTAGCTTTGTACTGTCTCCCTGCTTCCCATAAAGACTGGGTACATACAGCCCTTATGCTTGGAAGAAAATGTCTGGTTAGAGAATGGAAAGCCTCTGATTTACCCTAAGTAAATGTATGGTTCTTCCAACTGGGTACTTTAGCAACATACAATACATATTCTTTACGACTTATCAACCATGTGGCGAAATATTATTTTGACAATATCTTGATCATAACAGTGGTTCAGGATACCTCAGTGAAAATGGAGTGTTACATTTCAGCCACAAGCCAAACTCTTCCAATGTGTTCTAGAGTCTTGGTTGATGTATTTCTCCTGTTCTCTCTGCCAGCGTGACGTGATTAGCCAGTGATTTTATTTTAATGTATCTTTCCAGTTTTCCGTTGGTTTTTGTTTGCTGTCATCCCTTTCCTTTTCTATTTAATTTGTCTCATGGGTTCGTGAGTTCATTAGTATTCATTGGCTCGTGTCATTTTCTATTTGTTGTATGCTGTTGTTTCTCTATAACAAAGTGAAAATGTCAATAAAATATTGGTCATGCTGCCTTTCTATGCTGACTGTGATTCTAAACATTACTCATATTGTCAACATGTTATTGCCATGAAACTGGTTCTTTTGACTGCAGTGATAGATAAATCACAGCCGGCTGATCATATATTGAGTAGACTGGATTCAGTTAGGAAATTCTGGGTTTCACATAGCTTTTCTGGGGCAGTCCTGGCAATAGTGTTTCAAATGGCATTATAACCATACAAGCTGCGAAACCATGCAACACAATGAGGTTAACATGGTGTTATACTGTTGGTAAGCTAAAATTAAATCAATAAAATGTAATCACTGTGTCAGTAAATATTGGACAAAAATATTGCCTCAAAATATCAGACTCAGGATTAAACACTGTCACCTATGAACATGCTATAGAGCCATAGATTCAATAAGTATATCAGACTTTGATGCAGGGTGATTGCCCTTGTGATTCACTTATAAAAGCTGTCAACCCATTCCTCTCATATGGCTTATGTACACCTGGGGGGAAGATCAGTAGAAAAGTCCAGAGAGCAGAAAGTAGTCTAGTCGTGTCTCTTTCAAGTCATTACACACTTCTTGCTGTTAAACTTAAGAGTATAATACAGTTGGGCCTTCTGGGTGTAAATGACGTGCTGAAGACATAATCTATTGGGCTGAGCCTACGATCCACGGAGCTTGAGAAGGACAGATGTCACTAGAAATGGCATGGAGGGAGAATTTTCAAAGTAATACAGTGACCCCACTGTGTGTACATCATGGAGCCAGTAGACACGTGACTACCCGAGTAGTGTAAATCATCAGGGGAACATCCTCTCGAGGAAGTAAACTCAGGGTTGGAGAAGGAAGTCAACAGCACGTCACAAAGTCCGTCAATATTGTTACACAAGTGAATAATTAATCAGTGCAATAGGGAAGAAATATACAGTTGAAGTGAGAAGTTTACATACACCTTTGCCAAATACATTTAAACTCAGTTTTTCACAATTTCTTAAAATAAAGTTGAGATCCTATCTGACCTAAGAAGGGACATTTTTACTAGGATTAAATATCCTAGTAAAAATGTCCCTTCTTAGGTCAGATAGGATCACAACTTTATTTTAAGAATGTATAGAGAATGATGAATAAAAGTAGAGAGAATGATTTATTTCAGCTTTAAGTTCTTTCATCACATTCGCAGTGGGTCAGAAGTTTACATACACTCAATTAGTATTTGGTAGCATTGCCTTTAAATGTTTAGGGTAGCCGTCCACAAGCTTCCTATAATAAGTTGGGTGAATTTTGTCCCATTCCTCCTGACAGACCTGGTGTAACGGAGTCAGGTTTGTAGGCCTCCTTGCTCGCACACGCTTTTTCAGTTCAAATTTTCTATAGGATTGAGGTCAGGGCATTGCGATGGCCACTCCAATACCTTGACTTTGTTGTCCTTAAGCTATTTTGTCACTACTTTGGAAGTATGCTTGGGGTCATTGTCCATTTGGAAGACCCATTTGCAACCAAGCTTTAACTTCCTGACTAATGTCTTGAGATGTTGCTTCAATATATCCACATCATTTTCCTACCTCATGATGCCATCTATTTTGTGAAGTGCACCAGTCCCTCCTGCAGCAAAGCACCCCCAAAACATGATGCTGCCACCCCCGTGCCTCACGGTTGGGATGGTGTCCGACGGCTTACAAGCCTCCCCCTTTTTCCTACAAACATAACGATGGTTATTATGGCCAAACAGTTCTATTTTTGTTTCATCAGACCAGAGAAAAATTTCTCCAAAAACTACGGTATTTGTCCCCATGTGTACGATATTTGTCCCCATGTGCAGTTGCAAACCGTAGTCTGGCTTTTTTATTGCGGTTCTGGTTCTTCCTTGCTGAGCGGCCTTTCAGGTTTTCTGGAATTTTCCAAGCTGTTTAAATGCAGTCAACTTAGTGTATGTAATCTTCTGACCCACTGTAATTGTGATACAAGTGAATTATAAGTGAAATAAACTGTCTGTAAATAATTGTTGGAAAAATGACTTGTGTCATGCACAAAGTAGATGTCCCGACCGACTTGCCAAAACGATAGTTTGTTAACAAAAAAAATGTGGAGTGGTTGAAAAAGGAGTTTTAATGACTGCAACCTACGTGTATGTAAACTTCTGACTTCAACTGTATGTATGTCAATGAATTTTAGAAATTACCTGATTGTACAAGGATCCATTTGTGCAGGTGGAACCCGTTTGTTCACAACAGCCAACATCGTAATAAATCAGGTTATTTCACATTGCCAGTCTGTACACAATAATAATCCAGTCATCTGAATTTGCTCAAATGAATGCAGTAAGATTGGGTCCACAGAGAAGGAGCACAGAGACGAATACAGGACATGTTCTGTTTACTTTCCCTGTTTGTGGGGAGGAGTCATTTCCCCTCCTAAACATCAAGGTCAGGAAGGGTTAGAGGAAGACAGAGGGCTTTGTAGAGAGTAGACAGTGGAGTCTGTCTGTTCAGTTGTGTTGTGGAAAGTCAGTTCCTCCTGTCTTGATTAGAACCTTAAAATATACACATTGTAGTGTGTTTACGGGCGGCAGGTAGCCTCGTGGTTAGAGCGTTGGGCCAGTAACCGAAATATTGCTGGATTGAATCCCCAAGGTGACAACTAAAAATCTGTTGTTCTGCACCCGGAACAAGGCAGTTAACCCACTGTTCCTCGGTAGCCGTCATTGTAAATAATAATTTGTTCTTAACTGACTTGCCTAGTTAAATAAAGGTTACATTTCCCCCCCCAAAAAATGACATTTCCTGCATGGAGAGAAGCTTGTCTTAGGCAGGCACAGTAGTAGTCAAATCAGTGTCTGATAAGCAGACCTATCCTTACCTTGTTACTGCTGGATAACAGCAAGTGGAAGAGACTGGTGATTGTCTAGTTCATATACTGTATATTGACTACCATTTCTGGACCAGAACATTCTGAATTATTTTCCCTTGTCCCTTAGCGATAATCTTACTATAGCAGGAGGAAAGGACACTAAATATTTAGTGTTCCTCTCAATGGTCCTCTCCTGTTTGTCTAATTTTGGTGTTTTGCAATAATTACATGTATTAGACCTGGGTTCAAATACCATTTTCATTATTTAAATTACTTTCACATACATTTCAAAGTAAGTATTCTGATATTTTTTTTGTAAATGCACTTGGAAAGTATTGGTATGCATTTGAACCCAGGAGTATTTTTAAAAAATGTATTTGGAAATAAATATTTAAAAATATATTCTAATAGTACGCTATTTATAGGAACGTTTTTTGGGAGAAAAAAAAACTTACAATTTTTTCCAATATTGAAGTAGTTGACTTTGGCCACATTATTAGAACATTTTCAAATACACAGAAAGTAAGTATTTAAAAGAACAAATAATTAAATTCACATTTAATTTGAACCCAGGTCGGACCTCTTATTGAAATATGGAGACAGAGACAGACACAGTATGACTGTGTTTTACATGAAGTATGACATGAAGTACATCAACTAAAAGGATACTTCATTATGATCCATGAATATCAAAATATTGATGGAAATAATAAAGGCCAACATTTTGCTAACACAACCAATGCTAATAATTCATGTAAACACGGTTATATATGCATATTGACAGTGCATAGCCTACTGATGAAGAAGAGGTACAGTATGTTGGATGCCTGGTCACATTACTGGGACAGTGTTTATTTGGGCTGTTTACTAACATGGCCGAACCTAGTGCTTGTAACTGGAATTACATTTAAATATTGAGATCTCATGTATGCATGCGGTTAAATGTCCTTCAATAACATTTCTAATGAATCTGGTTTTATACAAGTGATTCCAGTCAGAGGTTGGCCATGGTTGATCAAGGCATTTATGTCTAATATCTGAAATAGTATTCACCCAGCTTTGTAGACCTGACAAGAAAAATGCCGATGAAGTATGACACGTCAAATGGAATCAAGACCTCCCTTTTCCTACACAATCATTTGACCAGGAACATACAGATTCATACATTTAGAAAGTTAACCTTAAACACCACTTCCCAGAGTGATGATATATAACCCCTTTCCTTTAAGACAAATTTTGCGATACATAAATGTAAGATTATCTGTTATTCAAAGATGTGCACTTAAGTTGAATGACAGTTGAAGTTTATTCAAATCACTCTATCACAACATGGCCTATCACAGGGATTAGGGAATGGCAGTACAATATCTAGTGTGACATGACCTTTTTAGGTCCACTTTCATCACTTCATTTACACAGAGATCATAGGTTTTGACATATTCATTTCAGACTTTCCAGACTTTGCATCAATATATACATCACACTACTGTAAGTTTGAGCAGATAACAACTACATGAAAATAAGATATTGTTTTCGTCAGGGCGATTTTTTCACAGCACATTCCATCGTTTTGAAAGAAAAGTGAAAAAACACTCATGGTATTGTATCCATAATGTTGATTTGAAAATTATGAGGTAATGTATTACCATAGTGGGTGTGTTGGCTCAATGGCATTGTGACCAATATACAATGATGACAAAAACACACACATACATGAGCGCGCACACACACACACACTCACACACACACACAAACACACACAGAAGGAGGTATATACACACACACACACACACACACACACACACACACACACACACACACACACACACACACACACACACACACACACACACACACACACACACACACACACACACACACACACACACACACACACACACAGAAGGAGGTATATACACACACACCATTATAATAATTTATTAGCTCAAACAATTACTTAAAACGCAAAGAACTAGTTTTCCCGGAACCAGATGCTGCGTATTCTTGGTCAAAAAAGCACTTTCAATAGAGATGATTAATTTAGCTTTTTAGTCCAAGCGCAGGCCTAATTTGGATCATGGATTAGTATTACATTACAGTAAATCAACGAACTGGATACAAACTAACGTAAACGACATAAACAATTCCACTCACAGGTTAAGGTTAATGGACCAAAACTGTGCTCAGTGACGAGACAGAACTATCAAATCAGAAGTAAATTCATATTTTAATGAAAATATCGTCATTGTATAGTTGGAATGCTCATAACAGAACAACACATCAGATTAGCTGATCCAACAGTGGTGTTGGCGTGGGCTCCACCACCATGGAAAACCACCGAGTGTGACGTCGTGAGCACGAGGGCCGAAAATGATCACAGAGTAAGGTGTTTAGATGACTATTGCAGAGTCTGCTTACTGCCATAATCTGTTTAAGGTCGTATTATTAGTGTGCATGTAAACTCTCACTAAATTGCAATTAAAAAAGTAATTATAAGCAGCGCCTTTTTATTGTGTTCTCTTTAAGAGTTATCACAACCTGCATGATTATAGCTAACTATGACTGATAGGCAGGAAAGTGCAGGAGCACCAAAACAAAACAAGAAACTTTAGCAGAGCTGAAACTGAGAAAGAGAGATATATAGAGATAGTAGACAGAAACAGAGAGAAGGGGGAGAGAGAGATAGTAGACAGAAATAGAGAGAGAGAGGGAGAGAGAGAGAGAGAGAGAGAGAGAGAGAGAGAGAGAGAGAGAGAGAGAGAGAGAGAGAGAGAGAGAGAGAGAGAGACAGAGAGAGAGAGAGAGAGAGAGAGAGAGAGAGAGAGAGAGAGAGAGAGAGAGAGAGAGAGAGAGAGAGAGAGAGAGAGAGAGAGAG
Organism: Oncorhynchus keta; assembly: GCF_023373465.1. Lineage (NCBI taxonomy): Eukaryota > Metazoa > Chordata > Actinopteri > Salmoniformes > Salmonidae > Oncorhynchus > Oncorhynchus keta. Next base: position 45,249,542 of record NC_068427.1, on the reverse strand, counting down.
AGAGAGAGAGAGAGAGAGACAGAGAGAGAGAGAGAGGGAGAGAGAGAGAGAGAGAGAGAGAGAGAGAGAGAGAGAGAGAGAGAGAGAGAGTACCATGTGAGACTGACTGTTCTGTGCCTATCTCTGGGTGGTCAGGTGTGGGACCTCACCAGCGAACCACCTGGCTGGTGTAGTCTTCGGTGGTGGTGGCCAGCTCGTCTCCGCCCCCTCCCCCGCCCACCTGTCGTTTGGGGAGAGAGTCCCTCCTCTGCTCCCGCAGCCAACGGCGCTCCTCGCGCCTCTTCATGCGCTCCTCCTGGTGCTGCCGCTGGCGGGTGTATTGGAAGCGCTGGAGGAACAGGTCCTTGGCGTACTCGTACAGCTGCACGTCCAGGTAGTTTAGCTCCTCGATGCGGCGGCGCACAGCTTCGCTCAGGTCCACGTTGGCGGCGCGCGTGCTGTTGATCTGCGTGAAGGCGGCGATGAAGTGCAGGCTGAACGTCCTCTCAAACAGGTACTGCGTCTTGCGCTGGAACTCGGTCAGGCCGTAGAAGGCCATGTTCTTCAGGTTGTTCATGGCGCTGCCCAGCAGGATGTGGTTGCGCTCGCTCTCGTTCATGGATAACAGGTTGTAGCAGCCCACCAGGCTGAGGTCGGCCAGCATGCGCACCTGCCGGTTGTTGGCCAGGTTAGAGGGGCAGTCCATGAACTCGGTCAGGGTGACGCCCAACCAGTCGTCCCCGCTGTAGCAGGTGGGCAGTTCGTCCTGCGTGGGCGAGCGCCCGTCACACATGTGCAGGGAGGTCTTCCAGGTGGCGCCGCGCTGCACGTGTTTCCATTCGCTCAGGTAGCGGGAGACGGGGTCACGCAGCATGGTTATGTAGTAGAAGTTCCTGCAGACAAAAAGAAACAGTCAGAGAGCTGTGAACACATAAACATCACACAGGCCCATGTACTGACAGGTGGTGACTTATGTGTCTGTGTAGTAAACTTAAAGGTTGGATGCTAATTACCAACCTGAAACTTGAAAGATTCTCAGAGAGGTCTGTTTCCCTACTGTCCTTGAACACGTATGTTCTTTATGGTGTCAATATTGTGAATATCAACAAAGTCATGTTTTAGAAGTCATCTGAGGAATGTGTTCATACTTTGATAATATTACAGTACTCATGAGCATGTCAAGTCATCAGAAATAGCCTGAAGCACAAACCTAGATGGTCAAGTAAGTTTAAAAAACATATCAGATCCATCCTGGTTTATTTGAATGAGGAGGAGGTGTTTGTGACAGATGTATTTATTTTGCAGTCCTAATCGTGTGCTTTTACCCATCAGTTCACTACCAAACAGAGCTACACGTTTTAGAGGAGAAATTCCAGTAGCACTTTGGTGGAGAGGAGAGCTGTTAAATGAAAGATACTTTCTCTTAGACACATCACTGCCTCTCCTGCAGTCCATGTAAGCCTACGTACAGCCACGGAACATGGAGGATGTCACGTGTGCTCCCTCTCTGGCCCTCTCTGGCCGCTAGGTCACCAGGCTGCTCGTTATGGCGCACACCTGTCACCATCGTTACGTGCACCTGCGCATCATCAGACTCACCTGGACTCCATTACTTCCCTGATTACCTTCCCTATATATGTCACTCCCTTTGGTTCCTTCCCAAGGCGTCATTGTTTTCGGTTCCAGTGTTAAGTCTGTGCGTTAGTCGTGGTTTTTGTTGTGGTTATTTTATTTTTTAAACACGCGCTCCCTGAACTTGCGTCCTGACTCTCAGCGCACATCGCTACAGAAGAAAACTGTAGAATCTTTATTTAAATTCAACAGATTCCTGTAGTGCCAATTTAAAGGACATTCATAGGATAAGAACACTTGTAAAGGCTACAGTAAAATCAGAGAATGTGCTGGATAATCGAGACCAGTAAGAAACGTAGTACAAAGTGAAAACACTGTCTAAAAGCTATGGAGAACAAACCCTGAATCTTACTCAAAAAACAGTTAAGTAGTAGGAATGATAGACAGTACAGTTCCACAATACTGGCCAGCTCCAAATGGCCGAACACATAAGAGGATTCAAAATGTTTTCGGCACTATACTTTGCAAAGAGAGCTGTCCATTTATACAAATTACCACAAGGCTTTTTGACAACTTCAAAGGAATAACATCAGACTCCCAAACAAGGCTGCCATGCAGCCCAAAACTCTAAAATGGCACGAAGTACATGAGGAAGGGTTAGGGGTGGAGAATGTAGCATTTTTTAAAACACCGGCATTTTCTAGCAATCTAGAGCCATAACCATTATGCTTAATTCTATTTAAAAAATGTTCATTTTTCTGCATATCTAAGCGTACCTCAGCTGTCTGTATCCTCCTGAACAGAGGTGTATATATTTTTTAAAGAAACTAAATATGCTCCTCTGCTTTTGCTAAACTGTGGGTCAAAGATTGAAATGAATATGAGTCTTATACAGTACATTTAGTAATTGCTTGCTTTTTTTTCATCAGACAAATCTGATGGGGCATGTGCCCCTGTGGCCTGTATGGGCATGACAACACTGCTCCCAAACTCCAGGAATGTTAGTCAAGGCAGAGGTGACCTCTAAGTGCCAGTGGATATTACATTGCCGCATTCGGATGTGACCCAGGAGAACAGACTGGCTGGATAAAGTGGGATGTGACCCAGGAGAACAGACTGGCTGGATAAAGTGGGATGTGACCCAGGAGAACAGACTGGCTGGATAAAGTGGGATGTGACCCAGGAGAACAGACTGGCTGGATAAAGTGGGATGTGACCCAGGAGAACAGACTGGCTGGATAAAGTGGGATGTGACCCAGGAGAACAGACTGGCTGGATAAAGTGGGATGTGACCCAGGAGAACAGACTGGCTGGATAAAGTGGGATGTGACCCAGGAGAACAGACTGGCTGGATAAAGTGGGATGTGACCCAGAAGAACAGACTGGCTGGATAAAGTGGGATGTGACCCAGAAGAACAGACTGGCTGGATAAAGTGGGATGTGACCCAGGGGACCACACTGACTCCAAAGCTGCTCAGCTTTTCAGGTACACCATAAAGACACATATAGGTAAACAGATACATTCACACGGAGGCAAGCACGCACTGACACACACACACTCATCCCGCAAGATTTTAACCAATTCGAACCAACACTCTCTAGTCTTCTGTATTCTGAGATGCCCTGTTCCTTGTATTCTGCTCTAACAACTACACATTGTATTTCAGTACTGTTAAATTAGCCCTATTTCTGGCCCCTGTCAATACTGTTAAATCAGCCCTATTTCTGGCCCCCTGTCAATACTGTTAAATTAGCCCTATTTCTGGCCCCCTGTCAATACTGTTAAATCAGCCCTATTTCTGGCCCCCTGTCAATACTGTTAAATTAGCCCTATTTCTGGCCCCCTGTCAATACTGTTAAATTAGCCCTATTTCTGGCCCACTGTCAATACTGTTAAATCAGCCCTATTTCTGGCCCCTGTCAATACTGTTAAATTAGCCCTATTTCTGCCCCCCTGTCAATACTGTTAAATCAGCCCTATTTCTGACCCCCTGTCAATACTGTTAAATTAGCCCTATTTCTGGCCCCCTGTCAATACTGTTAAATCAGCCCTATTTCTGGCCCCCTGTCAATACTGTTAAATCAGCCCTATTTCTGGCCCCCTGTCAATACTGTTAAATCAGCCCTATTTCTGGCCCCCTGTCAATACTGTTAAATCAGCCCTATTTCTGGCCCCCTGTCAATACTGTTAAATCAGCCCCTGCTCTGGAAAAATAAAAGTGCTGAGATTACAATACTGTCATGACCATAGTCATAGTCTGCAAGGATACACCACACACCACTTGAAGACTACACACTGTCCTGCCAAATGGACTCGTTATTCACTAGCAACAATATCCACTGAATATAAGCCAAATATAATTGTTTTTTAATAACTGTCTCATTCTCGGCAACACAGCATGTTCACATTAGTAAGATATTATTATTATTATTATTATTAAATTACACTAAACATGTCGTCTTGAAAAGGTGTGTTCGTTACGCATTATCGATTACTCCGATTTTCACTAAATCAATTACAGTGGGGAAAAAGTTTCAGAAAGTACTGTAGACCCTTACATTCCAATAACTGCCCTGTGATGTGCCATGGTATCAGTGTGCATGGGAGCAGAGAGCACCCTCTCTCTCTCCCACCACGTGGTGAGATGGCACTGTGTCAGGCAGTAGAGCCCCGCTGGCAGCAGCTGTACCCTGGCTCTTTTCTTCCTACTGGAGTTGGCCGTTCAGCCGCAGCAGAGTGCAGACAGACACACGGACACGCACATCCTCATTAGCCTGTCTCAGGGACATAAACACATGAAGCAAGTGTTGCCTGAGCACGCCGACACGCTCAAAGGTCATCTGTGTGCACCATCAGTGTCACAGAACATCAGCATCAACGCGTCTACATCACCGCCTCAGAGGAGACTGCCCCTGCATGCCATAGATGATCTTCACACAGGGAAGGTGAGTCGGCCCAGCGAGCTACCTGCCTTCCGCCCTTCTCCCTTCCTCCGTCCTAATCACTTCCTATAGCCATCGTCTGCAATCACACATTGAATTGGCACTTGCTATCTTGAATCTTCAGATGGAATCATTTGGAGTTTGTTAATATGTTGACGATATGTCACCAGGAGGCAGAGAGACATCTCTCTGACATTCCAACCAAGTGTTTAAGTTTGGAGGCCTGCTGAACCCCAGTTAATCATGGATCAATAATGGATGTGAAGCATATTGCGTCTCAGTCAGCTCCAGAATGTTCATCTGAAAGGCAGCAGCACGAGTCACTGGAGCGAAGACTTAACGGGTCATTAACATGGAAGTGTAGAAGAACATATGGATCCAAGGAAGGCTGAGAGGAAGCGATGCTGCACAGATTAAATGAATGTTTCAACTTTTGTTGGAACTATACACTATTTTTTTAAAAAAATGTAACCTTTATTTAACTAGGAAAGTCAGTTAAGAACAAATTCGTATTCACAATGATGGCCTACCAAAAGGCAAAAGGCCTCCTGCGGGGAGTAAAAATATAAATATAGGAAAAAACACACATCACGACAAGCGACAGCACAACACTACATAAAGACCTAAGACAGCAACATGGCAAAGCAGCAACACATGACAACACAGAATGGTAGCAACACAACAAGGTAGCAGCACAACACATGGTACAAGCATTATTGGGCCCAGACAACGGCACAAAGGGAAAGAAGGTAGAGACAACAATACATCCCACAAAACAGCCACAACTGTCAATAAGTGTCCATGATTGAGTACCAATTTGTAAGTCGCTCTGGATAAGAGCGTCTGCTAAATGACTTAAATGTAAATGTAAATGTTATAATGTAGTGATTGAGATAAAACTGACCAGTTTGAATGTTTGTTGCAGCTCGTTCCAGTAGCTAGCTGCTACGAACTGAAAAGACGAGTGACCCAGGCATGTGTGTGCATTGGGGACCTTTAACAGAATGTGACTGGCAGAATGGGTGTTGTATGTGGAGGATGAGGGCTGCAGTAGATATCTCAGATGGGGGGAGTGAATAGGTGTTGTATGTGGAGGATGAGGGCTGCAGTAGATATCTCAGATGGGGGGAGTGAACAGGTGTTGTATGTGGAGGATGAGGGCTGCAGTAGATATCTCAGATGGGGGGAGTGAACAGGTGTTGTATGTGGAGGATGAGGGCTGCAGTAGATATCTCAGATGGGGGGAGTGAACAGGTGTTGTATGTGGAGGATGAGGGCTGCAGTAGATATCTCAGATGGGGAGTGAATAGGTGTTGTATGTGGAGGATGAGGGCTGCAGTAGATATCTCAGATAGGGGAGTGAACAGGTGTTGTATGTGGAGGATGAGGGCTGCAGTAGATATCTCAGATGGGGGAGTGAACAGGTGTTGTATGTGGAGGATGAGGGCTGCAGTAGATATCTCAGATGGGGGAGTGAACAGGTGTTGTATGTGGAGGATGAGGGCTGCAGTAGATATCTCAGATAGGGGGAGTGAACAGGTGTTGTATGTGGAGGATGAGGGCTGCAGTAGATATCTCAGATGGGGGAGTGAACAGGTGTTGTATGTGGAGGATGAGGGCTGCAGTAGATATCTCAGATGGGGGGAGTGAACAGGTGTTGTATGTGGAGGATGAGGGCTGCAGTAGATATCTCAGATGGGGGGAATGAGGCCTAAGAAGGTTTAATAAATAAGTATCAACCAGTGGGTCTTGCGACCGGTATACAGAGACGACCAGTTTACAGAGGAGTATAGAGTGCAGTGATGTGTCCTATAAGGAGCATTGGTGGTAAATCGGATAGCCGAATGGTAAAGAACATCTAGCCACTTATCTGCCGATTTATAAAAGATGTTTCCGTAATCTAGCATGGGTTGGATGGTCATCTGAATCATGGTTAGTTTGGCACCTGGGGTGTAAGAACAGCAACTACAATAGAGTAAACCAAGTCTAGATTTAACTTTAGCCTGCAGCTTTGATATGTGCTGAGAGAAGGACAGTGTACCATCTAGCCATACTCCCAAGTACTGGTATGAGCTACCTCAAGCTCTAAACCCTCAGAGGTAGTAATCACACCTGTGGGGAGAGGGGCATTCTTCTTACCAAACCACATGACCTGTGTTCAGAACAAGAGTATTTAATTTATTACCTTTATTTAACTAGGCAAGTCAGTTAAGAGCACATTCTTATTTACAATGACAGCCTAGGAACAGTGCCTTGTTCAGGGGCAGAACAACAGATTGTTTTTACCTTTTCAGCTCAGTGATTCGATCTTGCAACCTTTCAGTTACTGGCCCAATGATCTGACCACTAGGCTACATGCCGCCCCTTAACAGTGGAGAAAGCTTGTTGGACAATACGAAAGCTTTGTTATAGAGCGTTTCACACAGAATTCAGGCAGAGGCCAATGTGCACCCAAAGAAGATGTCATATTTACTGAATCTAAGAACATCAGATGCATAATATGCTTTCGAAATATCTGATGAATATCTGATTTAAATTGTCAATTTATCTGTCTAGTATAACTAGAACTCTAATATTTATCAACAGAATATGCAAAATAAAAAAATTAAAATGCAGTTGCAATAGACAACTTGTGAAGTTGGAATGTTATTCACTATTTGGCATTACGGTAGCTGCTTTAGAGTACCTGTTTTATAGTAGCTGCTTTACAGTACCTGTTGTATAGTACCTGTTGTATAGTACCTGTTGTATAGTAGCTCTTTTACAGTAGCTCTTTTACAGTAGCTCTTTTACAGTAGCTCTTTTACAGTAGCTCTTTTACAGTAGCTCTTTTATAGTAGCTGCTTTACAGTAGCTGCTTTACAGTACCTGTTTTATAGTAGCTGTTTTATAGTAGCTGTTTTATAGTAGCTGCTTTACAGTAGCTGTTTTATAGTAGCTGCTTTACAGTAGCTCTCTTATAGTAGCTGCTTTACAGTAGCTCTCTTATAGTAGCTTCTTTACAGTAGCTGTTTTATAGTAGCTGCTTTGCAGTAGCTGAGGACTTACAAACACAGTATTTCTCTCTTGTAGGATTCCTTCCCCAAAATCAGGCTGTATAAATTCTCCACTTCTCCACACAGGGACCCATCTGAGCAGATGGTAAACTACTATGCATCCAAGGCAGTGTCAGCTCAATAGCCAACTGGCTTTTAATTGCCAGTAATTAACCTTAATGACATGATTCTAGGCCACTGCCCCTCCATGATCGCATGCTACTAAAAAAATGACAGTATACAGTACATTTATCCCCATCACATGGTCTTTACTGTGGTGGGGGGTCACTGGGGAAACTGGCTTCACACATCAACCAACTGAAATAAGTGAAGTGTGTGCATAACATTGTTGCAGATGCCTGAAGGTAGACTGCCTGAAAACAGAGGAAAATCTATGAAATTACACATCTGTCTGCTAACATCACCTGTGCAGAATGTTGCTACTCTGTTACTACAGTATGTGTCCCATTGTGATTCTGTAAGTAAGCAAGGAAGGCCTTGTTCAAAAACTGCAGCACTGACTCCGACTAATCTGGTGTGAAGGAGATCTCCTGAGTGTTATTTTATAAGAAATTACCTCATATCTTTCCCTCAAGGGAAATATCCCAAGGGAAAGATCCCTTGAGGTTCTCACCCAATCTGTTCACTTGTTTTACTGCACCATGTATGGTTTACAACCACTTAAGAAAAGCTTTGATCACTTTGTTTGCTAGCCCACTACAGTCTGCTGGAAATAGACAGGGAACGTGAAGTGTGTGCTGACTCTAACTCCATGTTGTGTGGCTGATTAAACTTGCTCGACACCCTTTTCTGTGCCGCATCATGTAATAGAAATTAATATGCAACGAACTCCAGTGGCCTGCGCTCGAGGCCATTTCAGACAAGCGCGCTGCGTTTCATCTTGGACCTGGCGAAGCCTCAAACCTACTGCTCCCTCTCTCTGTATGAAGCGTGTTGCTCAGACTCTGCTTTTCAGAAGCCTCAGAAGTTCAGTCTGCCCAGCAGAATTACAAGGGTCAAACAGCTCTCTGTGCTGATACCTTTCGTTCAAAGGCAGTCTCCGATTATGAAAGAGATGTATCAGAGAGAAATATATATACGACAAAATAAAGCTTAAACTCAACTGAGCTTTTAAGGTCAAATGCAGCCAATTTTTTATCGCAAAATATAAAATCATTTCTGGGTCACAATTAAGTACATTACTGTGATTGTTTTCAACTAAAATTGTCAAAGACAACAAAAAAATCTTCTTTGCAAAGAGTAATTTCTCAAGAGTGAATTTTGCTAGGACTGTCTGGGAATGGTCTGTGGGGAGGGGAAACTGAAAACTAGCTCTTATTGGCAGAGGTTTGGAACGCTCTTGCTTATTGGTCTATTAACTGATGCGTAACTGGTGATGTCACCAGGCAGGCCAAAACCATCCCACCAAAACAGGTTCAAATTTCAGGTGGTCTTTTCAAACAGCTCTTATCCTAAAAGGGCATTATCATTTTCACTATTTCACAATATTATTCCAACCTCAGTGTGGAAATGTATATAAAACACAGAAAAATCAGGTTTTAATATGCATTTCAAGTCATGCTTTTGGGACAGACAATTCTTGTGAGTGCCTGTGTAAACTTGACTTAATATGCAAGTCAATCAATCAAATGTATTTATAAAGCCCTTTTTACATCTGGCGATGTCACAAAGTGCTGTTCAGAAACCCAGCCTAAAACCCCAAACAGCAAGCAATGCAGATGTAGAAAAACTAAATAGAAAGGCCAGAACCAAGGAAGAAACCTAAAGAGGAACCAGGTGCCATTGTTCTTCCGTCCTGTCAAGAATAATCTTAATGAACTTGATTTTACTCAAAACCGATCAGTGACATTATCCACAGAGCAAACACTGTGTTACAGGTAGCGGTGACGATGAACATTCCAAGTCCTTTGATGTCAAATATCCATGAAGACTGTCCAACAACAAGTGTTTTACCTGAGGAGAGGTTCTTCCTGTAGATGTATACCTCTCTTGACTCCTGGCCTTTCCTCCGCTCTCCACTCTGCTTCTCCTCCATGTCCTCCCTCAGGATTCCCAACCTTTCCTCTAAAGGTTGTCGGATTAATCACGCTTCTGATTCCAGTCGTCTATGTCTCCCACCACCTCTTTCGCTCTACTACCGCTCTCTCATATATATATATATATATATCACACTTGAAGTTTACATACACCATAGCCAAATAAATTTAAACTCAGTTTTTACAATTCCTGACATTTAATCTTAGTAAATATTCCCTGTCTTAGGTCAGTTAGGATCACCACTTTATTTTAAGAATATGAAATGTCAGAATTATAGTAGAGGGAATGACTTATTTCAGCTTTTGTTTATTTCATCACGTTCATATATATATATATATATATATATATATATACACACATACGTGATGAAATAAACAAAAGCTGAAATAAGTAATTCCCTCTACTATAATTCTGACATTTCGTATTCATATATATATGAACAACTGTGAAGCTTTCTTGTTGAATCTGGTTGTTTAAAAAGATACAATTTTTCTGAAATAAATGATCTCTATGCACTGTTGACTACAGTGGAGGCTGCTGAGGGGAGGACGGCTCACAATAAGGGCTGGAACAGAGCAAATGGATTTGTATTTTTATCCCGTTCCACTTATTCCACTCCAGCCAACACCACCAGCCCGTCCTCTCCAATTAAGGTGCCACCAACCTCATGGGATTTACTAAAAATAATAACCAAAATTCCAGCAGACAGTTTGATTTCATCGGGACAAACAAATTTAGTCTGCTATATGCCTGCCTTGCCCGAGATCGGAGTATCCAAAGCAAGGAGAAATCAATTCCTAATAAAGAACTGTGCTGACGGTTTAGGACGGTGTATTAGTTCTCTCATACTGCCAGTAGAGGGACGATTAATTACTCTATGCTTCATTATTGATATTACCAAGTTGTATTGAAACTCCACAGAAACACACTACTTTGTGTGTCATATACAGTGGGGTCCGGAATGATTGCATCCTCTGATGAAGATGAGCAGACAATACTGTTTACAAATACTGATCTATATTCTATGCTAAAACGTATTATTTTATACCAATACAATTTCTCAGAGAAAGATATTTTGCTTAACAAGTAATGCAGCATATTTTAAAACGATAAGAGGTAAAATATAATTGGATCCCCTGTTTTCAATGCTCCATCACCCTCACCCTGTGAGGATAACAACACTGAAACGTTTTCTAAAATGTTTTATAAGATTGGAGAACACATTGGGAGGAATCTTAGACCATTCCTCCATACAGAATCCTTCCAGATCCTTGATATCCCTCTAATTCAAACCACAGGTTTTCAATGAGTTTTAAGTCTGGAAAATTTAGATTTTGTGGTAAATGAACAATTTCTTTGTGGATTTAGATGTGTGCTTGGAGTTGCTGTCTTGCTGGAAGATCCACTTGCGGCCAAGTTTCAGCCTCCTTGCAGAGGCAACCAGGTTTTTGGCTAAAATGTCCAGGTACTTGGCCATATAACACATACCCTCGTGCCTTATTGCTTAAATATCCTAGTTGTAGTTTGAAAAGAGCAGAGTTGGTGAGACTTGCGCTGTCACAAGCTATTTTTTTAGGCTACTTTTTAGGAGTGGGATGATTTTCAGATGAGAAATATGGGTAATCATTATTAACTTCTAGGCAATGTAGTAAACTATAGCCTAATCATATTCAGGAAATACATTTCCTTGGAAAGAAATGCCCATACATAGGCTATAGCTTACTCTGTTTAATTAAGGCCACATGAGTACCTGGTCTCGCAGGTATGATTACTGAACTGGAAGCAGCAAGAATGATGACATTGACACTTGCTACGTTTTGCATAGTCCTATATGATGTAGCCAATGTAGCCAGGACAATATGCAGTCAGAGAAAAATAAATGGAAAATCCATACTTGTTGAGAATGAAAAGGCACAACGCTGTCTCACCATAGTAGCCTAACCCATATGTTCACCATAGTAGCCTAACCCATATGTTCACCATAGTAGCCTAACCCATATGTTCACCATAGTAGCCTAACCTATGTGTTCACCATAGTAACCTAACCTATGTGTTCACCATAGTAACCTCACCATAGTAACCTAACCTATGTGTTCACCATAGTAGCCTAACCTATGTGTTCACCATAGTAGCCTAACCCATATGTTCACCATAGTAGCCTAACCCATATGTTCACCATAGTAGCCTAACCCATATGTTCACCATAGTAGCCTAACCCATGTGTTCACCATAGTAACCTAACCCATATGTTCACCATAGTAGCCTAACCCATATGTTCACCATAGTAGCCTAACCCATATGTTCACCATAGTAGCCTAACCTATGTCTTCACCATAGTAGCCTAACCCATATGGTCACCATAGTAGCCTAACCCATATGTTCACCATAGTAGCCTAACCCATGTGGTCACCATAGTAGCCGAACCCATATGTTCACCATAGTAGCCTAACCCATGTGGTCACCATAGTAGCCTAACCCATGTGGTCACCATAGTAGCCTAACCCATGTGGTCACCATAGTAGCCTAACCCATGTGGTCACCATAGTAGCCTAACCCATGTGGTCACCATAGTAGCCTAACCCATGTGGTCACCATAGTAGCCTAACCCATGTGGTCACCATAGTAGCCTAACCCATGTGGTCACCATAGTAGCCTAACCCATGTGGTCACCATAGTAGCCTAACCCATGTGGTCACCATAGTAGCCTAACCCATGTGGTCACCATAGTAGCCTAACCCATGTGGTCACCATAGTAGCCTAACCCATGTGGTCACCATAGTAGCCTAACCCATGTGGTCACCATAGTAGCCTAACCCATGTGGTCACCATAGTAGCCTAACCCATGTGGTCACCATAGTAGCCTAACCTATGTGTTCACCATAGTAGCCTAACCCATGTGGTCACCATAGTAGCCTAACCCATGTGGTCACCATAGTAGCCTAACCTATGTGTTCACCATAGTAGCCTAACCCATGTGGTCACCATAGTAGCCTAACCCATGTGGTCACCATAGTAGCCTAACCCATGTGGTCACCATAGTAGCCTAACCCATGTGGTCACCATAGTAGCCTAACCTATGTGTTCACCATAGTAACCTAACCTATGTGTTCACCATAGTAGCCTAACCCATGTGGTCACCATAGTAGCCTAACCTATGTGGTCACCATAGTAGCCTAACCTATGTGGTCACCATAGTAGCCTAACCCATGTGGTCACCATAGTAGCCTAACCCATGTGGTCACCATAGTAGCCTAACCCATATGTTCACCATAGTAGCCTAACCTATGTGGTCACCATAGTAGCCTAACCCATGTGGTCACCATAGTAGCCTAACCTATGTGGTCACCATAGTAGCCTAACCTATGTGGTCACCATAGTAGCCTAACCCATGTGGTCACCATAGTAGCCTAACCTATGTGTTCACCATAGTAACCTAACCTATGTGTTCACCATAGTAACCTAACCTATGTGTTCACCATAGTAGCCTAACCCATGTGGTCACCATAGTAGCCTAACCCATGTGGTCACCATAGTAGCCTAACCCATGTGGTCACCATAGTAGCCTAACCTATGTGTTCACCATAGTAACCTAACCTATGTGTTCACCATAGTAACCTAACCTATGTGTTCACCATAGTAGCCTAACCCATGTGGTCACCATAGTAGCCTAACCTATGTGGTCACCATAGTAGCCTAACCTATGTGGTCACCATAGTAGCCTAACCCATGTGGTCACCATAGTAGCCTAACCCATGTGGTCACCATAGTAGCCTAACCCATATGTTCACCATAGTAGCCTAACCTATGTGGTCACCATAGTAGCCTAACCCATGTGGTCACCATAGTAGCCTAACCCATGTGGTCACCATAGTAGCCTAACCCATATGTTCACCATAGTAGCCTAACCTATGTGGTCACCATAGTAGCCTAACCCATGTGGTCACCATAGTAGCCTAACCCATGTGGTCACCATAGTAGCTAACCCATATGTTCTAACCTATGTGGTCACCATAGTAGCCTAACCCATGTGGTCACCATAGTAGCCTAACCCATGTGGTCACCATAGTAGCCTAACCCATGTGGTCACCATAGTAGCCTAACCCATGTGGTCACCATAGTAGCCTAACCCATGTGGTCACCATAGTAGCCTAACCCATGTGGTCACCATAGTAGCCTAACCCATGTGGTCACCATAGTAGCCTAACCCATGTGGTCACCATAGTAGCCTAACCCATATGTTCACCATAGTAGCCTAACCCATGTGGTCACCATAGTAGCCTAACCCATATGTTCACCATAGTAGCCTAACCCATATGTTCACCATAGTAGCCTAACCCATGTGGTCACCATAGTAGCCTAACCCATGTGGTCACCATAGTAGCCTAACCCATGTGGTCACCATAGTAGCCTAACCCATGTGGTCACCATAGTAGCCTAACCCATGTGGTCACCATAGTAGCCTAACCCATGTGGTCACCATAGTAGCCTAACCCATATGTTCACCATAGTAGCCTAACCCATGTGGTCACCATAGTAGCCTAACCCATATGTTCACCATAGTAGCCTAACCCATATGTTCACCATAGTAGCCTAACCCATGTGGTCACCATAGTAGCCTAACCCATGTGGTCACCATAGTAGCCTAACCCATGTGGTCACCATAGTAGCCTAACCCATATGTTCACCATAGTAGCCTAACCCATGTGGTCACCATAGTAGCCTAACCCATGTGGTCACCATAGTAGCCTAACCCATGTGGTCACCATAGTAGCCTAACCCATGTGGTCACCATAGTAGCCTAACCTATGTGGTCACCATAGTAGCCTAACCCATGTGGTCACCATAGTAGCCATGTGTTCACCAAGTAGCCTAACCTATGTGGTCACCATAGTAGCCTAACCCATGTGGTCACCATAGTAGCCTAACCCATGTGGTCACCATAGTAGCCTAACCCATGTGGTCACCATAGTAGCCTAACCCATGTGGTCACCATAGTAGCCTAACCCATGTGGTCACCATAGTAGCCTAACCCATGTGGTCACCATAGTAGCCTAACCCATGTGGTCACCATAGTAGCCTAACCCATGTGGTCACCATAGTAGCCTAACCCATGTGGTCACCATAGTAGCCTAACCCATGTGGTCACCATAGTAGCCTAACCCATGTGGTCACCATAGTAGCCTAACCCATGTGGTCACCATAGTAGCCTAACCTATGGACACCCTGAGGAAGGCACAGTGATGCCGAAACGTTGGTAAATACCCATTCAATTGCTGGGAGTTTATATATGGAGCGACTTTCTTTCTTTTGATAGTTTATTCACCATAGTAGCCTAACCCATATGTTCACCATAGTAGCCTAACCCATATGTTCACCATAGTAGCCTAACCCATATGTTCACCATAGTAGCCTAACATATGGTCACCATAGTAGCCTAACATATGTGCGGGTTGTGCCTTTCCTTTTTCATTCATGATTACATGTTTTGATTGCACGTCAACTCATGATGTTTGAACGTCCTCTACATTTCATTATCAATATTTATTGACAGACACTGTAAACTACAGTCTAATCATGTTTTAGTTAACTGTGATTCCCTGCCCGTGTAGGCAGCCTACTCCATTTCAATGAGTCCACACATATTTGGCGCACATGAACTCGCACACCAAACTTGGAGAGGTAAGCTACTGAAGTTAAAGCAGTGAATTCTGAGTGTGTGAATAATGCAAAAATAATGTGTTTTTAATAGAATAGGTATACAAACCAGAAAGACAACAGTTCCCAAAAAAATTGGCGGGTCAACAAAACTATTTTCATCCCGAAGTCGTCTGACTGACCGCCCGCTCCCGCCTGCAGCATGAAAAATGTTGACCACACCGCAATGATCTCTGTAGGGACAAGGCAGGTTTGATGGAAATCCCACAGGAATGCAGCCCTCAAGGCTTAAAAATCATCCTTTAACCTGTCTCTTCCCCTTCATCTACACTGATTGAAGTGGATACAACGAGTGACATCAATAAGGGATGATAGCTTTTATCTGGATTCACATCATCAGTTTATGACATGAAAAGAGCAGGTCTTCTTAATGTTTTGTACCCTTCGTGTATATTTCCACATTATAAGGTTGGAATAATATTGTGAAAATTATGATAATGCCCTTTTAGTGAAAGAATGAAAATACCGTCTGAAGTTACAGACTGTTTTGGTGGGATGGAGTTTGGCCTGTCTAGTGACATCACCAGGCGATAAATTAGTTATTATTATTATTATTAATTATTAGACCAATAACAAAAAGAGTTCCAAACCCCTCTGCCAATAACAGCTAGTTTTCAGTTTCCCCCCTCTCCCCAGTCCTAGCAAAATTCTTACTATAGCAATTGCTCTTTGCTAATAAGCTATTTTGGTTCCTTTTAAGACCATTTTAATTGAAAACTATCACAGTTAGGTACTTCATCGTTATCCAGCCACGATAAAAACAGCTGTATTGGACCTTTAACAAATGGCCCCAGGACCAGTGAAAGAAAAATAGCCCCATAACATCAAAGATCAACCACCATATTTTACAGTAGAGATGAGGTATGTTCTGCATATGCATTTTTTTCTTTTGAAAGGTCAAACCCACCTTAGCCAGTCAACAGCAGGACATTATAGGGATAGATAGGGGTGTGCCGCTGGTGCAGCCCTGGGCTAAACTACTGCTTTGCCCAGCCTCGAGAACTCATCCTCAGCCTGCAAACAAAACTGCATTCCAATCACACTGTGCTCATTTTACATTTGAATCATTTAGCGGACACTTTTATCCATAGCAACTGAGTGCATACTTTTGTTTGTCCTTGGTCCCCCGTGGGAATCAAACCCACAACTCTGGCATTGCAAGTGCCACGCTCTACCAACTGAGCCACATCAACATAGACTACTGTACACACTCAACTGCTTGTTATATATTATACATAGAACAAGCAGGGCAATGAATATAGTAGGAGCATCAGATGGCAGATTCTATTGAGGGCAAATAATGTCCTCTTGTTTCCACCATCGTCTTTGTCTCATATTATTAACGCGGAAGAGGACTCCTGTGGGACAAATCTGCTTCTCAGCAGGAGTGAGAAAAGCTTCCTCGCCAGTGTAGCTGCATGGAGTAGGACACACGGACGTGTGGTCTCAGCTAGAGTGAAAGAAAGATAAAAGTGGTGCCCTGCTTGAAGCACCTCCTTGAGGATTTGCCTGGCCTGATGCCAATTAATAATTTCACTACTACTGTAACCAGTAGCCCTGTAGCCCAGTAACCAGTAGCCCTGTAGCCCAGTAACCTGTAGCCCAGTAACCTGTAGCCCAGTAACCAGTAGTCCTGTAGCTCAGTAACCAGTAGCCCTGTAGCCCAGTAGCCCTGTAGCCCAGTAACCCAGTAGCCCAGTAACCAGTAGCCCAGTCTCCCAGTAACCTACAGTAGGTCACTATTTTGATTTACTTCACCTATTTATCCAGGTAGGCCAGTTGAGAACAAGTTCTCATTTACAACTGCAACCTGGCATAAAAACTAACTCTCTCCTGCTGCGTTTCAGGCTATAGTTCCCACCTCAAATAAATCCACTGCTGTTCAACTAACAAGGGATATGATTATAATTTTCTGACTCTAAAATTGGACTTAGCCTCCGATTATTGGTGACCTTAAATAGCACTGTCATATTTTGCATTTCTGTTGACTGATCTTAATACCAGTGTACATAATAAAGTTCCTACACCATTTGATCATTACATTTCATCCTACACAGCACAAAAGGCAGATCTGAATTTGCTTAGGTACCATTTTCATCTGAATCAATGACAACACATCATTATATGTTCAACGGCTATAGTATGTACAGCAGTCAGGATTACAGACATGTTCCTTCTGATCTTTCACTGTCACATAGTAGAATGATAAGTACCGGTGGCATTATCGCACACACACACACAACCACACACAAACACAAACACAAACAATAGCACTGAACTGCAGCCAGAGCAAACAATGCAATTGCATCACTGGGTTTGGAGAACATTTACATTTTCACTCCCATGAAAAAGTAATATATAACCCTGACAGAGATGAGTTCTACACCATTAGCAGCAATCTTTATCATTTTCTCAGTTTCAGCCTGCGGTATTGCCAACGGTGAATGTTGCTATTTCTCTTGTTTAAGTAGGTAAAGCATGCTGGCAAATAGCACGACAACAGTATCACTATAGTATCACTATACAGACCTCTGCATTCCAAACCTTTTACTGTGTGTGGGCGGACTACAATGTCGTTTTTCTATCCCTGTTTTTTTTACAAATGTATATCAATGTATTTGCATTTACTTAGGCTATTCCATTGACGAAAAGACATGACAACATTAACACAACTATTTTTTATTTTAACCTTTATTTAACTAGGCAAGTCAGTTAAGAACAAGTTCTTATTTACAATGACAGCCGAACGGGGAACAGTGGGTTAACTGCCTTGTTCAGGGGCAGAAGGACAGATTTTTACCTTGTCAGCTTGGGGTTTTGATCCAGAACTGGCCAAATGCTCTATCCACTAGGCTACCTGCCACCCTAAAGCTTCCCTAAGCTACAATCAAGAAGCAGAAACTATCCCCTGTACTTTTAATCTGGCATTATTACAGTATAAGTACCATATGCTCCTCTCCTGGTTATTGAAGACATTAGACAGAACTGGAACAGTAGAATATGTCGGGAAGGAACGGGATGTGTGGGATAACGAGTGGGTTTTTTGTCACGGGTAATTTGGACAAATCACAATTTCGCAGGTGTTAGCATCTTTAGAATTTTGGAAGGGGAGGGGACACTTGGCCTGTACTTGCAAAGAGAGAGGGTGGAGCTCCTAGTTCTGGTTCCACTCCTCGTTGTAGCATCTTTTCATCTCTTCTCTTAACACCTATGGACCCAGAACTTAGTCGAGCAGCTGACCAATTACGTGAGATTCTAGTTCTGGGTTAACTGAGAAAGGAGACATGGTCTACTAATTAGAGTTTACAGCAGCCAGGCAGCATCTCATTCATTTCAAACTTGTCTTTTCTTCACTTGAAACATTAATTTCCTGACAATTTCCTGACAAATATCATTTCACAACACGTCTGAATCGGTCGCAAATAAAAAATACTTAAACAACTAAAACCAGGTGGAAAGTGTTTAGAAAAGATAATTAACCTATATCTTTAAATAATGTAAAACATTTTCTTCAATCACAGTATATTCAATAGCGTGATAAGCAGCGCTATTTAGCTAATTTGGTTGATTTTGTGGTCTCAAACTAGTGAGCTTAACATTCTTCAAGAATATGGGCAAAATGTAATTATTGACAATGAAAAATGTGGGACTGTTGTTCCCTTGGCATAAAATTGGTACTTTTACTATCAATATTGCATTAAACCTAGTTCTCCAGATTGCATTTTGGCAACAAAAATTGCAATTCGAATTTGGATAGCGACTGAGACAACCTCGTTTCATTTGGATCCCCTAGGCAAAACCAGTAGAGAACCACTGGTCTAGATGAGTTTGTCATAAGAACCCTTATCGACCAATACAAGAGGTCTAACCTGTATACACAAGCTTTGCCTCTTAGAATGTAGTTAGTGCATGGAAATAGACTTGGAACATATTGTATGTATAGGTCTAGAGGATGTAGGGCGTATCACAGCCATACGTATGGCTCTGGGGGTATAGTGAAGAATCATGTCTCATTCCTCAGAACTAACAGAACCATACAAACTGATCCATGTTGCTACTGTATGATGCAAGCAAAGTGAGACCCTGCTGTCTCCAGTTCTTATGTCCTTAATAAATGACGTGAATCCTTGTTTTCTACTACTCTGGGGAAATAAAAACAAACTCAGATATTCTTTCTCCCGTACTGACATTGCAGCAGATTCAAACCTTGATAAAAACAGTGATCAAATCAACACAGACAACTATCCTGTGTAACAGATGCTTCACCGAAGAGGTTTAAAAGGAGCTGCACAGTAGTTATACAGTATGCTAACATGTCTGTCTGTCATGACTATTTCATTTCAGATTTTGATTAACAGTAGGCCTATAACTGTGAGAGGCCTCCTATTTGTCAATAGTCATGTGACTCTTTCTGCATAAAATGTCAATAGTCATGTGACTCTTTCTGCATAAAATGTCCAATCTTTTGCAGATGTCTTTCACATGGTCATCAGTGAGTATCCTAATGCTATAGCCTATGGCCCATAAAGCGGCAGGGGAGATTTAGCAGTCTGCTTGACCTTCATAAACCAGTAGCCAGCAGGGTTTTCATTTGGGGAAGAACCACATGCGTATGAAGGCAATTTAGGTCCTCCATTAAATATACATAATTACCCCTGGAACCTAATGTTATCTTACAACTAAAAGGCAAAGCCTTCAGAGCTTTTCAGATTCAATCTTAAAATCATTACATTTAAAAAACTGGAAGTTCTATTATCAACTCAGCAGCGTTGCCTTTTCATTTCAATTGAGAAGGAAATGACCAAGTATAGGAGCGTGCAATCATCCAATTATTTGACTATCAAATTCTGAGACAGCCAGATGGATCCTGAATGAAATCTCATATACTGTTATTTCTACAGTTCCTCCACTGTATTTACACTGCTTACAAGAGCATGGTCTTTATTGACTCATTGTGGTAAATTGATTTCCATCATTCTCCCTGGCACTTTCTACCAGGATGTTTTTTTAATACAGCAGTGTGGCATAGTGTGGTTCTCTAGCTAATCCACCACAACCCCCCCCCCAGTTTCACCCTACATCTTAAACATCACAAACATGGCCAATAAAGCTATTGCTACAGGGATCCCATCTTAACATTACGGAGACATGAGATGCTAGGATCCCATCTTAACATTACGGAGACATGAGATGCTAAATCAAATCAAATCAAATTTATTTACGGAGCCCTTGAGATGCTAGATATCCCAAAGTGCTGTACAGAAACATGAGACCTAAAACCCCAATCAGCAAACAATGCAGGTGTAAAAGACTAGGATCCCATCTTAACATTACGGAGACATGAGATGCTAGGATCCCATCTTAACATTACGGAGACATGAGATGCTAGGATCCCATCTTAACATTACGGAGACATGAGATGCTAGGATCCCATCTTAACATTACGGAGACATGAGATGCTAGGATCCCATCTTAGCAATACAGAGAAATTGCTGATTGAGCTACACGGTACGGTGTGTGTTCCTTCAGTGGATGCTGGGCTTCTACAGTCATACATGTAATGACGAAACGAAGAATGAATACAGAGGTTTGGCCACACCACATCTGTGGCCAGATATAAGACCTGAATACTGCCTGCCGATTCAGTGGTGAGGACACAGAGGGCTTCTTGTATTACAGTTCCAGTGTGACCGAACCGGCGGCAAGTATCAATAACCGTACCGCTGGTGTTATCAATGTCACTTTGTATGACTGCTGACATTAAGTATCAATAACCGTACCGCTGGTGTTATCAATGTCACTTTGTATGACTGCTGACATTAAGTATCAATAACCGTACCGCTGGTGTTATCAATGTCACTTTGTATGACTGCTGACATTAAGTATCAATAACCGTACCGCTGGTGTTATCAATGTCACTTTGTATGACTGCTGACATTAAGTATCAATAACCGTACCGCTGGTGTTATCAATGTCATAACTGACATTAAGTATCTGGTGTTATCAATGTCACTTTGTATGACTGCTGACATTAAGTATCAATAACCGTACCGCTGGTGTTATCAATGTCACTTTGTATGACTGCTGACATTAAGTATCAATTACCGCTGGTGTTATCAATGTCACTTTGTATGACTGCTGACATTAAGTATCAATAAACCGCTGGTGTTATCAATGTCACTTTGTATGACTGCTGACATTGTATCAATATCACCGCTGGTGTTATCAATGTCACTTTGTATGACTGCTGACATTAAGTATCAATAACCGTACCGCTGGTGTTATCAATGTCACTTTGTATGACTGCTGACATTAAGTATCAATAACCGTACCGCTGGTGTTATCAATGTCACTTTGTATGACTGCTGACATTAAGTATCAATAACCGTACCGCTGGTGTTATCAATGTCACTTTGTATGACTGCTGACATTAAGTATCAATAACCGTACCGCTGGTGTTATCAATGTCACTTTGTATGACTGCTGACATTAAGTCATTACTAAGATAACAATCTCTGTACTGATCTAGACGGTCTACGAAACAGCACAGAACAGTCGGTACCCATCAGCCTCTGCATTCACAAACACATGATGTAGATACTCTACTGTAGATACGCAGACAGCACAGTTAGTTGTATTGTGTTCTACAGTATCTGCTTAAAGAAACTTAACAATGTTTGTTATTATATTAAGGTATTAACCAACATTTTTCAAAAGACTGAACAGTAAAATATAGATCTAAAGATTCAGATGAATGGAAGAAAAAAAACGACTTCACATTTTCCTGAAATGTCCTTGGTGCTCTGTGCATCTCAGATGCCGTTTGGTGTGTGGGAGTGAGGAGGCGACTCATTGGTGCATGTCTCTCTGCACTACCCTTCCTCCTCTCTCCTTCAGACTAGATGAACACGGGACTGGAGACATACATTATTAGTAACCGATATCACTCCCTAATGGTGTTTGTGCTCCCCCTGGCAGCCCATAATGGAGCGTCTTCTGAGTTTATCTGCGTCTTGTTCAGCTTTCTGATGGTGACGGAATGGGGACAGTGTGTCACCTGGGAAGAGAGGAGGAGAAGAACGACAGGGCCTTTCATTTACGAGACTTGACATGGTTCGCAAACTGAAAGTGCTTGTACTGCCAGATATCAACAAGGAGAAAAACTGCCCTTAAGCTGAGAAAGACTCCATCCCCTTCCATCCTGGTGGGAATTTCAGTGTACAGCAGATGTTATCTCTATAGAACTCAACTACTGTAAATACATTAGAAAGAACTAGACACATTGAAAGTAAAAGGGTTCAATGGCAGGTATTAGGGCATTGATTATGGCATGGAATCAAAAGGGAAAGAGAGAAAATATGACATCACTCAATTATCACCTGTCATAAAATCATGGCAATTACAATTAAAATCATGGCAATTACAATTAAAATCATGGCAATTACAATTAAAATCATGGCAATTACAATTAAAATCATGGCAATTACAATAGTCTTTTTCCGGCTGTAAGAATATTATGTCCATTGAAATACTAAGGATTTTCCAAAGCAGTTCCACAGGCATGCAGACAGGCATGCAGACAGGCATGCAGACAGGCATGCAGACAGGCATGCAGACAGGCATGCAGACAGGCATGCAGACAGGCATGCAGACAGGCATGCAGACAGGCATGCAGACAGGCATGCAGACAGGCATGCAGACAGACAGGCATGCAGACAGACAGGCAGGCAGGTTCTACATAAGGGTGATGCAGTTACAGTGAGCATCAAGGAACAGTCTGCCTGCTCTGAGACATGAGAATCCACTTATGATGGTGACAACAGTAAGCAAAGACATTTACTGTCTGAACACAGTGAGTGTCTAGTGACAGAGACAAGATTTCAAAGGGCAGTCTTAGGCGGTTGTTCTCTACAAGAGAATAAGATTTTTTGTCATTGTTGAAAATACATGCATTTTCAATTTTGTAAAGGAAGAGAATTTGACCTAAAAGCACAATACTACAGATGACATAAAATCATGTTAGATTAATAGGTTCCTACATGTTAAACATTTTTCTAACTAACATAGGCTGTTGAGTAGAGGAGAAAACAACATGCTTTTCAAGTTCAGTTCCAATGTTGTTAATAGGAGAATCAACTGAGGTGGCAACTTAGGGAATAGCCTTTTTTATTAATCTCCAGTCTAATCTGAATGACTGTCTATCTGTAACGAGATCTAACGTCTCATTTAAGCACACGGACAGCAGCGTCTCCTCTACCCCCCCATTTGTTTACCAGCACAGACCAAGGCTATACTGTAAGTGGGAGCTCGGAGATACTAAGTACAACAGGGAATTTCCTTATCTTTAAAACTACTTTCTAGTGCTATAGAAATAAATGCAAGGGTCTCATTATTCATTTAGCTCACAGGTAGAGAATTGCTATTCTCTGAAACATGTAAATACAAGTATGTGTATTGTAAGTTTTATACAGAGTAAAAACAAGTTTTGCGGTGAAACACGTTGTGAGTAGTCAGTCGACTGCGAGAGACACTCGTAGTTCTACTCCCAGTCATTCTGATTCATCTCCTGTAATTTGAGGCCAATTAAATATTCTAATTTGACAGTCAATTACCATGAAAAACCTCCTGTCTAATTATGTCCTGAGCCTCATTCGTAACTAACACTCTTTCTTCTCTCTTTTCACACTGTCTCCTCTCTCTCTCGCTCTCTCGCTCTCTCGCTCTCTCGCTCTCTCTCTCTCTTGCTCTCTCGCTCTCTCTCAGAGGCTAGGGAAGGAGGATACTTGATAGACTTTCCTTCACACACGTCATACAATCTCTGAATAAATAATAACGCCAGAAGAGATGTATGTACACTACGCGGACGGAGGTTTAACATGGCACCCATCACTTTACATCACAGTGATAGTCATGTGACTCTGGGAGACGTATAATCCTCCTAACCGCCCTGTGAACAAACCTCCACACCCACAGATCATCTCCCTTCCCATCATCATATTCCTTCCACCATCACACCTAATTCAAGTACATTTACATTTAAGTACCATGAATGGAGGTGTATGATGTATTCATGAGGAAGTGGCAGTAGCTGGATTCGGTATTACTCAGTAAATCCTTATTTAATGTGATGGTAAAGAATGATTAATAACGGATATAATAATAAGCAGATCCTAGTCAAAACTTTTACCCCTTTTTCCTCACCAATTTCGTGGTATCCAATTGGTAGTTACAGTCTTGTGAGTGATGAATTTCCGGCCAAATAGACCACCGTCCATTTAAAAATCATTCCTTCATCCCCCACCCTGCAAGTGTATACTCATCAGACATCATAACACATCATCAGAAGTGTCCACTTACCTTGACGGGTGAGGGGATAGGGTGTGTCTTTTAAGTGTTTGGACCACAGCCAATGCCCGCTTAACCCAGAAGCCAGCCACACCAATGTGTCAGAGGAAACACCATACACCTGGCCACCGTGTCAGCATGCATGCCCCCGGCATGCCACAGGAGTCTCTAGAGTGCAATGGGACAAGGACATTCCTGCCGGCCAAACCCTCCCCTACGACACTTGGCCAATAGTGCGCCGACCCATGGGTCTCCCGGTCGCGGCCGGGAGCAACAGACCCACTGCATCAATCAGCAAGCCCTCGTCACACTATTTATAAAGGAATATTTTTTTATGAGACATTCCTCCACTAAAGGTGGTTAAATAAAGAACCTCTGTCACAAAATATCCATTCCCAGATACACTTTAGGATTGGTATGTCAAGGTGGTAACTCGCTCACTTTTCAGACTGAGAGAATCTGACATCCATCAAGTAAGAATCTCAAGGAAAATATCCCTCTGACTCAAATAATTAGTCACACAACGTTATTCTACTCGTCTTGCAAGGCCAACACTCAACACAGCATTCTGAAAATAACACTGGCCTGGAGCTCAAGGCTACTGTTGTGCTATCTAATACTTGAGGGGACACTCTTCCTTTATTTTAATTTCACCTTTATTTAACCAGGTAGGCTACTGCGACTTGGCCAAGATAAAGCAAAGCAGTGCAACACAAACAACACCGAGATACACCGATAATACAATAGCGAATGTCTATATACAGTGTGTGCAAATATAAGGGGATAAGGGATAAGAGGGGTGAGGCAATAAATAGGCCATAGTGGCGTACATTATTACAGTATGGCAAATTAAACACCGGGGTGATAGATGTGCAGAAAATGAGTGTGCACGTAGCGATACTGGGGTGCAAAGGAGCAAAATAAAACAAAAAAATAACAATATGGTGATGAGGTAGTTGGGTGGGCTATTTACAGATTGGCTATGTACAGGCACAGTGATCTGTGAGCTGCTCTGACAGCTGGTGCTTAAAGCTAGTGAGGGAGATATGAGTCTCCAGTGATTTTTGCAGTTAGTTCTAGTATCATCAAATGCCATCTGCATATGCCGACACTGCTATGCCTGTCAACACACCCATACCTGTCCAGCACAATCTCTGCAGACTCCTGCCCAAAAAAGGTTCAATGGCTAGTGTATATAACTGCCCCGAAAAAGGGCATCCTTGTCTAATGCCCCGCCTCACCCAGAGTGGTCTACTGAGCCCCCCCCCACCTTGACCATACATGATGCCCCAGCATACAACATCTTCACACAAGCCAAGAACATTTCCCCAAACGCAAACACAGACATCATATTAAACAGATGGTCATGGTCCTCTCTATCAAAATCCTTCTCTTGGTCTAGAGATACCAGGCCAAAGTTCACATTAGAAACTCTCGACAAGTCCAACAAGTTTCTGTGATTGAGCGTCCCGGTACACAATATGTCTGGTACTTATGTAATATTGGGTCCACATGCGACTTTAGTCTGTTGGCGAGGACCTAAGCAAATATCTGTAGTTCGCACAAATCCCTTTTTGGTAGGGGAGTCAGAGCCGCAAGCTCATTGGCAACTCTCTTACCCCGACGTACTCACGCATTACACAAAAGAAGTCCAGTCCAATAATTCCCCAGGATGTTTTATAAAACTCCACTGTGAGTCCATCGACCCCCGGTGCACAGCCAGGGGACGACCCCGGTGCACATCCAGGGGACATCACCTCCTGGACTCCTTGTTCACCCACGACTACATGGCCAGGCACGACTCCAACACCATCATTACGTTTGCAGACGACACAACAGTGGTAGGCCACCGACAACAATGAGACAGCCTATAGGGAGGAGATCATAGACCTGGCCGGATGGTGCCAGAATAACAACCTATCCCTCAACGTATTCAAGACTAAGGAGATTGTGGATTATGGGAAAAGGAGGACCGAGCACATCCCATTCTCATCAACGGGGCTGTAGTGGAGCTGTTTGAGAGCTTCAAGTTCCTTGGTGTCCACATCATCAACAAACTGGAATGGTCCAAACACACCAAGTGATGCAACCTCTCAGGAAACTCAGGAGATTTGGCATGGGTCCTCACATCCTCAAAAGGTTCTAGAGCTGCAACATCGAGAGCATCCTGACTGGTTGCATCACTGCCTGGTTCGGCAATAGCTCGGCCTCCGACCACAAGGCACTACAGAGGGTAGTGCGTATGGCCCAGTACATCACTGGGGCTAAGCTGCCTGCCATCCATGACCTCTACACCAGGCAGTGTCAGAGGAAGGCCCTAAAAATTGTCAAAGACTATTTTTTTTACGCTGCTGCTACTCTCTGTTTATCATATATGCATAGTCACTTTAACTATACATTAATGTACATACTACCTCAATTGGCCCGACCAACCAGTGCACATTGGCTAACCGTGCTATCTGTATTGTGTCCCGCCACCCACCACCCGCCAACCCCTCTTTTACACGACTGCTAAACTCTGTTCATCATATATGCATATTCACTTTAACCATTTCTACATGTACATACTACCTCAATCTGCCCGACTAACCGGTGGCTGTATGTAGCCTCGCTACTGTTATTACTCACTGTCTTTTTACTGTTGTTTTTATTTCTTTACTTAACTATTGTTCATCGAATACCTTTTTTACACTTTTGGTTAGAGCCTGTAAGTAAGCATTTCACTGTAAGGTCTACCTACACCTGTTGTATTTGGGGCACGTGACAAACTTTGATTTGATATGGGTTACGGCCTCTGCCAGTTCATGGGACAACAGAGGAATGTCCATGTCATCCCTCTGTACCAGAGAGAGCTTAGTTCCGCAAACAAAACCTGAGCACACATTTGGATCACACAGTTCTGCCCTATACAACTCAGTATAAAACTCCACAGTCCGCTCCCACATCTCCCCCACCACAGAGGCCACCCCCTTTCTGACAGTCATAGACATTGTATACCCTAGGCTTCACTGCTTTGTCTTTACAAACCACGGTTATAAGTGCTCCCTTTGCTTTAACATAGAAAAAAATGGCCAGGTCCCTCTGTAATTCAGCTAAATTAGCCTGGAAGCCTAC